>NW_028243886.1:0-307500 GCF_964263255.1 Lissotriton vulgaris | reverse complement strand
ATCTATCTATCTATCTATCTATCTATCTGTCTATCGCCCTCACTCATAATAATTAGTTTTAAAGAATTTTAAATGTGAATTACGCTTTAAAATCAAATACAACTCTAACGCAAGTAATTCTTTTTTATTTATTTTTATTTTTGACTAAGTAGGACACAACTGCTTGTGCTTATTTATATAAGTAATGTGCCCTGCGTTGCTTGAAGTATATACAAAAGAAGAGCCTAAAAGGACACACAACAGAGTTTAATTAAGGGAGGGCATATTTTTACAAAGCTCTGTTGCACGATACAGACCACCATACCATGAGTCAGGGGCATACCACATGCCCCTGCTGCCACAAGTTGCCTTCTCTCCCCTTCTAACAGCAGTGTGCACAACACAACCCAGTGTTTCCCCATATTGCTGAACTGGTGCCTCTAAACCCCACCCCCCATGTGCAAATCACTCTTGCCCTTCATCTGTGGCCATCATGCCCCACAGTGCCCGACACTGCAACTCTATCTAGCCATCTATTGCCCTCACTCTATCTATCTATCTATCTCTCTATCTAGCTCTCTTTCTATCTATCTATCTATCTATCTATCTATCTATCTATCTATCTATCTATCTATCTATCTATCGCCCTCACTCTATCTATCTATAGCCCTCACTCTATCTATGTATCGCTCTCACTCTATCTATCTAGCCCCCTCATTATATCTATCTATCGCCCTCACTCTATTTATCTATCACCCTCACTCTATCTATCTATCGCCCTCACTCTATCTATCTATCTATCTATCTATCTATCTATCTATCTATCTATCTATCTATCTATCTATCTATCTATCTATCTATCTATCTATCTATCTATCTATCTATCTATCTATCTATCTATCTATCGCTCTCGCTCTATCAATTGCCCTCACTCTATCTATCGCCCTCACTCTATCTATCCATCTATGGGACTTACTCTATCTATCTATCACCCTCACTCTATCTATCACCCTCACTCTATCTATCTCCCTCAATCTATCTATCTATCTATCTATCTATCTATCTATCTATCTATCTATCTATCTATCTATCTATCTATCTATCTAGCTAGCTATCTATCTATCTAGCTAGCTAGCTAGCTATCTATCGCCCTCACTCTACCTATCTGTCGCCCTTACTCTATCTATCGCCCTCACTCTATCTATCCATCTATTGCTCTCTCTCTATCTATCTATCCATCTATCACCCACACATTATCTATCTATCGCCCTCTCTCTATCTATCTATCGCCCCCACTCTATCTATCTATCGCCCTCATTCAATTACCTTCACTCTATTGCTCTCACTCTATCGCCCTCACTCTATCTATTGCCCTCACTCTATCACCCACACATTATATATCTATCGCCCTCACTCTACCTATCTATCGACCTCACTCTATCTATCGCCCTCACTCTATCTATCTATCGGACTCAATCTATCGCCTTCACTCTATCTATCGCACTCAGTCTATCTATCGCCCTCACTCTATCTATAGCCCTCACTATATCTATCTATCGCCCTCACTTTATCTATCTATCTATCTATCTATCTATCTATCTATCTATCTATCTATCTATCTATCTATCTATCTATCTATCTATCTATCTATCTATCTATATATCTATCTATCTATCTATCTATCAATCTATCTATCTATCGCCCTGACTCTATCTATCGCCTTCACACTATCTATCACCCACACATTATCTATCTATCGCCCTCACTCCATCTATCTATCTCCCTCACTCAATCGCCCTCACTCTATCGCCCTCACTCTATTGCCCTTACTCTATCGCCCTCACTCTATCTATTGCCCTCATTCTATCTATCGCCCTCACTCTATCACCCACACATTAGGTATCTATCGCTCTCACTCTATCTATCTATCGCCCTCACTCTATCTATCGCCCTCACTCTATCTATCGCCCTCACTCTATCTATCACCCAAACATTATCTATCTATCGCCCTCACTCTATCTATCGCCTTCACTCTATCTATCACCTTCACTCTATTTATCTATCGCCCTCACTCTATCTATCTATCTATCTATCTATCTATCTATCTATCTATCTATCTATCTATCTATCTATCTATCTATCTATCTATCTATCTATCTATCTATCTATCTATCTATCGCCCTCACTCTATCTATCGCCCTCACACTATCTATCACCCACACATTCTCTGTCTATCGCCCTCACTCCATCTATCTATCTCCCTCACTCAATCGCCCTCACTCTATCGCCCTCACTCTATCGCCCTCACTCTATCTATCGCCCTCACTCTATCTATCGCCCTCACTCTATCTATCGCCATCACTCTATCTATCTATCTATCTATCTATCTATCTATCTATCTATCTATCTATCTATCTATCTATCTATCTATCAATCTATCTATCTATCTATCTTTCGCCCTGACTCTATCTATCGCCTTCACACTATCTATCACCCACACATTATCTATCTATCGCCCTCACTCCATCTATCTATCTCCCTCACTCAATCGCCCTCACTCTATCGCCCTCACTCTATCGCCCTTACTCTATCGCCCTCACTCTATCTATTGCCCTCATTCTATCTATCGCCCTCACTCTATCACCCACACATTAGCTATCTATCGCTCTCACTCTATCTATCTATCGCCCTCACTCTATCTATCGCCCTCACTCTATCTATCGCCCTCACTCTATCTATCGCCCTCACTCTATCTATCACCCAAACATTATCTATCTATCGCCCTCACTCTATCTATCGCCTTCACTCTATCTATCGACTTCACTCTATTTATCTATCGCCCTCACTCTATCTATCTATCTATCTATCTATCTATCTATCTATCTATCTATCTATCTATCTATCTATCTATCTATCTATCTATCTATCTATCTATCTATCTATCTATCTATCTATCTATCTATCTATCTATCTATCTATCTATCTATCGCCCTCACTCTATCTATCGCCCTCACACTATCTATCACCCACACATTCTCTGTCTATCGCCCTCACTCCATCTATCTATCTCCCTCACTCAATCGCCCTCACTCTATCGCCCTCACTCTATCGCCCTCACTCTATCTATTGCCCTCATTCTATCTATCGCCCTCACTCTATCACCCACACATTAGCTATCTATCGCCCTCACTCTATCTATCTATCGCCCTTACTCTATCTATCGCCCTCACTCTATCTATCGCCCTCACTCTACCTATCACCCTCACTCTATCTATCACCCACACATTATCTATCTATCGCCCTCACTCTATCTATCGCCTTCACTCTATCTATCGCCCTCACTCTATCTATCGCCCTCACTCAATCTATCACCCTCACTCAATCTATCACCCTCACTCTATCTATCTACCTCCCTCACTCTATCTATCTATCTATCTATCTATCTATCTATCTATCTATTGCCCTCACTCTATCTATTTATCGCCCTCACTCTATCTATTGCCCTCACTATCTATCGCCCTCACTCCATCTATCTATCTATTGCCCTGACTCTATCTATCTATCTATCGCGCTCACTCTGAATATCGCCCTCTCTCTATCTATCGCCCTCACTCTATCTATCTATCACCCTCACTCTATCTATCGCCTTCACTCTATCTATCGCCCTCACTCGATCTATCGCCCTCACTCGATCTATCGCCCTCACTCTATCTATCTATCTATCTATCTATCTATCTATCTATCTATCTATCTATCTATCTATCTATCTATCTATCTATCTATCTATCTATCTATCTATCTATCTATCTTTCTATCTATCTATCTATCTATCTATCTATCTATCTATCTGTCTATCGCCCTCACTCATAATAATTAGTTTTAAAGAATTTTAAATGTGAATTACGCTTTAAAATCAAATACAACTCTAACGCAAGTAATTCTTTTTTATTTATTTTTATTTTTGACTAAGTAGGACACAACTGCTTGTGCTTATTTATATAAGTAATGTGCCCTGCATTGCTTGAAGTATATACAAAAGAAGAGCCTAAAAGGACACACAACAGAGTTTAATTAAGGGAGGGCATATTTTTACAAAGCTCTGTTGCACAATACAGACCACCATACCATGAGTCAGGGGCATACCACAGGCCCCTGCTGCCACAAGTTGCCTTCTCTCCCCTTCTAACAGCAGTGTGCACAACACAACCCAGTGTTTCCCCATATTGCCAAACTGGTGCCTCTAACCCCCACCCCCCATGTGCAAATCACTCTTGCCCTTCATCTGTGGCCATCATGCCCCACAGTGCCCGACACTGCAACTCTATCTAGCTATCTATTGCCCTCACTCTATCTATCTATCTCTCTATCTAGCTCTCATTCTATCTATCTATCTATCTATCTATCTATCTATCTATCTATCTATCTATCTATCTATCTATCTATGTATCTATCTATCTATCTATGTATCTATCTATCTATCTATCGCCCTCACTCTGTCTATGTATAGCCCTCACTCTATCTATGTATCGCTCTCACTCTATCTATCTAGCGCCCTCATTATATCTATCTATCGCCCTCACTCTATTTATCTATCGCCCTCACTCTATCTATCTATCGCCCTCACTCTATCTATCTATCTATCTATCTATCTATCTATCTATCTATCTATCTATCTATCTATCTATCTATCTATCTATCTATCTATCTATCTATCTATCTATCTATCTATCTATCTATCTATCTATCTATCTATCTATCTATCTATTTATCTATCACTCTATCTATCTATCTATCTATCTATCTATCTATCTATCGCCCTCGCTCTATCAATTGCCCTCACTCTATCTATCGCCCTCACTCTATCTATCCATCTATGGGACTTACTCTATCTATCTATCACCCTCACTCTATCTATCACCCTCACTCTATCTATCTGCCTCAATCTATCTATCTATCTATCTATCTATCTATCTATCTATCTATCTATCTATCTATCTATCTATCTATCTATCTATCTATCTATCTATCTATCTATCGCCCTCACTCTACCTATCTGTCGCCCTTACTCTATCTATCGCCCTCACTCTATCTATCCATCTATTGCTCTCTCTCTATCTATCTATCCATCTATCACCCACACATTATCTATCTATCGCCCTCTCTCTATCTATCGCCCCCACTCTATCTATCTATCGCCCTCATTCAATTGCCTTCACTCTATCGCCCTCACTCTATCGCCCTCACTCTATCTATTGCCCTCACTCTATCTATCGCCCTCACTCTATCACCCACACATTATATATCTATCGCCCTCACCCTATCTATCTATCGCCCTCACTCTACCTATCTATCGACCTCACTCTATTTATCGCCCTCACTCTATCTATCTATCGGACTCAATCTATCGCCTTCACTCTATCTATCGCACTCAGTCTATCTATCGCCCTCACTCTATCTATCGCCCTCACTCTATCTATCTATCGCCGTCACTCTATCTATCTATCTATCTATCTATCTATCTATCTATCTATCTATCTATCTATCTATCTATCTATCTATCTATCTATCTATCTATCTATCTATCTATCTATCTATCTATCTATCTATCTATCTATCTATCTATCTATCTATCTATCTATCTATCTATCAATCTATCTATCAATCTATCTATCTATCTATCAATCTATCAATCTATCTATCTATCTATCTATCGCCCTGACTCTATCTATCGCCTTCACACTATCTATCATCCACACATTATCTATCTATCGCCCTCACTCCATCTATCTATCTCCCTCACTCAATCGCCCTCACTCTATCGCCCTCACTCTATCGCCCTTACTCTATCGCCCTCACTCTATCTATTGCCCTCATTCTATATATCGCCCTCACTCTATCACCCACACATTAGCTATCTATCGCTCTCACTCTATCTATCTATCGCCCTCACTCTATCTATCGCCCTCACTCTATCTATCGCCCTCACTCTATCTATCGCCCTCACTCTATCTATCGCCCTCACTCTATCTATCGCCTTCACTCTATCTATCGCCTTCACTCTATCTATCTATCGCCCTCACTCTATCTATCTATCTATCTATCTATCTATCTATCTATCTATCTATCTATCTATCTATCTATCTATCTATCTATCTATCTATCTATCTATCTATCTATCTATCTATCTATCTATCTATCTATCTATCTATCTATCTATCTATCTATCTATCTATCTATCTATCTATCTATCTTTCTATCTATCTATCTATCTATCTATCTATCTGTCTATCGCCCTCACTCATAATAATTAGTTTTAAAGAATTTTAAATGTGAATTACGCTTTAAAATCAAATACAACTCTAACGCAAGTAATTCTTTTTTATTTATTTTTATTTTTGACTAAGTAGGACACAACTGCTTGTGCTTATTTATATAAGTAATGTGCCCTGCGTTGCTTGAAGTATATACAAAAGAAGAGCCTAAAAGGACACACAACAGAGTTTAATTAAGGGAGGGCATATTTTTACAAAGCTCTGTTGCACAATACAGACCACCATACCATGAGTCAGGGGCATACCACAGGCCCCTGCTGCCACAAGTTGCCTTCTCTCCCCTTCTAACAGCAGTGTGCACAACACAACCCAGTGTTTCCCCATATTGCCAAACTGGTGCCTCTAACCCCCACCCCCCATGTGCAAATCACTCTTGCCCTTCATCTGTGGCCATCATGCCCCACAGTGCCCGACACTGCAACTCTATCTAGCTATCTATTGCCCTCACTCTATCTATCTATCTCTCTATCTAGCTCTCATTCTATCTATCTATCTATCTATCTATCTATCTATCTATCTATCTATCTATCTATCTATCTATGTATCTATCTATCTATCTATGTATCTATCTATCTATCTATCGCCCTCACTCTGTCTATGTATAGCCCTCACTCTATCTATGTATCGCTCTCACTCTATCTATCTAGCGCCCTCATTATATCTATCTATCGCCCTCACTCTATTTATCTATCGCCCTCACTCTATCTATCTATCGCCCTCACTCTATCTATCTATCTATCTATCTATCTATCTATCTATCTATCTATCTATCTATCTATCTATCTATCTATCTATCTATCTATCTATCTATCTATCTATCTATCTATCTATCTATCTATCTATCTATCTATCTATCTATCTATCTATCTATCTATCTATCTATTTATCTATCACTCTATCTATCTATCTATCTATCTATCTATCTATCTATCTATCGCCCTCGCTCTATCAATTGCCCTCACTCTATCTATCGCCCTCACTCTATCTATCGCCCTCACTCTATCTATCCATCTATGGGACTTACTCTATCTATCTATCACCCTCACTCTATCTATCACCCTCACTCTATCTATCTGCCTCAATCTATCTATCTATCTATCTATCTATCTATCTATCTATCTATCTATCTATCTATCTATCTATCTATCTATCTATCTATCTATCTATCTATCTATCTATCTATCGCCCTCACTCTACCTATCTGTCGCCCTTACTCTATCTATCGCCCTCACTCTATCTATCCATCTATTGCTCTCTCTCTATCTATCTATCCATCTATCACCCACACATTATCTATCTATCGCCCTCTCTCTATCTATCGCCCCCACTCTATCTATCTATCGCCCTCATTCAATTGCCTTCACTCTATCGCCCTCACTCTATCGCCCTCACTCTATCTATTGCCCTCACTCTATCTATCGCCCTCACTCTATCACCCACACATTATATATCTATCGCCCTCACCCTATCTATCTATCGCCCTCACTCTACCTATCTATCGACCTCACTCTATCTATCGCCCTCACTCTATCTATCTATCGGACTCAATCTATCGCCTTCACTCTATCTATCGCACTCAGTCTATCTATCGCCCTCACTCTATCTATCGCCCTCACTCTATCTATCTATCGCCGTCACTCTATCTATCTATCTATCTATCTATCTATCTATCTATCTATCTATCTATCTATCTATCTATCTATCTATCTATCTATCTATCTATCTATCTATCTATCTATCTATCTATCTATCTATCTATCTATCTATCTATCTATCTATCTATCTATCTATCTATCTATCTATCTATCAATCTATCTATCAATCTATCTATCTATCTATCAATCTATCAATCTATCTATCTATCTATCTATCGCCCTGACTCTATCTATCGCCTTCACACTATCTATCATCCACACATTATCTATCTATCGCCCTCACTCCATCTATCTATCTCCCTCACTCAATCGCCCTCACTCTATCGCCCTCACTCTATCGCCCTTACTCTATCGCCCTCACTCTATCTATTGCCCTCATTCTATATATCGCCCTCACTCTATCACCCACACATTAGCTATCTATCGCTCTCACTCTATCTATCTATCGCCCTCACTCTATCTATCGCCCTCACTCTATCTATCGCCCTCACTCTATCTATCGCCCTCACTCTATCTATCGCCCTCACTCTATCTATCGCCTTCACTCTATCTATCGCCTTCACTCTATCTATCTATCGCCCTCACTCTATCTATCTATCTATCTATCTATCTATCTATCTATCTATCTATCTATCTATCTATCTATCTATCTATCTATCTATCTATCTATCTATCTATCTATCTATCTATCTATCTATCTATCTATCTATCTATCTATCTATCTATCTATCTATCTATCTATCTATCTATCTATCTATCGCCCAAACTCTATCTATGTATAGTCTTCACTCTATCTATGTATCGCCCTCACTCTATCTATCTAGCGCCCTCATTCTATCTATCTATCGCCCTCACTCTATCTATCTATCACCCTCACTCTATCTATCTATCGCCCTCACTCTATCTATCTATCGCTTACACTCTATCTATCTCTATCTATCTATCTATCTATCTATCTATCTATCTATCTATCTATCTATCTATCTATCTATCTATCTATCTATCTATCTATCTATCTATCTATCTATCTATCTATCTATCTATCTATCTATCTATCTATCTATCTATCTATCTATCTATCTATCTATCTATCTATTACTCTGTCTGTCTATCTATCTATCTATCTATCTATCTATCTATCTATCTATCTATCTAACTATCTATCTATCTATCTATCTATCTATCTATCTATCTATCTATCTATCTATCTATCTATCTATCTATCAATCTATCTATCTACCGCCCTCACTCTATCTATCGCCCTCACTCTATCTATCGCCCACACATTATCTATCTATCGCCCTCACTCTATCTATCCATATATCGGACTTACTCTATCTATCACCCTCACTCTATCTATCACCCTCACTCTATCTATCTATCTATCTATCTATCTATCTATCTATCTATCTATCTATCTATCTATCTATCTATCTATCTATCTATCTATCTATCTATCTATCTATCTACCTATCTGTCGCCCTTACTCTATCTATCGCCCTCACTCTATCGCCCTCACTCTATCTATTGCCCTCATTCTATCTATCGCCCTCACTCTATCACCCACACAGTATCTAGCTATCGCCCTCACTCTACCTATCTATCGCCCTCACTCTACCTATCTATCGCCCTCACTCCATCTATCGCCCTCACTCTATCTATCTATCTGACTCACTCTATCTATCGCCTTCACTCTATCTATCGCCCTCACTCTATCTATCGCCCTCACTCTATCTATCGCCCTCACTCTATCTATCTATCTATCTATCTATCTATCTATCTATCTATCTATCTATCTATCTATCTATCTATCTATCTATCTATCTATCTATCTATCTATCTATCTATCTATCTATCTATCTATGTATCTATCTATCTATCTATCTATGTATCTATCTATCTATCTATCTATCTATCTATCTATCTATCTATCTATCTATCTATCTATCTATCTATCTATCTATCTATCTATCTATCTATCTATCTATCTTTCTATCTATCTATCTATCTATCTATCTATCTATCTATCTATCCATCTATCTATCTATCTATCTATCTATCTATCTATCTATCGCCCTCACTCTATCTATCTATCGCCCTCCCTTTATCTATCGCCCTCGCTCTATCTATCTATCGCACTCACTCTATCTATTGCATCACCACAGCATCACTCAGCACCACCAAAGCATTCCTTAGGGGCACCACAATATCATTATGCACTACCACAGCATCACTGAATGCCACAGCATCACTCGTCACCACCACAACATCACTCACCCCTCCCGCCCCGACTCACTCATGCCCCCCTCCCTCCCGACTCACTCGCACCCCCGTCCCGCTCGACTCACTCGGGCTCTGACATTTTCCATTACTGCTGCCTCTTCCAGCTGATAGCACTGCGAAGGTCCTTCTTGCCTCCCCCTGCATCACACAGTCTTGCACTGAACTTTCCCTTTCCTTACCTGTGCCGCCGCTCGTAACGACACCGCCGTTCCTCCTTCGTCGTCCTCATGCACGTCACGTCGCGGTCATCACGCACGTCGCGTCGCGACCAGCGCTAGGTCCCGGCCGGCGCTACTGTCAGGGGACTACTTTGTTTTCAAACTTAATTTTTTTAATTTACTTTTTTTATTTTATTTATATAGCCTATGTCCATCTACACACCCTGACATTTTCATAGATGTATCTGGTGTGTAGATTGGCTCTGTGGTTCCCGAGTTTACCTGGCCAAAAGGTGCAAGTTCTCTCTTTATAATAGTGGTATAGATGTCACAAAAAGATGTTAATATTTCACTTCTGTTCTTGGATTTTTGTCACAATAAAATACACTGAACATAATCTTCACAAAAGTTATTTACAAAAGTTTAAGCTATTGCCATTATAAATTACAATAACTTTTATTGAAGTGTTAATTATTCAAAAAAATTAAAAGCCATTGTTATTTGTAATATCAATACTTCTAAGTCACGTAAATACAACACATATTGCAGTACGAATGCTATAGGTGTCACATTTGTGAAAGTTAAAACTATTGGCATTGTAAATGACAAAGCTAATAATTTAGCTATTTTAAAAATCAACACATAAATAAAATAATTGTCATTTACAATACCAATAGCTCAAACGTTCCTAATGCGAGACCTCTTGCATTGCAAATGCTTGTTAATATTCGTCGATACCCTAAACCCCTATTTTCCCTACATCTCGTGCAAGAGATACTCTCTATTAAACTTTGAGTATTCTAATTTATATCCGAGTATTAAATTATTCAATTCCATTACTACGAGTTTTAATACATGTATTTATCTAATATTTTTTATCTTTCTTTATACACTGCAAGGGATACTGTTATTTGTGAAGAATAACACTATGAATCAGTTTCCATTTGGCAAAAATGAGAGACATTGATTTGGTTGGTGGATGTGTTTGCAGTTACATAAGTACATATACTCTTGCAGTAAGCAAGGCTTTAGGGTATGCAGTGCTTTAAACTCCTATGCATTATGCATGTAGTTGTGCAACCACCTTCACATTTGTGCTTCAGGCCTACAATTCCCCAGTCAGTATCTATATACTCCAGCTAACACAGTGTGACTAATGTTGCAATTTGAAAATGACTCTTTTGGTACCATGTAGTAATTCTATCAGTAAAGTTTAAGTGAACCAATTAAGAATTCACTCAGTGTCTTTACTTATATTAATGTAATCATTCACTCAGTAAGCCTGTACTCATGCAGTGAGGCAGGCTTTAGGGAATGCAGTGATTCAAAGTGCTATGTATTATGCATGTAATGTTGTAATAACCTTTATATTTATGCTTGAGGACTACAATTCCCCACTCACTATACATACCAGGCGTCTCCAACCAGTAGCTCGGGAGCTACTGGTAGCTCACCAGCACCCTAAAAGTAGCTCTCAGAGGTGAAGCCAAACCAAACCAATCTCAGAGATTTTGTGTATATTAAAGAAGGTAGTACTGCTCATTTCACTACCCTTAAGTGTAAAAGACAGCCAAAGCAATGGCAGAGCCTGTTCATAACACTCAAACACAAACTGTGGTGGCGCATGAATTAATCAATTAGGGATGTATAGAGCTCACTATTCATCTGTGAGGGTTTCTAGGCGCTGGGGAAGTATTTGGGGGGGATTTGTGCAGGTTTGGTCATTTGAAAAGGCAGGTTTTATGGCTCTTCCTGAATGCTTTCAGTGTGGGTGTTCATCTGATGCTGAGGGGGAGTTCTTTCCAGGTCTTGGCCATGATATACGAGAAGGGTGTGCCTCCTGTCTGGTTATGTGAATACAGAGGATTTCGGCCAAGGCCTGGTCAACGGAGTGGAGCTTTCTTTTGTGGGTGTAGAAGGAGATTGAGGTATTGGAGTCCGGTGTTGTGGAGGGCTTCATAGGTGTGTGTGAGCAGCTTGAAGGTCACTGTTTTTTCAATGGGGTGCAGTTCTCGTTTGCATTACTCTAAACCTTAAAACACTACCCACTACAGTAGATGAACCCTACAACACTACCTTCAGCACGACCCCTACACTACACAAACAGCAGTGTACTGCCCTAAACGCTAAATGTACCACCAACACGACCCCCTTCTCTAGAAAAAAGACCTATGCACTACTTTAAACCCTAAATCTATCCCCAGCACAACCCATTCACTACACAATCACCACTACACTACACTACCCTAAACCCTAAAACACTACCCCTAACACTTATACAAACAGCACTTCATTTATTTATATAGATAGTTACTCATAGTTAGTGTTATAAAATCACTAATACAAGTATACAGTTATCTATACATTTACTTATGCAATCACTGAGTCATATGTATACTTCTTTATATTCAAGAAATGTCACATACGTTGCCTTTTATTTTTGTACTTTATTGCACATATACCATTGAGAGATATATTTGATAATCACCATACACATGAAGATGTTAACTTACCCAAACAATTGTTATAACATGTAGTCTTAATGTCATATACTTACTGAATCAACTATTCACACATCATTGGGCAGTCACACATTCCCCACCGAACCACACACACATTCATTCTCCCATACATATACTTAGTTAAGTAATCAATAAATAATATAGACTTTCACGTAGGTAGTAACCAACTGGTGCAGCAATTTATAGAACAACTGTCAAAGTAATACAAATATTCACATAGTATAGTCACTATTAAATATATTTATGAGACAGTATAAATTAGTCAATTAAACAGTCAATCACACTGCTACTAAAACCCTTCATCCACATTATTTATATCCACTCATTCTTTAATGCAGATTGTTATATATATATATATATATATATATATATATATATATATATATAATACATATTTAAATAAAAAACCAAACCACATTCACTGCATGCTGTCCTCAGTTATTTCATAAGTGATGTCATATGAGAGGACATCAGTGATGTGATCAGTGATGTAATTAACCATGTCATGAATGAAGTAATATATATACATAAAGAGCTGCGAATGAAGGAGCCGTACTTCTAAGGAAAGGAAAAGTCACGCAAAGTAACTTTTTCTCTCGTTGTAAATATGGAGGGGGCACCTGCGCAACCAGTATGTCACAAAAAGTGACGTACTGGTTGCGCAGAGATGCTGCAGAATTTTTTCATTTCTGCTCATTTTTTTCTTCCAATATATGCTACAATGCACAGTATAGATTGTAGGAGAAAAATGCCTTCACTGCTTGTTTTTGTACAGTAAGGTGTGTCTTCTTGGACAAAAACAAACTCCACACGACAAAGATGTTCTTGCACACACTAGCATATAAATTTAGCTCTTTCTTTAACCAGAGTAGTTAGTTCTGAAAATAACTTTTTGTTTTGTTTTGTGTACTTTTATATATATTTTTTATTTTTTTAACATTTATTTTATTTTTTATGGTTTTTTTAAAAAGAAAAAAAGTCACCAGGACGAACAAAACCATGAACTTTGAGGGAATTTATAAAAAAAACTAGCATTGATGGTTATCAATTGCTCTGCAAACTAGGTCTACTGATTGCTCCCCATAACAAATTAAACGAAAGCACTTCACGCATTGCATTCTAACTTTCATAAATTGGGGACGTATGTCTGGTGGCGATGTTAAAGGTGATGCCACAGAGGTACTTGGTATTGCGGGCGGTGGAGGTGTATTTTTTGTGCAGTCTTCTACATTCTTGGTGAGCATAGCTCAAAGGATGCTGGGATTGGAGGTGCTTGCGCATACTAGCAGTGCCACAGGAGTATTTCTTGTTTGGATCTCTGGACAGCACTGCCTGGCAAATATTGCATGTCACCTTGGTGGCATTACATTTCTTTTGTCCCTCTGGAAAAGTAAAACATTTCCATACAATGGATAATTGTGTATCTTTTGGGAGGGTGAGGTTCTGGTAGAAATTGTTCAGTAACAAAATCATCATAATTAGATGATTCTTGTAGTGGTGTAGCCATTTTTTAATCCAAAAAAGAAGTACAGGTTTCCAATGACGAAAAAGTGAGGTTTTTCTCGGAACAGATCTTCTCTTAAGGAAGGTCTAAGAAGAGTGATTATAATGGGTGGGGTTCTTCAATAGTTAGAACAGTAAGTGTTATAAACCAATGAAATCTCTTTTTTTTGGTCATATGGGATGCGCGTTGGGTGCGTACATGCAGCACGCATCTAGCGCAACTTCTCAAAATTGAGTTTAAAAGTAATATAAGTTTAATATAACTAAAAGAATATTATTTTTTTTCTCCTTAATATTTATATTAAGTATATATATATAAATATATTTTTTTTGTAGCGAAATATTTCACGGAAGTCATGCGCCCATCACGTTGAACACGTGTATGACGTCATGCAGAATCCCGCAAGCGCAGTGTGGCGTGATACGTATATGATGCGTATGCGCTTGAAGTCACGTACGGGTTGCATAGCAATCGCGCATAAAAATACGCACGTATCGCACACCCTACGCGCATCCTACAGAACAATTGTAAAATGGTGGCTGCGTTCTGCGCAGCAATCAAGAGAGGTGCGCTATGGGTGCGGGACTGCTCAAAAAATTATTTAAAAAAAAAATATTTATATATTTTAATAAATATAAAAAATATATATTACATTGTTTTTTAAAATATATATATTAAAAATGTGTAATGTAATCTAAAAAAAATATCTAAAATAAAATATTTGAAAAAAAATTGAAAATCATTATCAAATAAATAAATATAACAATTAATAGATTTAAAACTTGTTATTGTATACATCTTTCAAAATCACCGAAAAAAACCTTGGGTTTCAGGCAGGTTATACTTTGGAATTATCATTTAAAAAACCTTTGAAATTCACTGAAAAACCATAGGTTTCAAGCAGGTTATAGTTAGGAATTAGCATTTAAAAATCCTTAGAAATTCACTGAAAAAAACATAGGTTTTAGGGGTGTTATAGTTAGCTGTACATTTCACTATCACAAAACCATTGAAATTCCTCCGTCATAGTTAGTTGTACTAAAAATAACTCGTGCGCCCGCAATCCACTGCTGATGATGTCACATATGACATCATTCATGACATGGTCAGTGACATCACTGATGACATCTCAAATGACATCACTGATGAGATCATCCACGTGACAATCTGACACACCTCATCATAGACTAGTATAACCTTTCATCACTCACTGTAAAATACAGAGTACCATATTCCTAGATCTACACACACATCTAATCACTTACCTATAGATTCACTCATACATACTGTCAATAATCAATAGAACACTATCAAATATACTTACACACCTAAATTAACATTAAACACCAGCACACATCCTATTCACTTATGCAGTCATCTTACTCGCTTATGCAAAGAATGGATCATACTTACATTTACTCAGCTACACACTTATACAAACATCACTTCATTTAATCATATAGATAGTAACTCATACTTACTGTGTTATAAAATCACTATTACAAGTATACAGTTTTCCATACAGTCACTCATACAATCATTGAGTCTTATGTATACTTTTTTATATAAAGCAACTGTCACATACACTGCCTTTTAATTTTCTAGTTTGTTGGACATGTGCCATTGACAGATATATTTGCTCATCACCACACTCATAAAGATATTCACTCACCTAAACAATTGTTATTAGATGTAGTCTTAACCTCATATACCTACTGAATCAACTATTCACACATCTTTAAGCAGTCACACTCCCCACCAAACCACACACACATTCACTCTCCCATACAAATACTCAGTAAACTAATCAGTAACTAATATAGACTTTCACATAGCTAATAACCAACTGGTGCAGCAGTTTACACAACAACTGACAAAGTGATACAGATATTCACACAGTTTAGTCACTATCCAATATATTTAGTGAGACACTATGAATTAGTCAAGTAAACAGTCAATCACACTGCTACTAAATCCCACAGACAGATATTTATATGTATATATCCAGTCATTCTTCAATGCAGATTGCTATATATATATAAAACATATTTAACTAACGAACCAAATCACATTCACTGGAGGATGTCATCAGTGATGTCATCAGTGATGTCTGTAGTGATGTAATTTGAGATGTCATCAGTGATGTCACTGACCATGTCATGAATGATGTCATATGTGACGTCATCAGCAGTGGATTGCGGGCGCGCGAGTTATACTTAGTACAACTAACTATAACTGAGGAATTTCAATGTTTTTGTGCGAGTGAAATGTTCAGCTAACTATAACACCCCTAAAACCTATGTTTTTTCAGTGAATATATATATATATATATATATTACCTACTGGCGGTCGCCAGTAGGTATATATAGTTAGGATTTTTTCTCTATGGAACTTTTGAAAATTCTATGTCTAATAACTTTGGCGTTTGTGGACGGAATCGGCTGAAATTTTCAGGAAAATGGCACATTTTGATTCTGAGCAGCCCCCGAAAATTTGGGGGGGTTTCGTCAAGGGGGGGCCGAGAAAAAAGGGGGGTCCCAAAACGCGTTTTTCCCATGTTAATTTCCATAGGGCCTTTGGCCTCACTTTTAGCTCGAACGGCTGAATGGATTTGCACGAAACTTGGCAAAATTGTAGGGACTGTTAGCCCGATGTGCCTTTGCTAGGTCTCAATATATGTGCTCCAGTGGATTTTGAGAAATTAACCTTCAAAACAAGATATATATCTGTAACAGCGCTCCGGGCTGAGCTCCGGTCCGCTTACTTTTCGCGAAACGGAACTTTGCGCGCAGAAAGCTGATTGGCTCTCCGGTGTCTGTCAACATTCTAAACAGTCCGGAGCGGCCGCCATCTTATCTCTCGGTAGGATCGAGAGAGAAGAAGAGGTGAAAAACGAAGGGGGAATTTAATGAAAGGGGGCAAGGTATACCTCTCTTGACCCCCTAGGAATGATGTTGGGGTTATTAAAGGGTCCCGTGGGGAAAATAAAAAAATATATATTTTTCACGGTAGAAGCGCTTCCCGGGCCGCGAACTGGGCCGCAAACTGGTAGCGAAACGGGAATTCGCCATTTTGTGTTTCGTTTTAATTAAATTACTAGGTATAAGGGGGTGTGGGAGACGTATCCCGACCCCTTATGTTTTCTGAGGATGGCTGAGGAGGCTCATATATGTTGATACATGTCTTCCAGCGGCTGTGCGTGAGCTTTTTTTTTTTTTTTTGCTGCGTGACGTCTGTTAACGTTCGATTCGATGGAAATCAGGAAGTGTTGACCACCATTTTGTCACTGCGAGTAAATATTTTGTTATAAATGAATCCTTATTGATAAACATTGTCTGCGCCATCTTGCCTTTTTGTCCAATGCCACAATTTTGTCGTGCACGGCAGCCATTTTAGATGCCTTGACCAGATCCACTCTCTGCACGCCGTCGGATCTCAGCACGGCTCCCCACCCTCGCAAGCATCTCCCCCACGCACTGGTCACCCCCGCTCTCTCTCTCATGCATGGGCCATATACTTCCCCCCATCTGCGCTGCTCTTCCCTGAGAATCACACCCTGTGCCCGCCCGACACCTCCCTTTCACCCTATTCACTACCGCACCCTCTGACACTCCTCTTCCTCTGTGTCCGATTGTCCAGGCCGGACCCAGGCTATCACCTAGCCCTGCGGATGTAGTTTATAGCCCCAGCTGTAGAGAATCCAGACATACCAATCCTCCCGATTCAGGCGTGAGACTACTGATTTCAGTGCTAGTCTTCCGCCTCCCGATTCCTGCAAGGAAAAACCCGGGGGCATATTACCAACAACTAGCGATAATTTTTGTCTCTAACTTGTTTAGAGACAAAAATTATCGCCGCACATCGGCGAATTTTATCGCAGATAAACCTTGCTATTAGCAAGGTTTATCGCAAATGCGATAAAAAACGGCCGCAATGCATGAATATCGCTGAAAAGTCAGCGATATTCATGCATTATCCAGCAAATGCTCTTAGCCATGTTATCCACCTTCCATTGGATAACATGGCTAAAAACTGCTCAGGGCAGGTGTTAGCTTTTGGAGATATTCGCGCTTAGCGCGAATATCTCCAAAAGTTGGTAATAGGAGATAGCGATGGTTAGGGACTGTTTCCAGTCGCTAACATCTTGGCACGCCCACTTTGCATGTCATTAGTGATAAATATCACTGACATGCAAAGCGGGGCCCAATGAATCCTTATTGATAAACATTGTCTGCGCCATCTTGCCTTTTTGTCCAATGCCACAATTTTGTCGTGCCGGCAGCCATTTTAGATGCCTTGACCAGACCCTCTCTCTGCACGCCGTCGATTCTCAGCACGGTTCCCCACCCTCGCAAGCATCTCCCCCACGCAATGGTCACCCCCGCTCTCTCTCTCATGCATGGGCCATATACTTCCCCCCATCTGCGCTGCTCTTCCCTGAGAATCACACCCTGTGCCCGCCCGACACCTCCCTTTCACCCTATTCACTACCGCACCCTCTGACACTCCTCTTCCTCTGTGTCCGATTGTCCAGGCCGGACCCAGGCTATCACCTAGCCCTGCGGATGTAGTTTATGGCCCCAGCTGTAGAGAATCCAGACATACCAATCCTCCCGATTCAGGCGTGAGACTACTGATTTCAGTGCTAGTCTTCCGCCTCCCGATTCCTGCAAGGAAAAACCCGGTGGCATATTACCAACAACTAGCGATAATTTTTGTCTCTAACTTGTTTAGAGACAAAAATTATCGCCGCACATCGGCGAATTTTATCGCAGATAAACCTTGCTATTAGCAAGGTTTATCGCAAATGCGATAAAAAACGGCCGCAATGCATGAATATCGCTGAAAAGTCAGCGATATTCATGCATTATCCAGCAAATGCTCTTAGCCATGTTATCCACCTTCCATTGGATAACATGGCTAAAAACTGCTCAGGGCAGGTGTTAGCTTTTGGAGATATTCGCGCTTAGCGCGAATATCTCCAAAAGTTGGTAATAGGAGATAGCGATGGTTAGGGACTGTTTCCAGTCGCTAACATCTTGGCACGCCCACTTTGCATGTCATTAGTGATAAATATCACTGACATGCAAAGCGGGGCCCAAGATGGTCGCTATCTCCTTTTAGCTGTCACTAACTGGTGTTAGCGACAGCTTGGTAATAGGGAGATAATTTGATCTCCTTTTTTTTGGCTTTTAAAGCCAAAAAAGAGGAAATAAACCCCCTTGATAATATGCCCCACGATTCCTCGGGGGTTTCAGCTGACAGGGCTTGGTATTGTGTTACGTGCTAATTCTTCCAGGAAACGTCAGAGGGTCGATGTAGGGGTTCTAGAAGGGGTGATAAACCATTTAAGCCTCATGAACAAGCGCATGGTCTTTTAAAGATTTGTGAAGTACTCGGGGCGGCGGTGTGTGTGTGCCCTCTTTCAGGAGCGGGCGGTGGGGCACTGCCAGCAACTTGCCAGGCCAGGCAGTGTTCAACACGTGCATCACCCTTTCTCTGCCTGCTATTGCGCTCCATGCTTCGGAAAGGTAAGAAAAAGAACGTGCATTTGAGTTTGAAATGTCCGATCCTGTAGCAGTACACTTGCAAAGCCCACACATGACAATAACCCGATTCAAGGCCCCATTCACCCGATTTTTAAAAAAAATATAGTACTCCAAGAAAGTTGGATTATAAAACTTTATTAACTTTTAAATATAACGAACGCAACAAAAACTGTAAATATATTTAAACATTTTTTGATTAAAAAAAACAACAATGGTCAGAAGCTGTCTTTTGTGCGAATAGTCCCAAGGCAGCACAACGTGCTGAGTTGTGGAAGGCACCCAGGTGAAGAACCATCCCTTCTTTAAACCCCATGGTGACCAACTATAGTTTCAATGAGTGCTATGTCCCAGGTTTTACATAAAGTAGTGTTTACCTAGAGTGGTGCTGTGTAGGACACTCTGAATGGAAATTAACCAGAACTATAACGATAACAACAACAACAACAATAATATAACTTTTATGCCCAAATTACGCAAACATTTAGCTAATCTGCTAAAGGGGGGAGTCGCCATTTCTTTACAATAATCAATAATGAAAAATCAACATCAATAGGGTTGTCCGTATTCCCGATGCAGCACTATAGTGCAATATACACAGCACCTGGGGTGTCAAGAGTGAACAGGTCCTAGCTGCTTAACCAATGACTGACAAATGCTATATTAAACACTTACTATGTATAATACTTGCGTTCACAATAGTTTTACTTTACAAAACAGAACAAAAGATGTCCCCTGTAAGTAAACCCATATTAGCTGTTTCAGTTATTGAACATCCTAAGGTTTTATGACATGGGGAACCGTGGTGATATCCTGGGCCACCCATCCGTAGCCTCTAATCTCCATTACAATGTGTTTTTTGCTAAAATTAGCCAGAACTATAACCATAACAACAACAACAACAATAATGTAACTTTAACGTCCAAATTACGCAAAGATTTAGCTAATCTGGTAAAGGGGGGGAGTCGCCATTTCTTTGGATAATTTATTCATCCATCCGTAACCTCTCTAATCTCCATTACAATATGTTTCTTGCTGTCGCTAGCTGATGAAAAAACTAAAGTGATAACTTCCTCATCCTTATTTTGTCTTTCTTTGTTCCTTAAGATGTTATCTGTGTCAACCTCTTCCGAGAATGCTGATGCGTTAGGGATTTCCTTGTGTTTCTTAATAGCATTGGTGTCTGCACACTTCTTTGTCAATTCTGTGAACATGATAACTGCTTCATAAACAGACGATATCCTTGTTAAGTCATTAGTGTTAAGTGTGTCTGAAACTACAGTGCCCTTCTGTTTTTCTTTCTTCAGGCTCTACAGAGTTTTGTGTGTTGTTCTTTTGAGCGACAATTATTCCAGAGGTTTCAGGTTCACTTGTTTTGTCCTGCAGTGAGTTAACAGCTTTAGAGACTTCATGTTTATTTGCTATGTCCTGCTGTGCGTCAACTGCTTCAGAGACGTCAGCCTCATTTGTTATGTTTGACTAGATCCTGGACCTGCCCGGCCGCGCCCAAAATGGCGCCGGTGTAAATGGGACTCGTAACTGCTTGTTGTGTACTGGTTGCCCAACCTTGATATCACGAGATACGTATGCAGTTTTGAAGCACATGGCGGAGGCTCGTCTGCTGTAGTGGGGCGCCCCTTTATCGTTTCAGTCGCCATTCCCCCCGCTTTTGCTACACTGTGCCTTTTCCGCCATTCAGCTGTTTACCGCCCGCTCTTACGGCTACAGCGTCTCGCTCACCATGTAGTTGAGTTGCTCCCACTCTTGCGGTGCAGCGATAGGCGGCTGCCACAGGACTCTTAAAATGGCGGCCGGCTCTTCGGATTTGGGCCTGGTCCAGTAAAATGGCCCTGGGACACCTTGGAACTCGGACGCTTGTCTGCCAGGGCTTGGGTCCCATTCTCGAAAGCGTCCCCTCAGCCTTGAAGATTGTACAAAAGTCTTGGGGGCCCTCTACTCCCGCAGGCTTCCGGTGGGGAGCGGCTGCCATGATTGCTTGCGGAATGGCCACGACGGAGCTACGAGATGGTGGTGCTCTCATGGTGACGCCAGCTTCAGTCTGAAATATCCAGAAACAAGGTGGGGCTTTCATCGTTTGGGAAAAAAAATGTTTTAATCCAATGAAAAGTGTTATTTTTAGGTCACATGACCTAGTCTTACATCATTAGGAAAACAAAAGTAAAATGAACCAATGAAAAGTTTTATTAACAAGTCACATGACCTGTTATGCTTACGTTACGCGCTGCGCGGCGCGCTCTGGATCGTTTCCGGGAAGCTGCGCCTTGCGCACCGGAGCACTTCCGGGTGCGCTAACGCGGCGCGTCATATGACGCATTACGCGACAACGCAGGTCCAGAATATAGTCAAAATGTCTTCACCAACCAGCGGTCGGAATACAACCGCTTTCAGCAGTCCAAAAAGTTCTGTTAAATCTTAAGAGCGGGAGCAACTCAACTACATGGTGAGCGAGACGCTGTAGTCGTAAGAGCGGGCGGTAAACAGCTGAATGGCGGAAGAGGCACAGAGTACCAAAAGCGGGCGGAATGGCAACTAAAACGGTAAAGGGGCGCCCCACTACAGCGTGTCTTCAGGTCAAACGGATTGTGGGACAAGGTCCAGAATGGAAGAGTCATCAAAAGGCAAAAAATTCCGCCGGACCCCGGGAGCCGGCCGCCTATGTTGGGGGCGATCTCAGGCCACACCAGGGCAACACGACTTGGGGAGGGGGCAGGAGCCAAGCGCCCCCTCCCAGTCCGCGCCATCTCACCGCCCCTCGGGGGCCTCCGTCAAGCGGTTTAGGGAGGCACCGTATCACATTGTTTTCCAATGCAGTCAGGTCCACAAACGGACCCCACTTACTTTGAATAGTGAAGCTGCAGCAGGTGCAAATAAGGTTTAGACAGTGTTACAAGCGCTGCTTAGAACTCTGAAGTATGGCACTCAACATCCAGAACTTATGCCATTTGTGTAAGGCAGTGACATCGAAGCAACTCAGGGACCAAAAGCATGAACGAACACTCACGTATGAAAATCTTATTTGGGGAAGGGGCAGGATCCAAACGCCCCCTCCCAGTTCGCGCCACTACACCGTATGTAGAAAATCTGAAGCCATCGTTCTACAAACTCTCAACGCTTGCTATCAGTGCATGAGTTTCATGCTCGATCGATTGAGCTAGCCGGATCGGGCAACAAAAAGTATAAAATAGTTATGTAAAAAGTTATTTAATAAAATGTTTTACCCTGTTTCTTTGCTGGTGTGTTGTCTATATTTATAATATTTGCATAGGGTTTGTCGTTATTTTGGGCGGGGTGGGTGACGGAGCCGAGCTGTCTTGCAGCCCTCATGGTGTGGAGCTCAGTTCATTTCACTATTTTCGTATTTCTCATGAAGGGTTGTTCCTAATGTTTGTATTTTAGCGAGGTCAAAAAGAGATCCAATTAGTGGTCTACTGATTTTGCACGATTACTTTTAATTTTTTACACGATTTTTCACTATCTGCAAAGACTAAACAGAGTATTGCGACTTTGTCCTTGTTTGTACATAGAGAATGATCCAAAGAGAACCAATTCTAAAACAGTAAATGCTTGGATAACAATCAATCAAATGGAGAGACAAGCAGGTACGACGGATTACAACGGGGGTAAAGGTCTGCGTTAACTACCCTTCACTATCTGCAAAGAGAGTACTACTAAGAGAAAAGAGGGGAGTGGGGGGGGGAAGCGTTCAAAGCACATGAGTGTGCATAAACACGAAAACGTTTTTACCTATCACGTACTTGACATTTGACAGCTTTTGATATTTGCTATTAAAAAACCATTGAAATTCACAGAAAAAACCATAGGTTATAGTCCATATATAGTTAGGAATTTGCATTAACAAAACCTTGAAAATTCAATGAAAAAACCATTGGTTATAGAACATATATAGTTAGGAATTTGCATTTACAAAACCTTATTTTACTCGCATAAAACCATTGAAATTCCATATATAGTTAGATGCGCTAACTATATATCGTGCACCCGCAATCCACTGCTGATGATGTCACATATTACATCATTCATGACATGGTTAGTGACATCACTGATGACATCACTGATGACATCTCAAATGACATCACTGATAAAATCACTGATAACATCTCATTTGACATGACTGATCACATCACTGATGATATCATTCATGTGATAATACCATGAACCTCTTCAGACTCTAATATAACCTTAGATACAATCAGTGTAAACAGACAGTCACAGACTGTCACTCATCCATGGAGTTACTCACACACCTAGTCAGTTATGCAAAAAATCAATCACACCTCCATTTTCTCAACTATACAGTTATACACACCTTACTTATTCAAACATATACTAACACATATTTACTTTACTCTCTTATACAATCCCTGATACATGTTCACAATGATCCATACAGCCACTCACACATTCACTGGCTCTTATGCACAGTTATTTATAGATGTCAACTCTGACATGTACTGTGTTTTACATATGTACTTACTTTGACATGTAGCACTGAGATATCCATTCACTCACTAATACACTCATGCACAGTCAACCGCCCATACAGCTGTTTCCACATGCACTTTTGAACCCATACATATAGTGAATCAACTACTCACACATCTATGTACAGAGTCACACACCTCCCAGCCACCCATACACACACACTCAGTTTCCCATACAAATACTTGGACAACCAATGAATAACCCATACAGTTACTCATATAGCTACTGATCAACATATGCAGCAGTTTGTAGAACAACAGATATAATGATGCACAAATTAAAACAGTTTAGTCACTAACCCATGCACTCAGTGAGACACATTTAATCACTCACTCATACAGTCAGTCATGCACCTACTAAATCCTTCATCCAGACACTTATACATCCACTCATTCTTCAATATGTAAGACATATTTTAACTTTACAGAAACAAACAGTCACTGGATGTTGTCATCAGTGATGTCATCAGTGATGTGATCAGTCATGTCAAATGAGATGTTATCAGTGATTTTATCAGTGATGTCATTTGAGATGTCATCAGTGATGTCATCAGTGATGTCACTAACCATGTCATGAATGATGTAATATGTGACATCATCAGCAGTGGATTGCGGGTGCGCGATATATAGTTAGCGCATCTAACTATATATGGAATTTCAATGGTTTTATGCGAGTAAAATAAGGTTTTGTAAATGCAAATTCCTAACTATATATGTTCTATAACCAATGGTTTTTTCATTGAATATATATATATAATATTTTTTTTTCTTCTTTTTTCACAGAACTCCATTTCTTTATCCTGAATTTTCCAGAGAAACTAAAACTGACCCAGACAGGTGATTTGCAATCTTCTTTATTTTGCGTGCAACACAATGACCACCATGACGCGTTTCGGGCCCTATGAGCCCTTGTTCACATAACGTTGTTTTGGCAAGCCCCACCCATATAAAGTGCAAGTGCAAGTCATCTGACCAACAGGCCTAAGGACATGAAAAACAGAGTTCCGCAGCATTTCAATATAAATCATTCGAAAGTTCTATGCAATTACCTTTTACACAATTAATTTCTGAATGGATGTAATTAAACAACCTAAGCCCCTCAGTTTGTTCAAAATCATAGATCTAGCAGCATCAATGAAGGAGTGCAAAATTTTATCGTGTGCAACATTCCACAAATAAATATACAACAATATAAATAATTATTTAAAATGTGCAAACTCGCTTTAGAGTATGCAAAATACGCTGTGTTTGTGCAAAACATACTGAGATCTAGGTAACTTTAACATCTAGCTTACTGCTACAGAAATATATATATTTCTGCATTTCTCAAAAAGTTCCTTTTATTTTTCTTTAGCAGCAAATTACGCCATTACGCGTTTCAGGCTAGGAGGGATATAAACACTTGACACGCATCACAGATTCACTTCCTCTTTTCTACCATTTTTTTCTTTTTTCTTAAAGTGACACGTGCAATATATTAGCAGTCAACAGCCATGGAAAACAGACTGGTTGTTCTCACATTCTTTATTCAATATTCTGTTTGGTACTTTTTTGATTATCGTCATGATATTTTAAATGAGTATATATTTAGTAATGTGCATCCATGTATAATCCTTAAAATCAATTAAAATTGACTTCAATCTGATTTTAAAACATAATATCCCTGTATTGCCTAACATTTCTTATTGTCAAGTACAATTATTCACAAAATACCATTGTGCAAGTTCACATCTGAATTTCTGTATAGTACAAAATGTGCAAAATCACGCATGTGTTCTCACTCCTTGTAAACCCCATTGTTTCGAAAATAATATTGAGCAAGATCGCATCTGAATTTCTGTATAAGACATTATGCAAAATCGCAAACTAGTTGTCACTGTTTGTAATTCTAACCTCTGTAAACATTATGACTGCATACATTTTTTTTCAAAGAAAAAACAAAGTTTAAAATTACTCCATAGTAAGCTGAATTTGTCAATGACAACATTAATATTTTTAACAAAAAAAACACCGAAATTCACCAGTTATAGTTAGCAGAGCTAATTATCACTTAAACCCACCGAGTGCTGCTTATGACCTCACATATAACATCACATATGATGTGTTCTATGACATCATTTATGACCGCGCTGATGACATCTCAAATTTCATCACAGATATACAATTATTTTCAACCTTCATTCCTCAAAAACTGTGGAACAGATTTACACCAAAATATGCAACTCACAATCTGTGGAACAAGATCTAGCTTCCTGCTAAATGTGGTGTAATTCAGTTCAGCAGTTTTTGCTGTACCCTTGTCTGAAAAAGTCTATGGAAAATGCATACAAATTTTAAGTTTTGAGACTCCCATTTTTGCTCACCCCTGCTTAACAGATCACCCCAAACTTTCCATACACAAAGTAGTCAAAAAGTAGCACCTTTTTAAAGACTTTTCTGGAGATTTGTGAAATAGTTTCAAAGGTATTAGCAACACAAAAAGCTTTTCCTACATATATAAATATATGTTCCAAAGAGTGTCCTATGCACGAAGACGCACTCCACTGCAGGGATTTCTTCCGAATTAATAAAACAGGGAAACTGGCAAATTTCATCTTGAGTTGCTTTGGCCTTACGTGTTTCGGAGCACCCCGGTCCCTTAATCATAGGCAGCTGATAACAAACAAAATCCACTTTCAAAGCACACTTTTATTTGCAATTTACGACCTCTGGTGGGTTAAGTAAATCTGTTTTAATTAATTCAAAAGGATTCTGGTATCTGTAATTTTGCTTTAAAACTGTCAAATCCTTTGGTGGATAATTTCGAAGTTACAGTAATTTATAAACATTTTTCCAGCCTAATATATATATTCAATGAAAAAACAATAGGTTTCACACCAGTCATAGTTAGCTGGAAATTTTACCGACATAAAACCATAGAAATTCCAACGTTATAGTTAGTTGGACTCACTATAACAAGCGCGCCTGCAATGCACTGCTGATGACGTCACATATTACATCACTCATGACATCGTCAGTGACATCACTCATGACATCACTGATGACACCAGCCAGCGAATGTGTGTCTTTCTTTAAAAATAATGCTTAATATTTGTATTTGTAAAGGTTGATGGAAAAATAAATGGTTAAATAAGTGTTTAAATGGATGTTTTTTTTTAAATGATTGGTTAACTGCAGTATTAAGTGTATTTTATTGAATACATATATTAGCGAGTAACTTTTAAATATTGATATATATGTATCAGTGTTTCACTTTGTGTATAAGTAGCTGCATGGGTTGGTGACTGACTCACTGTTTGTATGTGTTTTGAAGACAGCATATGTGCAGGACTGAATGGGTGGATGAGTGTGTATATGTGTGTGATAGTGAGTGAATGACTGTCTCACTATTGTGTTTTTTAGTAACGACATATGTTTTATTCTAGTGTATGTGAGTTTTGATGTATATAAGTGAGTATATGTGAGAGTAAGAGATTGTAAGAGTTCCTGTTTAAATAAGTATATGTTGATATAAATGATTGTTTAAGAGAGTAAGTATGTGTAAGTTTCCTTAGAAGTAAAGAGGTAGTGTGTGTATAGTTTTATATGCAAATAAATGGATGTTCAATAATTTATTTGCATGTGTGAGTATGTGTGTGAGTAACTTTTGGATGACTGTCGGTATATAACAGGATGTATAGATGTATCACTACACATGATGAGTGAGTATATGTATGAGTGACTATATAGAACTGTTGGTAAATGAGTGGATGTGTATATAGATGGTGGAATTACTGAATTGGTTGTTGTAACTGGTATGGGTATCTCCATTTTTTTGAAAATGTTAGTTTCTACTTTTGAATATCTATTTCAAGGATAACATTACACTAAAAGGAGGTCTGTCACTCTGTTACAAGGATGGTGTCATCAGTGATTTCATGAGTGATGTCACTGACGATGTCATGAGTGATGTAATATGTGACTTCATCAGCAGTGCATTGCAGGTGCGCTTGTTATAGTGAGTCCAACTAACTATAACGTTGGAATTTCTATGGTTTTATGTCAGTAAAATTTCCAGCTAACTATAACTGGTGTGAAACCTATGTTTTTTTTCATTGAATTTAATAGGTTTTTTAAATGCTAATTCCTAACTATAACTGGTGTGAAACCTATGGTTTTTTCAGTGAATTTCATAGGTTTTTTAAATGCTAATTCCTAACTATATATAGGGCCTCAAACCTATGAAATGTAATATTTTTTCATGAATCCTGTATTGTATATTTATATAATACATGTTTTTTTTTTTACCCTGGTGTGCTCCCGGTGCGCGCCCCGGTGTGCGCACTGGAAAGCGCATTTTTTCGGAGGGCCCCGGGTCGCGCACCGGTGAGCGTCCCGTTAGCGCTATTGCCGCGAACAAAAACATCATGACGTATGGCGTAGCCGCGTCCGCGTGATACGCACGGCCTAAGCGCACCCGGAAATACTCGAGCGAATACAATCGCGCAACGTAATCATCTGACGCGCTTACGCGGGCCCGTCACGTAAGCGCGTCGGGTCATGTGACCTAAAAATAACACTTTTTTATTGGTGTAGAACAGTTTTGGTTTCCAAATGATGAAAGCCCCGGTCATGTGACCTGAAGATAACACTTTTCATTGGTTCAGTACAGTTTTTTTTTCCAAATGATGAAAGACCCCACCTTTTTTCCTTATTCTGACTTTGTCCTTTGACTGAGGAAGACCTGTTTGGAAATCTAACAGAAATATTTTGTACTTTGAAATGGCTACAGTAGCAGCAGCAGCTGGAGCATCTGCACCACCACCACCAGCACCACCACCAAGAGGACCACCACAACATTACATTGGTGGTCAAGAAGAGGAGGAGGAGGAGGAGGAGGAGGAGGAGGAGGAGGAGGAGGAGGAGGAGGAGGAGGGGAGAAGGTGGCTGCCAGAAGACAATACCCCATACAAGCCAAGGCAGCACATTGTATGGGAGTTTTTTTTCTATCCCAGAGGGCAAGAAGAAAGTCAATGCGCCCAAGGTGACTTGCCAAATCTGTGGCATGTAACTTTCAAGGGGTAACCCTAACAAAAAATATTCATTTGGTAATAATACCATGATTAGACAAATGCAGCGCAAGCATCCGAACAACTATGCTGCCGCAGAGGTGAGAGAACTGGCCAGTAACCCTCCCAAATCTTCAACCACCACCTCCAAAAGAAAGCAACCCACTCCATCGGGACCAGAGACAAGGGAGACGGTCACTTGCATACAACCACGGTTTGGGGAATTCAGGATCACATGTATTTTTTGTGGTAAGACCATCTCCTATGGTGAGCAGAACATAAAGCTCATCCTCCTTGCTGGTGACAACCACAATTGCCCCAAAAAACCCTAATTTTTTCGTGATTTTTTTTTGCTCCAGTTGAGCCATTTTCAATTCCCTGTTTTTTGTTTCTCCCCATAAAAATAACAAAAAAAATATAAAATAGTTCATAAAAGCCAAAAAAAGTACAAAATGTTCAAAAAACATTAAAAAAAATATAAAACAACAAAAAGAAGAAAAAACAGTTCTTTTTAGAACTACCTCCAATTTTAAAAAAAGCCTACATTTTTAAAAAACACTATCATTCTTTTTTCTCATGGAACTCTTCCCGGTATGCTCCGCAGTGCGCGTCCTGGGCGCTCCCCCCGCTCAAATCACATTTTTTTTTTACCCGCAGGGCCCTTTTATAGCCCCCACGTCAAACCTAGGGGGTCAAGGGGGGTCTACTCTGCCCCCTTATGGTCATTTCCCTCTTTGTTTTTGCCACCTCTAGTGTCTCAACCCTACCGAGACACAAGATGGCGGCCGCTCCGGACTGTTTGGAATGTTGACAGACACCCGAGAGCCAATCAGCTTTCCACGCGCAAACTCGCGTAGTGCGCTGGTTAGCGCCCCGGTGCGCGTACCGGGGAGCGCTTATAGATATATATATTTTTTTAACCTAAATTACTCAAAATCCACTGGAGCACATATCTTGAGACATAGCAAAGGCACATCGGGCTACCAGTCCCTACAATTTTGCCAAGTTTGGTGGAAATCCATTCAGCCGTTCGGGCTAAAAGTGAGGTCGACCGCCCTATGGAAATTAACATGGGGCAAACACGTTTTGGGACCCCCCTTTTATCTCGGCCCCCACTTGACAAATCCCCCCAAACTTTCAGGGAAGGACCGGGGCGACACGAGGCAAATTTGAGGAAATTTTCAGGCAGATTCCTCAACCGGCGCCAAAGTTATTCACAATAGAATGTTGAGATTTTGTATTGAAAATAATCCTAACTATAACTACCTACTGGCGACCGCCAGTAGGTAATATATATATATATATATATATTCACTGAAAAAACCATAGGTTATAGACCATATATAGTTAGGAATTAGCATTTACAAAACCTTAATTTACTCGCACAAAACCATAGAAATTCGCATATATATAGTTAGTTGCAATAACTATATATCGCGCACCCGCAATCCACTGCTGATGATGTCACATATTACATCATTCATGACATGGTCAGTGACATCACTGATGACATCACTGATGACATCACTGATGACATCTCATTTGACATTACTGATCACATCACTGATAATATCATTCATGTGATAATACGATGAACCTCTTCAGACTCTAATATAACCTTAGATACAATCAGTGTAAACAGACACTCACAGATTGTCACTCATCCATGGAGTTACTCACACATCTAGTCAGTCATGAAAAGAATCAATCACTCCTCCATTTCCTCAACTATACAGTTATACACACCTTACTAATGCAAACATATTCTAACACATATTTACTCTCTTATACAATCTCTGATACAAGTTCACACTGATTCATAAAGCCACTCTCACATTCACTGGCTCTTATGCTCAGTTATTTATATATGTCAACTCTCACATGTACTGTGTTTTGCATATGTACTTACTTTGACATGTCGCACTGAGATATCCATTCACTCACCAATACACTCATGCACACAGTCAACTGCCCATACAGCTGTTTCCACATGCACTTTGAACCCATACATCTAGTGAATCAACTGCTCACACATCTATGCACAGAGTCATACACCTCCCAGCCACCCACACACATACTCAGTCTCCCATACAAATACTTGGGCAACCAATCAATAACCCATGTAGTTACTCATATAGCTACTGATTAACACATGCAGCAGTTTACAGAACAACAGACATAATGATGCACAAATTAAGACAGTTTAGTCACTAACCCATGCACTCAGTGAAACACATTTAATCACTCTCTCATACAGTCAGTCATGCACCTACTAAATCCTCCATCCAGACACTTATACATCCACTCATTCTTCAATATGTAAGACATATTTTAACTTTACAGAAACATACAAACACTGGATGATGTCATCATTGATGTCATCAGTGATGTCACTGACCATGTCATGAATGATGTAATATGTGACATCATCAGCAGTGGATTGCGGGTGCGCGATATATAGTTATTGCAACTAACTATATATGCGAATTTCTATGGTTTTGTGCGAGTAAATTAAGGTTTTGTAAATGCTAATTCCTAACTATATATGGTCTATAACCTATGTTTTTTTCAGTGAATTTCAATGGTTTTTTAATAGCAAATATTAAAAGCTGTAAAATGTCAAGTACGTGGTAGGTAAAAACATTTTCGTATTTATGCACGCTGATGTGCTTTGAACGCTGCCCCCCCCTCCTCTTTTCTTTTAGGAGTATTCTCTCTGTGCAGATAGTGAAGGGTAGATAACGTAAGCCTTTGCCCCCACTGTAACCCGTCGTGCCTGCTTCCCTCTACATTTGATTGATTGTTATCCAAGCATTTACTGTTTTAGAATTGGGTGCTCTCATGCTGACGCCAGCTTCAATCTGAAACATCCAGAAACACTGTAGACTACCAATTCAATCAGTTCCGGTGGAGCCCCAACGTGACCCGGTAGAGAAGAACTTGCCCTCCCCTCTTTGACTGATTGTTCTTGTTGCCTGTCCCTTCTCTTGTCATTTAACAGAACTTTTTGGACTGCTGAAAGAGGTTGTATTCCGACCGCTGGTTGGTGGAGACATTTTGACTATATTCTGGACCTACGTTGTCGCGAAATGCGTCATATGACGCGCCGCGTTAGCGCACCCAGAAGTGCTCCGATGCGCAAGGCGCAGCTTCCCGGAAACGATCCAGAGCGCGGCGCACAGCGCGTAACGTAAGCATAACAGGTCATGTGACTTGTTAATAAAACTTTTCATTGGTTCATTTTACTTTTGTTATTCTAATGATGAAAGGCTTGGTTTATGACCTAAAAATAACGCTTTTCATTGCTTTTGAACATTTTTTTTTTTCCCAAATGATGAAAGCCCCACCTTTTTTTTCTCACTCTGACTTGTAAAGCAAAGGACCCAGATGCATTTACAGTTTCTCACTTACAATTTTCCAGGCTAATGTATTTTCCCGGGAAATTTACAACTGTCCTGCAAGTAAAATATTCCTTTTTCGAGAAAAAGGGCGTTTCTTCGTCCCATGAGGGAGCCGTTGAGCAAAAGAGGCTCGGCCTGCTGTCTTAGTAGCTGATAGGCATGAATATCAGATTCTTATCGATCACTTTATGTTGCAGGAGTAGAAAACACAACAGCCCTTGACCATTTTTCTTTACTGCGTTCCTGCGTATTATACCTTTTAACAGTCATGTAATTGGACTGCTTTATTTCACTTGCCTTTTACTGATTCGAAAACAGTGGTTATTATTCAAAACTTTACCAATGTAGGTACTACTACCATGTTTTTTTTAAAAAAACCTTTATTGTGAAAATGTCAGTATGCAAATACGGGCCTATAACCACGTGGGCGGGCAACGGAGCAAACTGGAATCGTATATGATGAGGGCACATTTACACTGTAGAAGAACGTAACGGGCGACCCATTAGATTGCAAGAACTAAGGTGTCTACCATTTACGGAATCGGTGGACGTACATTTTATAATTAAAGTACGACAGGGCCAGTTACAATAAAATTATCTAGATATACATTTGCGGGCAAGTACCATGGGTGACGTTAATTCGAACTTTCAATAGCACAGTAATCAATAACACATCAGAACTTAATATCAATAGGGATGTCAAAATGTTCAATCAATTCTCGTCCCTGCTCGCCATGTGCTTCAAAACTGCATACGTATCTCGTGATATAAAGGTTGGGCAACCAGTACACAACAAGGAGTTACGAGTCCCATTTATACCGGCGCCATTTTGGGCGCGGCCGGACAGGTCCAGGATATAGTCAAACATAACAAATGAGGCTGACGTCTCTGAAGCAGTTGACGCACAGCAGGACATAGCAAATAAACATGAAGTCTCTGAAGCTGTTAACTCACTGCAGGACAAAACAAGTGAACCTGAAACCTCTGGAATAATTGTCGCTCAGAAGAACAACACACAAAACTCTGTAGTGTCTGAGGAAAGTAAAACAGAAGGGCACTGTAGTTTCAGACACACTTATCACTAATGACTTAACAAAGATATCGTCTGTCTATGAAGCAGCTGTCATGTTCACAGAATTGACAAAGAAGTCTGCAGACACCAATGCTATTAAGAAACACAAGGAAATCCCTAACGCATCAGCATTCTAGGAAGAGGTTGACACTGATGACATCTTAAGGAACAAAGAAAGACAAATTAAGGATGAGGAAGTTGTCACTTTAGTTTTTTCATCAGCTAGCGACAGCAACAAACACATTGTAATGGAGATTAGAGAGGCTACAGATGGGTGAATAAATTATCAAAAGAAATGGCGACTCCCCCCTTTAGCAGATTAGCTAAATCTTTGCGTAATTTGGGCATAAAAGTTATATTATTGGAAGTAGATGGTTATAGTTCTGGTTAATTTCCATTCAGAGTGTCCTACACAGCACCACTCTAGGTAAACACTACTTTATGTAAAACCTGGGACATAGCACTCATTGGAATGTTTGTGATCTTTCCTGTTAAGTTGCATCATAAGTTATTTTAACCATTCCATATAAAGTCATGCATAAAAATGAATACACAGACACAAATAACATGTGTATCCAAAAACAAAATACAGATTTCGGCCTTATTTATTGCCTCTAGTTTTCAAAGGCAAATTTCTGTGGAAAACATGCACAAAAAGGGTTGCCTTTCCTTAAACATTTGTTTTTAAAAAAAAATTGGAAGAAACAAAAAGTCTTCCCTTCCATAAATAACCCAAGACTTTTATTTTGTTATGGCAAGGGAACGAAATAGAGAATAAACTATAGTTGGTCACCATGGGGTTTAAAGAAGGGATGGTTCTTCACCTGGGTGCCGTCCAGAACTCAGCACGTTGTGCTGCCTTGGAACTATTCGCACAACAGACCGCTACTGACCATTGTTGCTTCTGTTTTAATAAAAAAAATTTAAGGTGTTTACTGTTTTTGTTGCGATGTATATATTTATAAGTTATTAAAGTGTTATAATCCTACTACTTTGTTGGAGTGCTATATATTTTTAATGTGACACATAATTGTGAAGACTTTGATGTACAAAATGGCATCCCTGGAATCATCCGCTTCAGGCTCGGTCCCACACACCCTTACAGTGAGAATCCCCTCCCCAATCACAATACAGGATCGTTATCAGATAGTAGGAACGCGTGTGGTGTGACGGATCTCATGGGGTGGGGGCCTTGATCTACTGTAACTCCTTTGAAGAGGGGTGATTCTTTACAGTTGGGGCCATAAACTACATCCGCAGGGCTAGGTGATAGCCTGGGACCGGCCTGGACAATCGGACACAGAGGAAGAGGAGTGTCAGAGGGTGCGGTAGTGAATAGGGTGAAAGGGTGGTGTTGTGTGATTCTCAGGGAAAAGCAGCGCAGATGGGGGGAGGTTTATGGCCCATGCATAAGACAGAGAGCGGGGGTGACCAGTGCGTGGGGGAGATGCTTGCGAGGGTGGGGAGCCATGCTGAGGATCGGCGGCGTTCAGAGAGTGGGTCTGGTCAAGGCATCTAAAATGGCTGCCGTGCACGACAAAAGTGTGGCATTGGAAAAAAAGCAAGATGGCGCAGACAATGTTTATCAATACGAATTAATTTATAACAATTATTTTTAACAATATATTTACTCGCAGTGTCAAAATGGCGGTCAACACTTCCTGATTTCCTTCGAATCGAACGTTAACAGACGTCACGATCGGCGTCGTGCAGAGAGTGGGTCAGGTCAAGGCATCTAAAATGGCTGCCGTGCACGACAAAAGTGTGGCATTGGAAAAAAAGCAAGATGGCGCAGACAATGTTTATCAATACGGATTAATTCATAACAATTATTTTTAACAATATATTTATTCGCAGTGTCAAAATGGCGGTCAACACTTCCTGATTTCCTTCGAATCGAACGTTAACAAGCGTCACGCAGCAAAAAAAAAAAAAAAAACGCTCACGCGCAGCCGCTGGAAGACAAGTATCAACATATATGAGCATCCTCAGCCACCCTCAGAAAACATAGGGGGTCAGGATACGTCTCCCGTACCCCCTTATACCCTTTTCTCACATTGTTTTTCCTCCATCTTGTAATTTAATTAAAACGAAACACAAAATGGCGAATTCCCGTTTCGCGTCCCGATTCGCTACCCGGTTCGCGAACCGGAAAGCGCTTCTTCCGCAAAAAATCAATTTTTTTTTATTTGCCCCACAGGACCCTTTAATAACCCCAACATCATTCCTAGGGGGTCAAGAAGGGTCTACCCTGCCCCCTTTCATTAAATTCGCCCTTCGTTTTTCTCCTCTTCTTGTCTCTCGATCCTACCGAGAGACAAGATGGCGGCCGCACCGGACTGTTTAGAATGTTGACAGACGCCGGAGAGCCAATCAGCTTCGCTTCGCAAAGCTCCGTTACGCGAAAAGTTCGCGAACCGGAGCGCTACCCGGGACGCTGTCACAGATATATCTGTTTTTTAAAACGTTAATTTCTCAAAATCCACTGGAGCACATATATTGAGACCCAGCAAAGGCACATCGGGCTAACAGTCCCTACAATTTTGCCAAGTTTCGTGCAAATCCATTCAGCCGTTCGAGCTAAAAGTGAGGCCAAACGGCCTATGGAAAAATGAATGGGAAAAACGCGTTTTGGGACCCCCCTTTTTTCTCGGCCCCCCCTTGACGAAACCCCCCCGAATTTTCAGGGGCTGCTCAGAAACAAAATGTGCCATTTTCCTGAACATTTCAGCCTATTCCGTTGACAAACGCCAAAGTTATTAGGCATAGAATTTTCAAAAGTTCCATAGAGAAATAATCCTAACTATATATACCTACTGGCGACCGCCAGTAGGTAAAATATATATATATATATATATATATATATATATATATATATATATATATATATATATATATATATATATATATATATATATATAATATATATATATATATATATATTCACTGAAAAAACCATTGGTTATAGACCATATATAGTTAGGGATTAGCATTTACAAAACCTTAATTTACTCGCACAAAACCATAGAAATTCGCATATATAGTTAGTTGCAATAACTATATATCGCGCACCCGCAATCCACTGATGATGATGTCACATATTACATCATTCATGACATGGTCAGTGACATCACTGATGACATCACTGATGACAACACTTAGTGACTGTATGTTTCTGTAAAGTTAAAATATGTCTTACATATTGAAGAATGAGTGGATGTATAAGTGTCTGGATGAAGGATTTAGTAGGTGCATGACTGACTGTATGAGTGAGTGATTAGATGTGTCTCACTGAGTGCATGGGTTAGTGACTAAACTGTCTTAATTTGTGCATCATTATGTCTGTTGTTCTGTAAACTGCTGAATGTGTTAATCAGTAGCTATATGAGTAACTATATGGGTTATTGATTGGTTGCCCAAGTATTTGTATGGGAGAGTGAGTGTGTGTGTGGGGGTGGCTGGGAGGTGTGTGACTCTGTGCATAGATGTGTGAGCAGTTGATTCACTAGATGTATGGGTTCAAAAGTGCATGTGGAAACAGCTGTATGGGCGGTTGACTGTCTGCATGAGTGTATTGGTGAGTGATTGGATTTCTCAGTGCTACATTTCAAAGTAAGTACATATGTAAAACACAGTACATGTAAGAGTTGACATATATAAATAACTGTGCATAAGAGCCAGTGAATGTGCGAGTGGCTGTATGGATCATTGTGAACTTGTATCAGGGATTGTATAAGTGAGTAAATATGTGTTAGTATATGTTTGAATAAGTAAGGTGTGTATACTGTATAGTTGAGGAAATGGAGGTGTGATTGATTCTTTGCATGACTGACTATTTGTGTGAGTAACTTCATGGATGAGTGACAGTCTGTGAGTGTCTGTTTACACTGAGTGTATGTAAGGTTATATTAGAGTCTGAAGAGGTTCATCGTATTATCACAGGAATGATGTCATCAGTGATGTGATCAGTAATGGCAAATGAGATGTCATCAGTGATGTCATCAGTGATGTCATTTGAGATGTCATCAGTGATGTCATCAGTGATGTCATCAGTGATGTCATTTGAGATGTCATCAGTGATGTCATTTGAGATGTCATCAGTGATATCATCAGTGATGTCATTTGAGATGTCATCAGTGATGTCATCAGTGATGTCACTGACCATGTCATGAATGATGTAATATGTGACATCATCAGCAGTGGATTGCGGGTGCGCGATATATAGTTATTGCAACTAACTATATATGCGAATTTCTATGGTTTTGTGCGAGTAAATTAAGGTTTTGTAAATGCTAATCCCTAACTATATATGGTCTATAACCAATGTTTTTTTCAGTGAATTTTCAAGGTTTTGTAAATGCTAATCCCTAACTATATATGGTCTATAACCTATGGTTTTTGCAGTGAATTTCATTGGTTTTTTAAAAGCTAATATCTATAGCTGTAAAATATATTCTTATTCTAATTTACAAATATATTTTATATATTTTTTGTACTATATTTTTTTAATTCAATTTATATTATAGTTTAAATTATATTTTCTTGTTTCGCTGCCTAGTCCGCGAACCGGTAAACGTTCCGTTAGTGCAAGTACCGCGTTAGAAAGCCACATCGTGACGCGTCGCGTAATCGCAACGTATCGCGTTACTACGTAATGCCCCTTATGACGTGCTGCGTTAGCGCACCCGGAAGCGTTCTGGAACGCGAACAAGGCGCGAAACGCAAAGCCCCGGAAACGTTCCGAGGCGCGGCGCGTAAAGCGTAACGTAAGCATAACAGGTCATGTGACTAGTTCATAAAACTTTTCATTGGTTCATTTTACTTTTAGTTTCCTAATGATGGAACGCTTGATCATATGACGTAAAATAAATACTTTTCATTGGTTTAGCACATTTTTTTTTCCCAAATGATGAAAGTCCCACCTTTGTTCCTCACTCCGACTTTCATTTTTATGAGAGAAAGACCTGTTTTTGCTTGCTTAGACATGGCATTTGTATTAGCTGCAGCTGGTGGATCCCCACCACCTCCACCACCACCAAAGAAGAGAGGACCAACTAGCCAGGTCATCTTCCAACAAGAGGAAGAAGAAGAGGAAGACGAGGAACAGGAGCAAAGGACAAGGGTTTTTTTGAAAGAAATGCCAAGGACGTCCCATGTGAAAGAGAATTTTATCTGGCAATTTTTTTCTTTTCCTCCTCATGAAAAGAAAGTAAATGCCAGGTACGTTACCTGCCTCATCTGCCACGTTAAACTCTCCAGAGGGACCGAAAAAAAATATAGCTATGGTAATCATACCATGCATCGACACATGGAGAGGTGGCACCCTCTTAATTATAGTGCTGCACAACTTAGAGATTTGGTGGATAACCCCCGACCGGCCAATACATCCACCAATAAACTACCAATAACTGAATCAGAGGCAAGGGAAATGGTCCCAAATCTCCAAAAGAACTTTGGGCAGATGAGATTGACATGTGTAGCTTGTGGAAAATTAATTTCATGTGGAGAGAGGAGTATTACTCTAATAAATAGAGCATATGAACATCATCAATGTCCAAAACGTCCAAGAAAGTAATTTTTTTTTGTTGCTCCTGTTGAGCCCTTTGAAGTGAATCATTTTTGTTTCCCCTTCCTCCAAAAAAACACAAAAAAATATAAAACATCAAAAATAATTAAAAAAGAGTTCTTTTCAGAACTACCTTCCCTTTTAAAAAAAATTGCTAGAATGTTTAGCACTCTAGCATCCTCTATTTCTTTTGATACGCTTCCCGGTTTGCGTTCCGGTACGCGAACCGGGAGCGAACTAAAATTTTTTTTTTTTTAAAAAGACGAGTAAATAAACAGAGAGTAATGTGAAAAGAAAGACAAATAGAGGGAGTAACACACAGTTACTGTTGAAAGAGGGACTGATAAAAGAAGTGAAAAGAGTAGAATAAATAAGTAATAGAAAAAGAAATGAAGGAAGTAGCAAAGGCAGGAAACTAAGGGTTAAAGAAATGAAGTAGTGGAACTAATAAAAGTTAAATCTGATAGACATGTAACGTAAAGAGTACTAAACACTTACTTTATAATTGTCATTAACGTACTGAATTATCATTTTTATACTTTTAATCTGTGTAAGAAAGAACAAAAAAATTTAAATTAATACAAGGTAGTAAAAAAAGAGTGAGCATGAGACAAAATGAATACATATTATAAATCACAATTCAAAGTAGAAAATTAATTAAACATATTTAATGGTTTATTTTTGCTGTTATCAGAAAATATCAAATTTCACTGAAAACAGTGAGTTGAAGGTATTCATCATATACACAACAAACAATGAGAGGAGGGTCTAAGGGCGGGTTTACCGACCGACCAGGTACATGCCCCAAACACAATACTATAACAACAAATAATACCTGGGAGTCATATATAGTAAGTCAAACAGAATGGATCACAAAACCAATACTACGCAGATAACACCCGTGAGAACATCGTGCATGCTGGTAAATGCAGGCCAAGTCAAGGCTCAAGAGCATATGGAGAAAATAGTTCCCATCAGAAGCCACACTGTACCGCCCTCTTTCTCATCATTTGGGTTCTCCTTACCCAGGAGACAAAACGGCCGGTCTGATGTCACCGTGACCGATAAATGTGACAAGTGGGTAGTATGTTTTGTACAAAAATTAAAGTGGCTACTGAAAAAAGCAGTGTATAGTGGTAGAAGTGAAAAAGTGAGGGGTTTTAATAAAATTAGGTGAATCGGGTAGAAAAACAAGTTTTATTAGTATCTCCCAATCCCTAAGGTTAAAAAGCAAGTGCAAGTGCGGGTTTGAAATAATAACCGTACTTGATGGTGGTCAACATGTTTCTGCATCATTAGAACAAATTTTCAAATGCATTCTTCAGGACCTTGTTATACAACACTACTTCTTAGAATAAATAGTAATGAAAAAATATCACCTGAAAGTCCCAGGTGTGTACTCAACCGTATACCATATGTGATGGTTGAGAGGCTTCACCCCACCTGGCTGCAGCTCAGGTTTGAGGAGCACCGCTCTGTCCGTCGGTGTCTCCTGGCAGTCATCCGAACTGTCTGGGGGCTGTTAATTTTTTTATTAGACTTAACAACTTTTTTTTCATCCAGTTTATGTAGTTCAAATTGTAAAATGACATTTCACCCATAAGTTTCCATAAAAAATATGGACAGCATTGCAGACTTACATTTCCTCTACTCCTTATTTTGATCTGCTGCTTGACTTAGCTTATAAAAACAAACAGTTTTGGCTCTGTACTACAATTATCCACAAGGCCATATAGAGTAGGAGCCATTAGAACCTCTGGAAATTCCTCTGAACAAATCCCAAGATTCCTTTCCTAAAATTTTGGTTGTAAGAACAGCAAGTAAGAATTTTTAAGGTGGAAGGGCAATCTTTTTTTGAAAGATAAAACAGAATCATTGCAGAATGACCAACCGTTTCCAGATTTTAAATAAGCTGTGTAATGTCCTGAAGAAGTTGAAGGACCGTCATGATATATAATTGCTGTAGTTACAAAAGTCCTTCCTGATATTGACAACTGCGAAGCCACAACATTATTAATTAAAGTTGTCAATTTAGTTCCATCAGGCCTACATCGTTGGAACATTAAAATGACATACTGGCCATAACTTCGTAAAATTAATGTGGACAGCATTGCAGACTTACATTGGCTACACTCCATGTTTTGATCGGCTGCCTTTACTAGCTTATTGAAGGATACTGATTTACTGTCAGGCAAAGTTAAATATATAAATCTTTCTGAGTCTACACTAGTAGTACTTGATAGCCTACAGTTCTCGCAATCATGCTGCCATAGATAAGAAAGACCAAACAGATAATCTACATCTACACCTTCATCTTGCAATACATCAAGCATATACATTAAAAACTCCTGACAATCCTGCTGAATATTTTCAGAGAATTCTGTTTGACCTGAACATTCGTCTAACAGATAACGAATTTCAGACACACTTTCTACTTTTGTTCTATCAGTGCTACATTTCTCTAACACAGAATTCAACAAACAGCATAAACTTTGTTCCGAATTGATCACAATCTGTTCTTTTAAAGTCTCTAGTGAAAAGACAACATTAACAACTACATTAGCATAGCAGTTGACACCAGAACTATTTTCAAATTTAAAACCAACAACATTTTCAACAGAATTCATTTTATTCCTGCTTACAATTTTTGGTTCATCGACTTTTGGTCTTTTTGCTTCAACCTCCCTACTATTACTGATATTTCTTCGTTTCCGGCCTACCACACGTTTCTCAAACAAAGGATATTGAGGCAAATGTGGCGCATACTCTCTTCTTAACCTATTGTATTCCTTAACACAATCTAGATCCGCACAAATGTTTGTGACATCACAGTCAATCAAGTACAAACCCGATAAAGTTCTGACTCGTGACAATGCTACATAAGCCATACCCTCTTTGAACACAGAACTGCCAATATTCACTAAAGCAGTGTCTACACTTAAACCTTGCGATTTATGAATTGTCACCGCATATGCCAAGCAAACAGGAAACTGCTTACGGCGAACATATAGGTCTTTTACAAGCAAAAACCTAGCTGTGCAACGACCAATTATCTGTACTTCCTCAATGCCATCAAATTTAATTTTTAAAAATTCAATTCCATCTCTACTTCTGTATTTTTCAAAATCAACAACATTACCCATTGATCCATTTACAAGACCTCTTTCAACATGTAAATTCCTTCTCAAAATGATACGGCAATTTAAGCACACATTCAGAGTCTTTTCAAAACCCGCAGTTTTAGATATAGTCTTCTCTAATGAATCCAATTTAGATTTCAAATTCTCAGACAAAATAATTGTTGCTCCCATATGCTCTATTCTGTCAATAGCTTCCAGTTTCACAATCTCTTGTTTTTCTAAATTCAACATTTTGTTGTTGAAGATGGAACATTCTGCAAGAGTTGGCATTAAACATATTCCAGATTTTTTCTCAGTAATTTTCTGTAAAATATCCTCTGGCAGAACGTCTTCTTCTGGATACAAATTTGACAGTAATTGTGCATGTAAAGCTTCTTTCCCACGCTCAGTCACTTTCCCGAATCTAACATCTTGTAGAATATTCTTGTAATCTTCGTCCTTCGCCTGACGCATATTTTCACGCAGCTCAGCATAATTGAAGTTTAACCATATGTTAACGTTGCCAATGCTCCCTAGGCACTTCTTGGTATCTTCATGTGTAAGCAGTTTAAACACTGGTTGTCCTTTCACTGGTGCCGGCTGCAGAAGATCACCAAAAACAATGATGTGTTTGCCACCGAATAACACATCATACTCTGTTTTAAGAACTTCCTGCATTCTCAAATGCACAAAGGCAAGCATGACATTGGAAACCATGCTTACTTCGTCAATGATAAGAAGTTTCATCTTCTTCAGGACTCTAGATACTTCACAACAAGCATCCCCAGATAACTTGTGGTATTGTAATTTGTTATCATGCTCCACTGGCAGCATCAGTAGCCGATGCAAAGTAATACCTTTAATGTTATGAGCTGCCAGTCCAGTTGGAGCGGTCACAACACAAGAAAGCGATGACTCAGTCCTTTTCTGCAGATAACATGAAATTGCTTTAATGAGGAAACTTTTTCCAGTTCATGCTTCTCCACTCACGTATAGTCGGACAGGCTTCAACGACGTGCATGAGCACTTTTTCTTCTCATGACTTAATCCATGCTCAATTTGGTTGGTAACTTCATCATATATTTTCCTCTGCTCAACGTTGAGTTGTCTTTCCAAATCTTCTAAGTTAACCACATCCTCCTGAGCATGTGCCATGGCTCTTTCCACTTCAATCATGGCAGTGGCAGCTTCATTTTCGATAACTGGTCCTCCTAGTGGATCCTGACTCAATGAAACAGAACTCTGACTGTCCTGAGAACTGTCTCTAGCAATCTCAGCTGCAATTGTTGCTTCCTGCTCGATTTCTGCATTCAACATTTAGAGATATTTTGGAAAAACAGGACATTCTATGGACTCCTTGGCCGCATTGAAAGACCTTCGTAACAGAGGAAATCCCCAAGCAGTTCCTCTTCTGCACGCCAAGGTTTGAAAAGTTGCAAAAGAGCTAAATAGAAAAACTATTTTCTTTCTGGAGATTCGCAATCCAATTTTCGATGATTAACCAATTGACATTTTCTTTGCTTGACCAGACATCCCTCACTTCCAATTACAGTATACACTCCTTTATCAATATCTTCTTTGATGTTCCTCTTGAAAACGTAATTTTGTAGAACCTCATACAGACAAACATTCTCCAGGTGACTGCTTCTATTTGGATAATATGTATCCAACATGTTGGTCTTCAAAATATCTGTACTGTTTGGCTCCTTCTCCGCCAAATACTCAATTTCCCGTACAGGTTTCAGAACTCGATTACGCGTTGCAGCAAGACCAAGACTCGCCCAAATGATACTCCTAGATTTGGCATAGAGACTTGCTGAAGATAACCGGTCAGAACATTCGTAAGCTCCGATTTCTCGATGCGACAACATCTTCAGACTGAAACTGTACAACTTCTTATTGAGACTCTTTTCATGGGAAATATCCTCCCACATATCCTTCAGTTCTGTCTTTTCTTTTTTGGTGATGTAAGACGTCACATACCGAGCCACAGCCATACAGTTGTCAGCCACAAACTGTATATCCATGTTAGCATTCCACATGGACAAAATCACTGGGTTGTAGTCGTTGATGTACTTGGACTCTTCGTTTCTTTTCAAATTGTATGTGTTTTTGGGTGATTTCCTCGTCACATTATGTCGCAGCGAAGACATCAAATTGTTCACTCTTCCTTTTGATATCACCGACCGTGGAAATGCGAAACGACATTTGGTGTAGTACTTGTCCTTATTTCTGAATTTACGACAACAGTACTTTCCACAACGATGGCTTTGAAACCGTAAAACTTGTTCTCTTAGACTTTTGTCTTCATTTGTCTTTGGAACAGCACATGTAGCATACTGTTCTATGAAACTCATCACTAAGTCATCCGGATCTGTTCCAAATTTTGGTGCATCTTTGATCCATAGCAGCATATGTATATGAGGAGCACCTCTTGCTTGATACTCCTTTCTCCAGAAGAAATCCAACACCTCTCCAAGAGGTGGATTTTTCTTGTTTGTGATGAAAGACATCATAGCTTCAAATCTATGATTGAAGTATCTGCATACATTCACAGGATCCAAAGAGCACAGTTCTCCGGGTGTCTTGAATTCAATATTTTCAATGTTTCCATTTACCTCTCGTAGAAATTCAAGTAAGTCTTCCCAGCCATACTCAGCACAGCTGAGAGTGAGGAACCATGTGGGAGTTCCTAAGTTCCTCAGCATACATTTTAAGTCACCATGACGACGGTACCAGTACTCATTAGTACCACGCTGACATGCCATCAGATTAATCAGGTGAGAATCCAAAATACTGTCTTGCACATTGACTTTATCCATAAAGTCCCTTGCCGAGATATTTCGCAGCTGTACATCACTTTTCAAGATGTGGTTCACTGCATAAGACAACACAGAGAGATCACTTTCAAACAATAGATGAAATAAATAGGGAATGCATTGACGAAACCTAGAATCTTCTGCATACAATCGTAAAGTCCGGTATTCTGAAGCAGGAATTTGAACAGGTCGCTCATCATATCGTCCTCCTCGACCTGTGGGAAATAACTGTGGGAAACATCGAGCTTCCAAACTTTCCTCCCAAACACTAATGGGACTCCCTTTGGCTTGTTTCATTTGAAACAACTCAATAGCATTCCCCATGACTTCCTTGGAATGCAAAGGATGAACACTATAATGTTCATATATTTCTTCCTTTTTAGAGGCTTCTACTTTCTCAATTTGTCCAGGACACAAATCGCTGTCCTCTTCTTCACTTACTTCCTCTTCTGCAACACATACATTCTTGTAGTACTCATTATTTTTTATCAAATACAATGTTGCCTTTTTAACTTTCCTAACATCCACTAAATCTTGCCAGATTTTCTTACTCTTTGTCGGAACACCATTAACTATGATAACCAGAGGTTCCTCTTCCACTTTCTCTACTCCAATTGTATTAATGTTTTTCTTCAAATCCAAAGGCAAATAAACAACCCTTCCCTTTAATCCTCTCTGTAAATCTGATGGAGGCAACTTCCCTGTCTTTGGCTCCATCCGTACAATAGCCTGAAAGGGATGGACACTTTGAATCAAAATAGATTCATAAGTATTTAAATCCTTCAATTCAGAAGGAATGTCAACTAATTCCAGATTGTTATAAACCGCTCTAGCAGGCATCTGGTTTTGGTTTAATTTGTTATAGCAATAAGCACACATACGTTGGTCCGCTCCCAAATCAAAACAATTTTCTACCATCAAGTATGTGACAAAATCCTTCCATTCACTATTGTTTTCCATATCACTTTTTGCAAATAAATCCACTAACTTAGTCTGATTCTTATAATAAGTCCTTCGACAACACACACAAGTGAAATTAGGCCTCTCACATGTTTTCACCATAAACGTGGAAATTTCCTTGTGAAACTTATGTGTACTGAAAATCTGTACACTGTCTTCCACATTACCTTCTTCTAGTGGTTCAATATCAACATTGTTCTCTTTACCAGCAAAGTACCAGAACTCAATTTCTTGACAAATATTCTTCACATCTACTTCAGAACCATGCAAAAGAGCACTGCTTAATTGTTTAAGCATAATTGTTGGACTCTTAGCATAATACAACATTCTCACTAATTTCCTCACTTTATTATGATGCACTGCTAGCATCCTGAAATGATGAAAAACACTCTGGCATACTCTCCTGGAAAGACAAGCCAGTGAATGACCATGCAAACCTGTCACTTGTCTCACTCTGCAAGGATCTAATTCTTGCAACAACTTAATTTTTTGTTTTAAACTTTTCTTATTAAACGTCCGTATAAAATCACAAAACAAATTGATGGAATCCTGTCGCACACTGCAAATAGAACTACACTTCCAGGTGTACACTGGTCCCTTAGGACGTCTCCCTAAAACCTCATCACTTAACACCTCTTCTGCATCTGCAGACACAAGGATTTCTTTTTCAACCGGTTGACCATCTTTTACCTCATAAGCTCGACCACTGGTGTCAACTGCATGCACCAAATCATTGTCCTGAAAATAACTCTCCTCATTAAAAAATGCCTCACTATTTGAACTATGCATCCATTCTCCTGAGAAAACTTCACAAAAATTACTTCGATTAACTTCTCTCTTCCATCTACTATTTGATTTGAAAACATAGATTACCTTGTTTAGTTTCCTAATTCTATTAATTACCAAAATAAATAACTTTCGCTTAATTTCGAAAGCCTGATCAATAATTTTCCCTACATTTTTCTTTTTCTTATAAAATGCCACTTTCTGTTGGCCTTTCTTAAATTGTTTTAGCAAATTGACAATTACCCTGTTGCGGAACATTCGCCTACGAATGTCCCTGAATGCATTTTCCCTTCTACTGCCATGCACAGAGTTATCTCCTGCTGTAGCAGAAACTTTTTTGATGAGCCTTTCCTTTCCATTTAAATTGGCTCTCTTTTTCGGCACTAAAACTTGTTCTGTAGTTATACTTTTGTTTCTACAAATGTTTCTAAGAAATTATTTCGTTCTCTTACCCGGAGCTTTCTTCGTGCGTTGAGGTGATTTTAATGTAGAGGACTGCTGCAAGCATTTACTAATCTGCTGTCTTTGACGTTTCGTAGCCTTTCGGATTCATTGTCTAATTTCTAAATAATCTGCAGTTGAATCTGTGGTAAAATATAATAAAAAATGCTATTAACCACTATTACCAAACAGTAAATCAATAACAGTAAGAATTTGATTCAGCAATGCTATAAAGATGATTCAATAAAATATTTTTAATTTTACTGTGATAGTGATAGTATTACAGGGCTTTCATGCAAATGACTGCCCACCCTGCAACAAAAAGCCCACATGAAACTTTACGCACATTAAATTGTGTACTTACCTGCAATAATCCATATGCCAGTGTTTACGTCCCTCCACCCTGCCCCTCCCCCTCCCCGCCTGCCTGCCCCACCGTAACTCCCTCCACGACCCGCGGCTGCTGTTTTGCAACATGGTGCATCTTGTAAATCTCTCCTGCATTATAAAAGTGACGTAACAGCAGCACAAAAGAGGCGCACAACCATCATAAATCTGTCCCTAAGACTTTAAGGGACAGATGTAGGTCGGTCGATAACGGCCAAAAAACGGTATTTTTGGCCGTTACCGACCAGTTTACAAAATTTGTCATGTAAGGGGCAATATATTACCGAATCGGTAAAATTACCGAATCGGTAATTTTACCGATTCGGTAAAATAAAACATCGGTAAATATACCGATTTGAAGCCACCCATATGTAGGTGGGACTCTTCAGAGTGACAGGAGCCTTTACAAATCTGTATTTTACCATCAAAACCAAATTGATGGTAAAATACCGATTCTAGGGCCAGATGTAGGTAAAAAACATTTAGCGATTTTAAAATACCGAATTGTACCGATTCGTTATTTCAAAATCGGTAAATGGTATGTAGGTCTCAACATCTGGATTCGTTACCGAATCTTTAACAATTCTTTAATTACCGATTCTGTAAATACCGAATCGGTAATGCCAATTCATTCCTATGGGCTTTGAAGGCCATAGGAATGATTAGGCATTACCGATTCGGTATTTACCGAATCGGTAATTAAAGAATTCACAAGGGTGCAGGGGGTGTCACTTTGACGCCCTCTGGCACCCCCAAAACAGGCACAAGTGCCATGTGGCAGGCATACCTGCCTGCCACATGACATATGTGTGCATGCACACATGTGCATGCACACCGGAATCGGTATTTTACCATGAAGTTGGATTTCATGGTAAAATACCGATTCGTTAAGGCCTTTGGGACTCAGAAGAGTCCCACCTACATATGGAATTTACAGAATCGGTAAAATTACCGATTCAGTATTTTACCGAATCGGTAATTTTACCAATTCTGTAAATGTAGGTTTACCTACATGTGGCCTTGGATTTAGGCCCCTACATACCGATTAGCCATTTACCGGTCGGAAACGGCCGAAATCGTCCGTAACCGGTCGGTAAATGGCCTGAAACGGCCACCTACATCGGGCCCAAAGTGTGCATGCATTTAATTTCAAAAAAAGTTTTTAAACCTTTTATGTAAAACAATTATACACCTACATTCATGGGGAACTGACTTAAAATGCCCTAATACACATGAAAACGTTTTTTTAAGGTACTTGCACCTTTTTTTCAATAACTTTTTACATGGCTATGTAACTCAAACAATCAAAAACAAAAGTTTTCAAGCACACATCGGGGCGTATTTACAAGGGCCTTGCACCACGGGGAAAGTGACTACAAATGACCAGACACACATGGGGACGTATTTACAAGGCCCTTAAACCAAGGGGAGTGACTTGAAATGGCTAAGGACACATAGGAGAGTATTTACAATGCCCGTGCAACACTTATGCATCATTTTTTACATATACACTGTAGAACAGCATGGGGCAATAACAACACAGATGCATCATGCATCTGTTCTGCAAAAGCGACGCATTGCAGGAATCACATCACAAGTAAATAAATTCTCATATTTTTTTAAAGCATGCCTTTTCCTTAAAAACTATTTTCTGATCATAATTTCAAAAAACACAGCACAGCTCCTATGAACATACACACCTTATCAGTACTAATACTTTACATTAACTACAATTACAATTGGGAAAAGAATGCAAAATCGCCTTTGAAAGCATAATGCAAACACTTGACGCAAAACATCATTTTAAATACACAGCTGACTTTCTTATTTACTCAAAAAAGCATACTAGTCTTTATCTAAAATATAGAAACGATAACTCACCTTTACAAATTCTTTTTGAATTTCAAAACAGTCTCAGAAACACACCAATTATTCTTAAGCAGAAATAAAGGTATGCACTCCAGAGGCTGGAACCAACAAAGACACTGAAACGCTGATATTCATCACACATATCTCTCATGTCAGCCAATCAAAACTCTTCCCTCACTATTTTCAAATCAACACCCTTCCCCCCTCTGCCCTTTCTGACTTTTTTCCATAGCAACTACCGCCTGCCAGACCTCTCATGTTTACAAGTTCACACAACAATGTTTCAAATGAACTCTGAACTCTCAGTACACCTGCTAATCCACTGCAATCTTTCATAACATCATTTTTTATTAACCATTCAAATTACATCTTTCAAAGAACACATCCATGCCCCCTAACTTTCTGTTTTCAGCAATGGAAATACACCAATCACTGCTAATGAATCATTTGCACTTAAACTCCACAGTTTTTTTTCATTACAAACTTCACTATTTCAACTGCCATTTCATTCCCACACTTCATCTGACTGCAGCAAAAACTCCTCTAGCCATGTTTTCAGTCTGGATTCTTGGACATAGCTACATCCACTGGGCTCACAGGTATGCTGATAACAGAAATTTACACAACCTCAATTTACAAAATGTGGAAATCAAATGGATTTGCCGAAGAGGATTGAAATGTCACCAATTGATACCATTGGTGAAAACCTTTTTACATTTGCCAAACCCTGACTTCATAATAGTGCACTGTGGAGGAAACGATTTGGGCACTTTGACTGGGGTAGGTCTGGAAATGCTCCTAAAAGACACCATTGAGCAATTGATGACACTTTTTCCTCAAACTGCCTTGGTATATTCCAATATATGCCAAAGACAAAAATGGAGGTGGTCCAATCAATTTTGTCCACAAATTGAGAAATCGAGGAAGCATGTAAATAAGTCTGTTTCAGCTTACATGAGAGACCATGGAATGGGCTGCATCTACAACAATAACTTGCGTTACTATATACAAGATATCTACAGAGGAGATGGCGTGCATTTCTCAGATGAGGGGAACAGAGTTTTCATACTAAATTTAAGAATGTGTATTGGTTCCTACTTATAAGTATCTAGAACTCACACAGAACCCAAAAGCTCTTTTCAGAGCTACCTTAACTTTATTTACTCTTTTGAAATTTCGAATGTACCTTTTTTCACTAATTTTCACTTATGTTCGCTTTCCGGTTCGCTACCCAGTTCGCGTACCGGCAGCTAACCACACGAAAAATTAAATTTATTTTCTCAACATATATGAGCCTCCTCAGCCACCCTCAGAAAACTTAGGGGTCAGGATACGTCTAAAGTACCCCCTTCTACCCATTCTGAACATTATTTACCCTCCTTCTTGTATCTCAATTCTACCGAAACACAAAATGGAGGACTCCCGTAACACTGCAGGTTCGCGTATCGGGACACGCCCTGACAAGCACTCGCTCAAAAAAGGTGGGAAAGTAATTTACAGAAAGACCACTGGAGACACTTTCACCAATTAAACATTAGCTCATACTACATACCAATCCCTACCATTTTCACAAATTTCGTTGGAATACCATTTAGCCATTTAGCATGTAGAACTCTCTAAAATCCCTGAGGTAAATTACTTCAAAAAACATATCGGAAGTGTTGGAATTGACCACCAATTAAAATATTACTTTCAATTTCTACTATTATATCATGACATTTGATTGGTTATGTACCTGAATATATATAAAGAAAGAGAGAGAAACACAGCCATTTTGACTACTACTTGTTGAAGTGCATATCCACTAAATTTCAACTGATAACTTCAAGTTGTATTTAAAAGGTAACATATTATTTAAAAAACTGAAGTATGTTCTGTACTGTAAGCTAATTAGGAAAACATTTTCTGATAGTTATATTCTATCACTCTGTAATACTTATAGAATAAAATAGTCTTCTCTGTTTTAGTTATGGATAGAGTTAGACTTGTCTTGTATAATTCAGAATTGACTAAGAGTTTATTTGATAATTTTCTTCATATTTCTACTTCCAGTTTGATACCATACAGTGCCCAACGAAAAAATCACTGTTTAAATAAACAAACTGCCTGTCTGTACTGAAACCCAACAGTGCCCTATCTGTACTGATATATTTTTTTAAAAATTCATTTTTCAGAATACAAAATGGAAGGACAACAAGAAAATAACTTGAAAATTGATGCAGGAACAAAAAACGAGACGGAAATTGACCATGATTTCTATGACGATTATTATTATTATTATTATAAACCATTTTATAGCGCGCTCTGCTACTGGGGAGTATCCTGGCGCGGGGATTCAATAAACAATGAACTTCTGCAATCTGTGGATGCAGTAGATTTTCTACTGGGAAATGAAAAAAAAATGATAATGATTTTTTAGAATTTCTTTTAAATTTTGAGAAACAATCAGAATAATAAATTTATATTTCATAATTCAAAAATTGTTTGACACATTATTCATTTTTATATGTATATTGTAAACTAGTAGCAAATTGATTATAACGTGAAGTCAGACTTTAAATATACTGTGCAACTTTTTTGTGTTACATACTAACTTTGCTCATAGTTACTTCCTTTCTTCCACTATATAATCTCCAATGTGTATTTAACATCTCTTTATCATCTCCTGCCTCCATGTTGTTTCGGCTTTCCTGACAGACTATGGTATGAATTCCATATACCACAATAACTTCTATAACAACATGCAAGATATCTACAAAGGAGACGGCGTTTATTGATTTGTAGACTCTGCATTGGTACCTACATGTTGCTACGTAAATAGAAAAAAACAAAAAAAAAACAACAAAACGAACAATCAAAAAACATACAATAAGTTAAAAGTCAATCATTCTTGTTTCCTTATAGTACGCTCCCCAGACCGCTTTCCGGTACGCGTACCGGGCGCACCCCACGAAAAAAAAACGATTTTTTTTTTTTTGCCCTGCGGGGCCCTTTAAAAACCTCCACATCAAACCTAGGGGGTCAGGGAGGATCTACTATGCCCCCTTATGGTCATTTGCCCCGTAGCTTTGGCCTCCTCTTGTCTCTCGATCCTACCGAGAGACAAGATGGCGGCCGCTACGGACTGTTTAGAATGTTGACAGACACCGGAGAGCCAATCAGCTTCGCTTCGCAAAGCTCCGTTACGCGAAAAGTACGCGAACTGGAGCGCTATCCGGGACGCTGTCACAGATATATCTGTTTTTTAAAACGTTAATTTCTCAAAATCCACTGGAGCACATATATTGAGACCCAGCAAAGGCACATCGGGCTAACAGTCCCTACAATTTTGCCAAGTTTCGTGTAAATCCATTCAGCCGTTCGAGCTAAAAGTGAGGCCAAACGCCCTATGGAAAAATGAATGGGAAAAACGCGTTTTGGGACTCCCCTTTTTTCTCGGCCCCCCTTGACGAAACCCCCCCAAATTTTCAGGGGCTGATCAGAAACGATTTTCCTGAAAATTTCAGCTGATTCCGTCCACAAACGCCAAAGTTATTAGACATAGAATTTTCAAAAGTTACATAGAGAAAAAATCCTAACTATATACACCTACTGGCGACCGCCAGTAGGTAATATATATATATATATATATATATAAACTGCAAAGCCCAGCATGCATTGAGAGTGATAAGCCAATAAACGGCACACCGGAGGCCGAGGGCATTGAAATTAATTGAAAAGCATGCAGGGGCTTATGTGGATGCACGTGACTGCTTAACTGCTCACTTTCGGCCTCGGAAGAAGATGAAGTGAGTTCATCGAAACGCGTCGGCCAAGAGAACAAAAGTACGGAAGGGGAAGCTGCATGATTTGCAAAATAAAGAAAAGTTTTCTCACCTTGATGGAGTGCGGCCTTAATTACTGGAGCAATTCAGGAGGAAATATTCTGCACGGCGCGCTTCAGGCTGTGAAGGCGACGCACCACCCGTTTCTTTGAACTTGGGACCACTCCAGGGGTAATGTCTCCTGGAATGCGGCGTTCGAGGTGGCATTAAATAATCATGCAAAGTCTCCTTCAGAGGATCAAAGGGGGCTGCATAAACTGTTCTTGAAGCTAAAGTGAACATTTAAACCCACTGGAGGGCTTGATTGGTGCGAAAATAAAACTGCAAAGCCCAGCATGCATTGAGAGTGACAAGCCAATAGACGGCACACCGGAGGCCGAGGGCATTGAAATTAATTGAAAAGCATGCAGGGGCTTATGTGGATGCACGTGACTGCTTAACTGCTCACTTTCGGCCTCGGAAGAAGATGAAGTGAGTTCATCGAAACGCGTCGGCCAAGAGAACAAAAGTACGGAAGGGGAAGCTGCATGATTTGCAAAATAAAGAAAAGTTTTCTCACCTTGATGGAGTGCGGCCTTAATTACTGGAGCAATTCAGGAGGAAATATATATATATATATATATATATATATATATATCAACACACTCCAGTACCGTGAATCAAATAACTCACTGGTGCCGCCGCCTCAAATCAAAAACGGTGTTTATTTTAACAACGGGTGCCCAACGCTTTTCGCTGTTAACCTCACAGCTTGTTCACGGGTGACATTTTTACAAATGAAGTGCATATTTAAAGGTGCAGAGATCAGTTCCGTTTCGTCATCATAAACATAGTGGAAATACTACGTTGCAAACATTTATAACGTAATTAAGGAGGAATTCATGATACACAATAACTCATATTTCTTATTTAAACAAATAAATTCTTTTTGCATCATAGCCTCGTTCTACGCAATTAAAGCTGTGGCTTTAATTGCCACACAATTCTGCCACAAATCAACAATAAATTATTGTTGATTTGTGGCAGAATTGTGTAACAACAAAAATGAGGTCTGTTTGCCCACATGGGCGTAACAGTTAAAACAGCAAAAACTGGAGTGTGTTGGTGTATTTGGGAGTGGCGTCTCTGCCACGCTGCCCGCCGTGGAAGTGGCTCAGAATTTGCCGAGTTTACGTTGGGATATATATATATATATATATATATATATATATATATATATATATATATATATACACACACAAATAAGTTCTCCCGCACCTCTCAGATGCACTCCAGCCGGTAGCGCTCCAAAGGACGGGAAACAGACACCAGGTAACGTGGTTAAGCAGGTCTTTATTCGCTCACAGCTTGTGTCAGGTCAGATATGAGGGGGGCATGACCCGCTTGCTTGCATGGGTCAGGGGCCCCCGACGACAGCACTTTTTGGAAAGGATGTACTATGAGGGGGGCATGACCCGCTTGCCCCGCTACAAGCCGGAGGATTACCGGCGATCTCTGTGGCGGTTGGTGAGAAAGGGAGCCGAATGAGGCTGATGCCTCTACTTGGCAGGTTCTGGACCCAGTGCTTATGAATATTGAGGGACAATCATGAGTACTATAAGTGCACCAGTCTGTCCCTGATTTGCCGCACTTACCTGAAACTACAAAATCGAGTGAGCAGCAGAACAACATCATTATGAGTGCAGAGGCATTTGCGCTGCTACCAAGGAGCATTATGGAATGTGTAGTACGGCAGCATCGGGACATTTCATTCACACCTGGGACACTGCACTTCAGAAGCTGTACCTTCGAGAAAGGCTATAGGCCGAAACGCGTCAGGTGCCTCTACACGTGACTGCCTGCACCAATAGAAATAAAGCTACCTTATCCAGAAACCGGGCTGTGGCATTTCTTTTGTTGGATTTTAATTACAGGAATCGCTGTCTCCTGCTTTGATCACGGCCGCCCTGCATGGGTCGGGCCCCTGACGACAGCACTTTTTGGAAATGGTGTACTATGAGGAGGCATGACCCGCTTGCCCCGCTACAAGCCTGAGGATTACCTGCGATCTCTGTGACGGTTGGTGAGAAAGGGAGCCGAGTGAGGCTGATGCCTCTACTTGGCAGGTTCTGGACCCAGTGCTTATGAATATTGAGGGACAATCATGAGTACTATAAGTGCACCAGTCTGTCCCTGATTTGCTGCACTTACCTGAAACTACAAAATCGAGTGAGCAGCAGAACAACATCATTATGAGTGCAGAGGCATTTGCGCTGCTACCAAGGAGCATTATGGAATGTGTAGTACGGCAGCATCGGGACATTTCATTCACACCTGGGACACTGCACTTCAGAAGCTGTACCTTCGAGAAAGGCTATAGGCCGAAACGCGTCAGGTGCCTCTCCACGTGACTGCCTGCACCAATAGAAATAAAGCTACCTTATCCAGAAACCGGGCTGTGGCACTTCTTTTGTTGGATTTTAATTATAGGAATCGCTTTCTCCTGCTTTGATCATGGCCGCCATGCATGGGTCGGGGGCCCCCGACGGCGGCACTTTTTGGAAAGGATGTACTATGAGGGGGGCATGACCCACTTGCCCCGCTACAAGCCTGAGGATTACCGGCGATCTCTGTGGCGGTTGGTGAGAAAGGTAGCCAAGTGAGGCTGATGCCTCTACTTGGCAGGTTCTAGACCCAGTGCTTATGAATAGTGAGGGACAATCACGAGTACTGTAAGTGCACCAGTCTGTACCTGATTTGCCACACTTACCTGAAACAACAAAATCGAGTGAGCAGCAGAACAACATCATTATGAGTGTACTGGCATTTGCGCTGCTACAAAGGAGCATTATGGGATGTGTAGTACGGCAGCATCTGGACATTTCATTCACACCTGGGACACTGCACTTCAGAGGCTGTACCCTCTACACGTGACTGCCTGCACCAATAGAAATAAAGCTACCTTATCCAGAAACCGGGCTGTGGCACTTCTTTTGTTGGATTTTAATTACAGGAATCGCTGTCTCCTGCTTTGATCACGGCCGCCCTGCATGGGTCGGGCCCCCAACAACAGCACTTTTTGGAAAGGATGTACCATGAGGGGGGATTACCCGCGATCTCTGTGACGGTTGGTGAGGAAGGGAGTCGAGTGAGGCTGATGCCTCTATTTGGCAGGTTCTGGACCCAGCGCTTATGAATATTGAGGGACAATCACGAGTACTATAAGTGCACCAGTCTGTCCCTGATTTGCTGCACTTACCTAAAACAACAAAATCGAGTGAGCAGCAGAACAACATCATTATGAGTGCACAGGCATTTGCTCTGCTACCAAGGAGCATTATGGGATGTGTAGTACGGCAGCATCGGGACATTTCATTCACACCTGGGACACTGCACTTCAGAGGCTGTACCTTCGAGTAAGGCTATAGGCCGAAACACGTCAGGTGCCTCTACACGTGACTGCCTGCACCAATAGAAATAAAGCTACCTTATCCAGAAACCGGGCTGTGGCACTTCTTTTGTTGGATTTTAATTACAGGAATCGCTGTCTCCTGCTTTGATCACGGCCGCCCTGCATGGGTCGGGCCCCTGACGACAGCACTTTTTGGAAATGGTGTACTATGAGGAGGCATGAACCGCTTGCCCCGCTACAAGCCTGAGGATTACCTGCGATCTCTGTGACGGTTGGTGAGAAAGGGAGCCGAGTGAGGATGATGCCTCTACTTGGCAGGATCTGGACCCAGTGCTTATGAATATTGAGGGACAATCATGAGTACTATAAGTGCACCAGTCTGTCCCTGATTTGCTGCACTTACCTGAAACTACAAAATCGAGTGAGCAGCAGAACAACATCAATATGAGTGCAGAGGCATTTGCGCTGCTACCAAGGAGCATTATGGAATGTGTAGTACGGCAGCATCGGGACATTTCATTCACACCTGGGACACTGCACTTCAGAAGCTGTACCTTCGAGAAAGGCTATAGGCGGAAACGCGTCAGGTGCCTCTACACGTGACTGCCTGCACCAATAGAAATAAAGCTACCTTATCCAGAAACCGGGCTGTGGCACTTCTTTTGTTGGATTTTAATTATAGGAATCGCTGTCTCCTGCTTTGATCATGGCCGCCATGCATGGGTCGGGGGCCCCCGACGGCGGCACTTTTTGGAAAGGATGTACTATGAGGGGGGCATGACCCACTTGCCCCGCTACAAGCCTGAGGATTACCGGCGATCTCTGTGGCGGTTGGTGAGAAAGGTAGCCAAGTGAGGCTGATGCCTCTACTTGGCAGGTTCTAGACCCAGTGCTTATGAATATTGAGGGACAATCACGAGTACTATAAGTGCACCAGTCTGTACCTGATTTGCCGCACTTACCTGAAACAACAAAATTGAGTGAGCAGCAGAACAACATCATTATGAGTGTACTGGCATTTGCGCTGCTACAAAGGAGCATTATGGGATGTGTAGTACGGCAGCATCTGGACATTTCATTCACACCTGGGACACTGCACTTCAGAGGCTGTACCCTCTACACGTGACTGCCTGCACCAATAGAAATAAAGCTACCTTATCCAGAAACCGGGCTGTGGCACTTCTTTTGTTGGATTTTAAATACAGGAATCGCTGTCTCCTGCTTTGATCACGGCCGCCCTGCATGGGTCGGGCCCCCAACAACAGCACTTTTTGGAAAGGATGTACCATGAGGGGGGATTACCCGCGATCTCTGTGACGGTTGGTGAGGAAGGGAGTCGAGTGAGGCTGATGCCTCTATTTGGCAGGTTCTGGACCCAGCGGTTATGAATATTGAGGGACAATCACGAGTACTATAAGTGCACCAGTCTGTCCCTGATTTGCTGCACTTACCTAAAACAACAAAATCGAGTGAGCAGCAGAACAACATCATTATGAGAGCACAGGCATTTGCTCTGCTACCAAGGAGCATTATGGGATGTGTAGTACGGCAGCATCGGGACATTTCATTCACACCTGGGACACTGCACTTCAGAGGCTGTACCTTCGAGTAAGGCTATAGGCCGAAACACGTCAGGTGCCTCTACACGTGACTGCCTGCACCAATAGAAATAAAGCTACCTTATCCAGAAACCGGGCTGTGGCACTTCTTTTGTTGGATTTTAATTACAGGAATCGCTGTCTCCTGCTTTGATCACGGCCGCCCTGCATGGGTCGGGCCCCTGACGACAGCACTTTTTGGAAATGGTGTACTATGAGGAGGCATGACCCGCTTGCCCCGCTACAAGCCTGAGGATTACCTGCGATCTCTGTGACGGTTGGTGAGAAAGGGAGCCGAGTGAGGATGATGCCTCTACTTGGCAGGATCTGGACCCAGTGCTTATGAATATTGAGGGACAATCATGAGTACTATAAGTGCACCAGTCTGTCCCTGATTTGCTGCACTTACCTGAAACTACAAAATCGAGTGAGCAGCAGAACAACATCATTATGAGTGCAGAGGCATTTGCGCTGCTACCAAAGAGCATTATGGAATGTGTAGTACGGCAGCATCGGGACATTTCATTCACACCTGGGACACTGCACTTCAGAAGCTGTACCTTCGAGAAAGGCTATAGGCCGAAACGCGTCAGGTGCCTCTACACGTGACTGCCTGCACCAATAGAAATAAAGCTACCTTATCCAGAAACCGGGCTGTGGCACTTCTTTTGTTGGATTTTAATTATAGGAATCGCTGTCTCCTGCTTTGATCATGGACGCCATGCATGGGTCGGGGGCCCCCGACGGCGGCACTTTTTGGAAAGGATGTACTATGAGGGGGGCATGACCCCCTTGCCCCGCTACAAGCCTGAGGATTACCGGCGATCTCTGTGGCGGTTGGTGAGAAAGGTAGCCAAGTGAGGCTGATGCCTCTACTTGGCAGGTTCTAGACCCAGTGCTTATGAATATTGAGGGACAATCACGAGTACTATAAGTGCACCAGTCTGTACCTGATTTGCCGCACTTACCTGAAACAACAAAATTGAGTGAGCAGCAGAACAACATCATTATGAGTGTACTGGCATTTGCGCTGCTACAAAGGAGCATTATGGGATGTGTAGTACGGCAGCATCTGGACATTTCATTCACACCTGGGACACTGCACTTCAGAGGCTGTACCCTCTACACGTGACTGCCTGCACCAATAGAAATAAAGCTACCTTATCCAGAAACCGGGCTGTGACACTTCTTTTGTTGGATTTTAATTACAGGAATCGCTGTCTCCTGCTTTGATCACGGCCGCCCTGCATGGGTCGGGCCCCCAACAACAGCACTTTTTGGAAAGGATGTACCATGAGGGGGGATTACCCGCGATCTCTGTGACGGTTGGTGAGGAAGGGAGTCGAGTGAGGCTGATGCCTCTATTTGGCAGGTTCTGGACCCAGCGCTTATGAATATTGAGGGACAATCACGAGTACTATAAGTGCACCAGTCTGTCCCTGATTTGCTGCACTTACCTAAAACAACAAAATCGAGTGAGCAGCAGAACAACATCATTATGAGTGCACAGGCATTTGCTCTGCTACCAAGGAGCATTATGGGATGTGTAGTACGGCAGCATCGGGACATTTCATTCACACCTGGGACACTGCACTTCAGAGGCTGTACCTTCGAGTAAGGCTATAGGCCGAAACACGTCAGGTGCCTCTACACGTGACTGCCTGCACCAATAGAAATAAAGCTACCTTATCCAGAAACCGGGCTGTGGCACTTCTTTTGTTGGATTTTAATTACAGGAATCGCTGTCTCCTGCTTTGATCACGGCCGCCCTGCATGGGTCGGGCCCCTGACGACAGCACTTTTTGGAAATGGTGTACTATGAGGAGGCATGACCCGCTTGCCCCGCTACAAGCCTGAGGATTACCTGCGATCTCTGTGACGGTTGGTGAGAAAGGGAGCCGAGTGAGGATGATGCCTCTACTTGGCAGGATCTGGACCCAGTGCTTATGAATATTGAGGGACAATCATGAGTACTATAAGTGCACCAGTCTGTCCCTGATTTGCTGCACTTACCTGAAACTACAAAATCGAGTGAGCAGCAGAACAACATCATTATGAGTGCAGAGGCATTTGCGCTGCTACCAAAGAGCATTATGGAATGTGTAGTACGGCAGCATCGGGACATTTCATTCACACCTGGGACACTGCACTTCAGAAGCTGTACCTTCGAGAAAGGCTATAGGCCGAAACGCGTCAGGTGCCTCTACACGTGACTGCCTGCACCAATAGAAATAAAGCTACCTTATCCAGAAACCGGGCTGTGGCACTTCTTTTGTTGGATTTTAATTATAGGAATCGCTGTCTCCTGCTTTGATCAGGGCCGCCATGCATGGGTCGGGGGCCCCCGACGGCGGCACTTTTTGGAAAGGATGTACTATGAGGGGGGCATGACCCACTTGCCCCGCTACAAGCCTGAGGATTACCGGCGATCTCTGTGGCGGTTGGTGAGAAAGGTAGCCAAGTGAGGCTGATGCCTCTACTTGGCAGGTTCTAGACCCAGTGCTTATGAATATTGAGGGACAATCACGAGTACTATAAGTGCACCAGTCTGTACCTGATTTGCCGCACTTACCTGAAACAACAAAATTGAGTGAGCAGCAGAACAACATCATTATGAGTGTACTGGCATTTGCGCTGCTACAAAGGAGCATTATGGGATGTGTAGTACGGCAGCATCTGGACATTTCATTCACACCTGGGACACTGCACTTCAGAGGCTGTATCCTCTACACGTGACTGCCTGCACCAATAGAAATAAAGCTACCTTATCCAGAAACCGGGCTGTGGCACTTCTTTTGTTGGATTTTAATTACAGGAATCGCTGTCTCCTGCTTTGATCACGGCCGCCCTGCATGGGTCGGGCCCCCAACAACAGCACTTTTTGGAAAGGATGTACCATGAGGGGGGATTACCCGCGATCTCTGTGACGGTTGGTGAGGAAGGGAGTCGAGTGAGGCTGATGCCTCTATTTGGCAGGTTCTGGACCCAGCGCTTATGAATATTGAGGGACAATCACGAGTACTATAAGTGCACCAGTCTGTCCCTGATTTGCTGCACTTACCTAAAACAACAAAATCGAGTGAGCAGCAGAACAACATCATTATGAGTGCACAGGCATTTGCTCTGCTACCAAGGAGCATTATGGGATGTGTAGTACGGCAGCATCGGGACATTTCATTCACACCTGGGACACTGCACTTCAGAGGCTGTACCTTCGAGAAAGGCTATAGGCCGAAACACGTCAGGTACCTCTACACGTGACTGCCTGCACCAATAGAAATAAAGCTACCTTATCCAGAAACAGGGCTGTGGCACTTCTTTTGTTGGATTTTAATTACAGGAATTGCTGTCTCCTGCTTTGATCACGGCCGCCCTGCATGGGTCGGGGTCCCCCGACGACAGCACTTTTTGGAAAGGATATATATATATATATATATATATATATATATAATCACTACAATAACCCCAAAGTCCGGCGCTTATGTTACAATGATCCAGGACGCCCAGGAGTGGTATTTCAAGAGCTATTGGGCAAGGTGACGCCTCACCAATGCGTTTCGTTTTGCAGCTTTATCACGCTATGGCAAAAACTCGCTTGTACCATTATTTACATACATTTTTGTTAAATGACACCATGGAAGGATTTCAAAAATACTTGCATGTACACAGATTAACGTGAGCGCCATTCTAAGAAGTCACGCCTGAGTAGGAATAGTAGGAATATAACAAATACTGTTGTAATCATCAAGATTGTATACATGTGGATAAAATATCCCATATGAAATACATTAACATATTGCCTCTCACAAAATATATATACTGTGGGGCAGATTTATGAGGCCCTTGCACCACGTTTACGCCGCTGTTGCGTCACGCAAGGCGGCGTAAACGTGGCGCATCCCTACGAACAATTTACAACGTGACGCATCTGGGCAGATGCGTCACGTTGTAAAGCCCTGCGCCGCTTGTGGGCGTTCCGGCGCAGGGTGGGCGTTCCGGGGCAGGTGCGCCTCGCAAAAGTGGCTGAGTGAAATCTATGAGATTTCACTCAGTCACTTTTAAGCCAATGCTGCGTCAAAAGCCTGCGCCTGCTTGAAGCAGGCGTAGGTCTTGACGCAGCATTGTTAAAATGGGGCACCCCCGAGCCTTGCTGGAGCTGCGTTGCGCTTGCGACGCAACTCCAGCAATGCGCCACATTTCCGGCACAGATGCGTCACCCATCTGTGCCGTTTTTGCACCATGGTGCGCCGCATTATAAATGCGGCGCACCATGGCTGGCGGAGCTGTGGCGCACTGTGGCGCATGTTAACTGGCGCATCCCTGGGGATGCGCCAGTTAACTTAAATCTGCCCCAAAATATATATACACAAAATATGAGTAATCCAGGAGCTAACATCTTTTTGATGCCCTGCACAGAAAATCAATTTAGCCCGAGTGGGCAAATGCACTGACAATAGCATATGTTTGTTTTGAATATTATCAAAGTTATTTTATCGGCAAAGACTCATAATATTATTAGTACTGAAAAAATGCATACATAAAGGTAATAGCTGATCTCATACTGATGTATCACACAACATTCAGCCCCAGTGGGCTTGAACTCACATCAATATGGCAAAGATATTCCTGCCCCAGTGGGCTTGGTACAATCACCATTGTGCCTTTACAGCGTGCAAATCAATTAAATGCAGTTCATCCGGTTCCGCTCACGCATATATAAGTCACACTAAGCCTTCTCAGGGATCCTCTTATTCGTTGTCTGGTGCTCGCCTTTCCTAATTATGTACACATTGCCAAGGGAGCAAAAGTAAATAAAACAAATGTCATATTATTTCTTCAATTTCATTCCCAAAACAAAATTACCATAATTAAATCAATAGTCATGAAGAAGTCTTCAATAAAATTCAAGCTATTTACATAAGAAACTTCAAAATTAGAATTCAAATAATCTACAGGTGTGCAGCCATCTCCTCACTTGAGTTCAAACCTTCGGGTGCCAGGGTGTCGAAATCAATAATAAACCTTGACTTCATACGCCTTAACTGGCGTTCTCTATCACCTCCCCTCTCCTGTTGTGCCATTGCATACAAAATCACATATGACAGTAATTTTCATTTTGATTATGCATCTTAAAAAAGTAGCGAGCCACTGAATACTGTAGATCATGTTGTCTGATTGCACGTAGATGTTCAAGAACTCTTTTCTTTGCTCGATGGACCATACTGCCTATATAGAATTTCCCGCAGGGGCAGATTAAACAGTAAATACAATATTCAGTTTCACACGTAAAATTACCCCTAATAACAAACTCTCTTTTTGTATTGGGTATTCTTAATATCTTACAGCAGTACTGTTGGAACATGCTTTGCAGTGCATAGCAACTAGAACCACCAATATCTGAAGCAGATATTGCATTATTGCATAGATTATCCTTTAAAGATCTGCTTCTCCGAAAAGTAATTTGAGGTGAATCATTCAAATATTTGCGCAAAATAGAATCACTTCTTAAAATATGCCAGTTTTTATTAAACATCTTTCTGAAGTTAAAAGCACTGTTGGAAAAAGTAGTTATAAATCTTACATGATCTGATTTCTCCACTATTAAGGGTTTCGTTTGTAGTAAATCTGGCCTTGCTACCACATCTGCTTTTATCATCACTTGTTTAATGGTTTTATGGCTGTATCCATGTTGTCTGAATCTCTCACTCATTATAACGTTTTCTTCCTCATATTCATGTGGTGTACTACAATTCCGTGTTGTCCTTATTAGCTCTCCATACGGAATACTTTGGATTAAGCTAGAAGGGTGTGCACTATTTGCTTTGAGGAGGCTATTCCCAGCAGTTTTCTTTCTGTGTAGCTTGGTGACTAATGTTCTGTTTTGTACTGATATAAGAAAGCCACAGAACTTGAAAGAAAGAAAACAACAAAGTATGAAAATAGATCATATTTCTATTACTTTATAGAGTCCTTGATGAGCAAAATCCACTGAAGTGTTCCGGAGATACAGATTTTCAAAGGTTTTATCACATTTTCATTCAATTGCAAACAAGGATTCGTCAATCAAAAGTTTATAAACTTTTGAAAAGTTTTTGAAAGTTAGTTTGGTTATTCCGGCCTGGCTTTCATGACAAAATCAGACATAGAGAAGGCCTGGGGGACAATGGGGTAGATTTGGCTTTGGCCACCAGAGCATTTTTCAATACAGTTTCAGTCTTTACTACAAGGCCATCTTTGACTATAATGGAGTGGTCCTGATGCTGAAGATACAGGATGAAAAGATGCTTCAGTTTGCTCCGGTTACAGTGCGGTCAACGAGGGTGCATTTGTGGTAATTCCATGGTCCACAGCGTGTGTGGGGCAAATTTGGTCACAGAGGTACGGGTCCCTCGTTGTTGTCTTCATGACCATGGAAGACCATCTGCAGCTGGGCTACCAGTCTTTGTACAGCGCAGTATTTGCATTATCCTTTATTGGGGATAAGTGTCCCTCCTGGGAGCCTAATCTGGACACTGACAGCACTCCTGGGTTCCGCTGACTTCATGGGCAAGTTTTGTCCATCAAGGATTGGTCCCTTGGGGTGCCCAGTGGCCAGTAGTGGCAATTCCTCTGAAGTGGCTACCAACTTGCTGGTTTGGGCTTCTTCAGCTTTGATATCCCTGCTGTGTTCCAGGGGGCAGCCAATTGACCCTTGGAGTCACTGCTTTGGTCTGGGGCTGGGGAATGACTTTTTCCCAAAGCCAGGAGCTACAGGCACAGTCCAAACTTTGCTAGCCCATTAGTGCAGCAGGTGCAGTCCAGACGATGGTGAGCCTCTCTGTGCAGTCCAGGGGCAGCAGGGCAGTCCTTCTTCGATCGATCCTTGGTCCAATTATGACGTTATCTGAGGAAATCCTAGAGTACACTGCCCTGAACACTCTCAAGATGTCTGAACCATTCCTTGATTGTGAGGAGCTTGATAGCCCATCCTAGAGGTGTTGCTACCTGGGGGTCAAAAGTCCTATGGGGAAACCAGTTTAGGCTCTTGTCTTCTGTAGAAGCTGGCTCTCTGTATAGTGCACTAAAATTAGGTATACTGTGCAGATAGTCCAGTGAGTTCCAGATTGGTATACAGAGGCTAAAGTACATAATACTAATGCTCTATTTGTGATAGTGTCTGCAAGCAGTTAAGCTTATCAGAGGGTAGTGCTAAGCATTTGTTGTACTCACAGAGGCAATAAATGAGACACACACTCAAGAATAAATCTGGGATCAATTCACAAAAGTAGCATCGATTTTTATATAATTTTTAGACAAAGAACTTTGTTCTACAGTAAGTCATTTTTAACACCTTGGCTGCTTATGGTTTTTCCCTCTTGTGCTGAGCTTCATCGAACCCCATTGTTCATGACGAGCTCAGCTCGTCATGAGGACAGCTCCACTGTGCCTCATGATGAGCTGAGCTCGTCATGAGCAGCGAAGGGGTTAAGATACCAATTTTGAAAGTTCAGAAAATGAATTACTTTTGTGAGCAATTATGCACCATTGAAATCAACAGGAGAAAGTAAAAAAAGGCATATAAAATCACATAGTGGGATCTCAAGGTTCACGTTTGGGATTTTAGAAAGTAGCAAAGCCAGGACCAATGTTCCACCAGCAGATTCTCAGAAGCATCCCGATTGATCCGGGAGCAGGGTGCTCAGGTTTTTGGTAGCTGGTGTGCTACGAAGAAAAGGGACCCTTGAAAACACACTGTAGAGCGCAAACTAAAGGTAAGTCTGATGGGTCTGTTGGAGGGACGGATGGAAAAAGAAGCGAGGAGGCAGTATAGGGTTAATAGTGGATCTCTTTATTTTGGTTGTGCACTTATTGGTTGCCAAGTGGGAGGGAAAAGGGGCTTGTTCAATATAAAAATCTGATGTACTGCTCTAGGGGTTTGTATAGTAGACAATTGTTTCTTCATTGTCCTCTCTTTTCTTCGTCTCTTCTAGGTGCTTCTATATCTTTAAGGAGGGGTCCTGGGTAGCTTGCAGGGGAGTGGAGTAACACAAAAGAAAACATGCTGTAAATATGGTTTTCTGTATTGAATGTTAGACTGTCACCACACCCAAGTGGAGAACGTTGTGGTTATAGTGAGTGAACAAAGAAAAAAAAACTAAAAAACATGCACATGCCATTTTCTTAGGCAGACTCCCTCTCTTATGGCTCCTTTTCTTCCCTTATCCTTGTATAACTGGTCTCCTACTACTGCATCAGAGAACCCATGTTTGGGAAAGAGGAAATAGGGGGGTGCCTTAAAGCGGTGAGTGATTTGTGTGCAAAAGGAGGCAGAGAGAGAAAGGAAAAATGAGCAGCAAACACTCAGGAGGGTAAAGAGGGGAACACCAAATAAAGTTGCATCTTAGAAGCAGGGCTCTAGCCTGTGCCCAATATTTCCCCCCATCTCCCTTTTGCCCCCTACTCCCGGTTCATGTACCGCGTGATGCCGCAACTCTCCAGAGTTGCGGCAGACTTCTCGCTTCCCCCAGGATCCACCACTCTGTGGACCATATGTTGGCGTGTTCCTCTGTGTCTTCGGAGGTGGAGTCTCCTTGATTGAGGTCTCTAGTGGCAACTTCCTTCACCACAACCGCAGTGTCTTCTTGCTCGCTTGCATCTTCGTCTGGGTCGGTTCTCTCCTAAACAGCGTCCTTCTTCTCACCAGGGTCTCCTTCCTCTTCCTGGATGTCCCATGTTGGTGTTTCTGTCTCCTTTTCTCCTCCTCCCTTCACATCGGATTGGCTCTGGGAGACTGCACCCTTGGCATATGATTGTTCCGGCCTCAGGACGGCTGCGTCTCCACCCTGTAGAAGGGGACAAGAGTCCTTCTACAGTGTTCGTGACGCATCCCGGCTTTCGCTGTCGTCATCTGGTCGCAGGACATACGGCGACCATGGAAGCGGGGTGAGAGGTGATGTTAGAATTGTAAGGGAGTGGTCTTGGGATGATTCCTCACATTCCCCTCCCCTAACTGTCTAGTTCACAAGAAAGGGGTATGAAGGATATTGGACAAGCAGTCTATGTTAGCCTGATCTTTTCCTTTCTTATGTACGATGGTATAACAAAATGGTTTTAATGTCAAAAACCATCGTAGGATTTTCGGGTTGTGCCATTTGTTTCGGGACAGCCATACTAACAGGGCTTGGTCTGTATATAGGAGGAACTCTCTGCCTTCTAGGTAATAACTAAGAGACTCAATAGCCCACTTGATGGCTAGGACTTTTTTCTCTATCACCACATACTTAATTTCTCGCAGAAAGAGCTTTCGGCTAATACATATAATAGGTCTCTCGTGATTCATGTCATCGGTCTGTGACAATATGGCCTGAGAGCAGTTTCAGAAGCCTCAGTTTGTAGTAAGAAAAGTTTTGTATAGTCAGGTCTCAAGAGAAATGGTTTTGAGGTGATGATATGTTTAAGACGGTGGAAAGCCTGCTTTCCTTCCTGAGTGGGGCATTGGAGTTGTTTCACAGTCTGCACGTCTTTTTTAAATAGGTCGGTTAAAGGAGATGCTATGTGTGAAAAATGCGGGATAAAGCACCTGTAATGTTCCAGTAGCCCTAAGAAGGCTCTGAGGTCTTTTCTGGATTTAGGAACAGGTATCTGAGTGATGGTAGCAACATTTTCCTCTTAAGGTCTTATGTAGCCTTCTTCCAAGAGGTATCCCAGGAATCTTACTGTGAAGCAGATAATCAGCTTTGGGTCGGATTAATAGTTAGTCCACTTTCGCCCAAAGCCTGCACTATCTGTAATAGGTGCTGTAGGTGTTCCTTCCAAGAAGTACTGTAGATTATTATATCGTCTATGTAGGCCACTGCAAAATCGGTATGGGTTGAGTTATTATGTTCATTAATCTTTGGAAAGTGGCTGGTGCACCTTGTAACCCAGAGGGCAGTACCTTGAACTGAAACTGGCCTTTGGAGGTGGAAAATCTGTGTTCTCCCTGTCCTGCTTTCTCGGTGGCACCTGGCAGGATCCCTTACAAAGGTCCAGCATACTGACATATTGTGCCCTCCCTAGTCTTTCAATCATTTCATCGACCCTAGGGAGAGGGTAAGCATCAAACTGCGAGATTTTGTTTATTTCACGAAAGTGGATGCAGAATCTGATTGTTCAGTCTGGTTTTGGAATTATCACTATTTGGGAGTTCCATTCGCTATTAAATGGTACTATAACGCCCATTTCCAACATTTGCTGTATTTCCTTATCTATGGCTTCTCTCCTTGCTTCTGGGATGTGGTATAGATGTAACCTGACTGTTTTCCCGGGGACGGTGTAGATTTCATGTTCTATGATAGTTGTTCTTCCTGGGAGTATGGAAAATACTGCTTGTAACAGATGTAAGGTTTCCCACAATTCCTGTTGTTGTGCGCAATGCAGTTCTGGATCAATGCTTTGTTCTGCCAAAGAGACTGAGTTAGTCCCCATCAAAACAAGTAGAGGGCCCTCCTATTTTTTTAGCCAATTGATGTGATAGATTTGAGTGTTTTTCTTGTGAGGGTCTAGTTCTAGTTTGTACGTTACTGGGGTTATCCTTTCTGTGATCTTATACGGTCCTTGCCACTGACCCAACAGCTTCTGCTCTGAGATGGGCATCATAATAAGGACCATGTCCCCTACCTCTAGGCTCCGTGCTCTCGCCTTCTTATCATATTGTCTTTTCTGGGATGACTGTGCTTGTTCCATATTAGCCCGTACGATTGCTCTCACCTGGTTAAGATGGTTTTGCAAACTAGTAACGTAACCTAACAGTGGCTTTGAGTCATCTTTTTCTTCTTCCCATTCTTCTCTAGCCATGTCTAATAGAGTCCGAGGTTGTCTTCCATATAATAGTTCAAAAGGGAAGTAGCCTAAACGTTTCTGTTGTCAGCAGCGAATAGCAAACAAAGCCTAGGGAAGCATAGCTTCCCATTTTCTTGCTTCTAGATTTAACAGCTTTTTCAGGGTGGTTTTCAGAGTGGAACTGTAGTGTTCCACTAGTCCGTCAGTTTGAGGGTGATAAGCTGCTTTGCGAATCTCTTTGATTTTAAGCTGTTGACAAACCTATTTCATTAGCCAAGAGTTGAAAGTTGTTCCTTGATCTGTGATAATTTTCGTCGGAAAACCCACCCGAGAAAAAATGTTGATCATGGCCTTTGCTATTTGTGTGTTGTTAGGATACTACAGCTTCAAGAAACCTCGTAGCATAGTCCACTAGGACCAATACATAGCGGTATCCGCTGCGGAGGGAAGGTGGGGACCGAGTATATCCATTCCTATCCTTAAAAAGGACTCATCGATTACCAGTAGGGGCCATACAGGGACTTGAAGGGGCATGTAGCGACTATTTTTTTGACAGACCGAACACTCTTTGCAATATTTGCGGATCCACTGGAATATCCCTGGCCAATAAACCTATCTAGGATAGCTTTCTTAGTGTTATATGCCCCACAATGCCCCTCCCCCAGAAGATGACTGTGTGCTAGGAATAGCAATTTTTTTCTAAAGGGTTGGGGTACTAATAATTGGATTGGCATGTGTTTTCCACCTTTTCGGTAGAGCAAGCCCTGTTGTATAAAAATCTGGGGACCTACTTGATGGGGATCTTCCTGATCGGTAGCTTGTCGCCAAGCTTCTTGGAGTGTGTGATCCTCTCGTAGGGCCAAATGTAAATTTCTATTGTGGTCCCACAGTTCATATTCAGTGTTTGTTAGACCTAATATTGACCAATCCTTCTTCCTCTCCTTTTCAGTTTTTGGCTCTTTCAATCCTTACCGATGTTCAGTTCAAGGTCTGAGCCCTGGGAAAAAGGAGCTGTCTTCCTCCATTCAGTTCCTTCTCTCCATGTGTCCTGGAGTAGTTCATCTAGGTGAGGGTAATCACTACCCAAGACTAGCGGTTCGGGAAGTTTAGGGATTAGGCCTATCAGGAAAGGGACAGGGGAGGTGGTAGACTGATGTTGGATGGCTACGTCTGTCATGCGACATAACTTACTGTCGCCATGGAAGCATTGTATACTAACCACCCCTGTTGTTTGAAAGCAGCCCCCTGGTACAGCCTGAGGTTGCATAACACTCTGTAGACACCCTGCATAAACTAGGGCGTCTCTCGGTTCTCTGTTGAACATAACTTTCCTATGAAAATGGTGGGTGTCTTGTTGTTTATTGCAATATAAGTCCCGGGTGTATCCCACCTCCATGGGCTCTCCTTTTTGTGGACATGAAGGAGCCATGTGCCCAAAAGCTCCACAGTGAAAGCATTGGGGCCCGGGTTGGGGTGATGGGCGGGGTGCTATAGGCACGGATCCAGGAATTAAGGTTACTGTATTGGGTTTTCAAGTCAAGTCAAAAGATCTTTATTCGGATTATAAAACATCCATAAAAGTACATGTCAAACCCAGCGAAAGTAATAGCACAGTCATAGAAGATAAAATATAGACAAACAGTAGTTTACAAAGGTACGAATTCATAGCAATGGATAGCTTTGTCATGTGCAAAAAGGCAACCACTAGTGCAAAATATGCAATGTACAAAGAACGCAAAGTGCACATTTCTTAGTCAATGAGCAGAGTAGCGCGGGACCGGACAACAGCTTTGAGGAAACAGCTCACTCTAAAAGTTGCTTCATCCGAGTTTAACATCAATAAATCTTTAAAAGCTAATTTAAAATCCATAAAAGCATTCTTTCTACAGTACGGTATTAGATAGTGCTTAGTGTGCATTCTATAAAAACCACAAAAAAAGGTAAAGTGGAGCAGACTTTGTTTTCCACCAAGGTTACAGGGACAGCTTAGATTTTCCACATTTTTATTAAAGCCTAACGGGAAGCAGAGTAGATTTATAATGCTCCCGTCCCTGAACTGAAATAACAGGCTCCTGTTCCACCTGCCTAGCTTTTTGCGGAGATAACCCTGGGGCAAGACATGAGACCTGTCACATGGCTCCAGAAGGGAAATGTACCTTATTGTGGTAAACTTTGCAAAGTCGCATTTTTCCCTTTCCTTACGATAAAAATCATACAAAGCCCTTTTTATTAAATTCTTGTCCGTGCAATCAATCAATTGGGGGGAGGAAAAGAGATGCCCTTGCCCCACGCTTGATAAGCTTTTTTTCACAGCCCTAAACCATGGTATAAGATTGGCCCTCTTACATTTTAAACAATCCAAAATGATGTCACTGGGTTTTCGGGTTGGTGGGAGGGCCTTATGGGGTCCGGGTTGCGATCCACCAGGATGTTTCCATGACTCCTTTTCTCTGCCCTTTTGCAGCTCTTGGGCCCTAATAAAAGCATTGGCTATTTCGACAGCTCTTTCCAGAGTAAGACCTGTGTGTTGACAGACCCTTCGCTGTATAGGCAGGTGTAGTGAGGTCAGGAACTGTTCTCGACATATCTTCTCCAATATATCCTCTTTAGAGGAGATTAACGGCTTGAGCCATCTCTCTGCCATGTCTCTTATTCTATAATAAAGAGCCCTCTGGGTCTCCTTTGGCCCCTCCTTGATAGGTCACAGTCTAAATCTATAAGTCTCCTCGTCTACATCTAGACGTTCCTAGACACTCCTTTTTATTTCGGGATACAGCGTTAAACCAAGGGGGTTAGTGGTCTGGTAGGTGGCTTGTACCTCTCCAGTCAACAAAGGTCCTTGGTATTGTCCCCATTTATCTTCTGGCCACATGGCGGTCCTGGCCATCCTCTTAAAGTCGGAGAAAAAGAAGTCGGGTCTTCTCCTGGGGCATATTTCTGCAAAGAGGCGTGTCCTCGTGGCTGTCCTAGGGTTTCGACTAATTTCCCTATTGCAGCCCCCTGTGCTAGTCTTTGTTCTGTGAGAGTTCTTTGTAATGTTGTTTGGTCAGCTTCGGCTACTTCCAGGAACCGACCCACGATTTTCTCCAGTCTCTCTTGTCCATCCACCATTTTGTACACAACGTCCTCCATTTCCCCCGATCCCACTTCTGACACCACTTGTTGAAGGGACAGGTGGAAACAGAAGCAAGGATGCCGTATAGGGTTCATAGTGGATCTCTTTATTTTAAATGTACACTTATTGGTTGCCAAGTGGGATGGAAAAGGGGTTGTTTCAATATCAGAGTCCAATGTACTGATGTAGGGGTTTGTATAGTAGACAGTTGTTTTCTTTACTGTCCTCTCTTTTCTTCGTCACTTCTAGATGCTTCTACATCTTCAAGAAGGGGTCTCGGATAGCTTGCAGGGGAGTGGAGCAACACAAAGGAAAAGATGCTTTAAGTATGGTTTGCTGTATTGAATGGCATTCTGTTACCCTTAAAGCAGTGAGTGATTTGTGGTCAGAAGGATGCAGAGAGAGAAGGAAAAATGAGCAGCAAACACTCAGGAGGATAAAGACGGGAACAACAAATAAAGGTGAATCTTAGAAACAGGGCTCTAGCCTTAGCCCAATATTCCCCCTGTCCCTTTCTCCTCCTCCTCCCAGTTCATGTACTGCGTGATGCTGCAACTCTCCTGCATTGAGGCAGGCTTACTCCGGATTCCACAACTACTACTTGGACCATGTTGGCTCGTTCCTCGTCGTCTTCAGAGGTGGCGTCTCCTTTGTTGAGGTCTCTAGCGGCGACTTCCTTCACCACGACCGCAGCGTCTTCTTCCTCGCTCGCGTCTACGTCCGGGTCTGTCCTCTCCCCAGCAGCGTCCTTCTTCTCACCGGCATCTCCTTCCTCTTCCTGGATGTTCCTCGTTGGTGTTCCTGTCTCCTTTTCTCCTCCTCCCTTCACATCAAATTTTCTCTGGGAGACCGCACCCTTGGCATATGATCGGTCCGGCCTCAAGACTGCTGTGTCTCTACCCTGTAGAAGGGAACAAGAGTCTTTCTACAGTGTTCGGGGCACATCCAGGCTCCTCCTGTCATAATTGGTTCGCAGGACATATTGCGACCACGGAAGCGGAGTGGGAGGTGAGATAAGAGTTGCAAGGGGTTGGTCTTGGGACAATTCCTCACATTGTCCCACTCCAAGGGGCAGGTCACAAGGGCCTCAGGACCACAGAAGCACAGCTGGATCATCGTTTCCAAGGCCAGTTGGGCTGAGTGCAGAGCAGATAGCTCAGACGGGCAGTGTGCGTTGAGATGTCCTCACAGTCAGGAGCAGGGAGATCAGCGATGTGATTCCAGGACAGCAGGGACACTCATGAAGTGGGTATCAGGGGTCTTGACGGCACAGGTCTTGACGCCACTCGACTTGCTTCCTGGGCAGTTGGAGTTTGGAGTTGACTCTTTGTCTCGGTGAATGCTGCAGGGCCCCCGGTACCCCAAGTATTAGTGCGAACGGCTCCAGTAGATTCTGGTGTCTCCAAACTTGGTGAGGAGACAGATCTAATCCTCCAGAGCTGGTGTACCGCTTTTGGTTCGGGTGCTGCGTTGGAGTTGCCCGGGAGCAGCAACTCAACAAACTGGATGTTGAGTTGCTTTGGAAGTTTGAGAGCTGGAGGAGTTTTGGGGTCCTTGCAGGCCACACAGTTACAGGATGAGACAGCCCACCACGATTGCCTAAACCTTAAGGCAGCAGGTGGTATTTGGCTCCAATTTTCTGCAGCAGGGCCTCAGTCCTGAGGTCAGTAGCTCCTCTTTGTCCCTCACTTCCCTGTGTTCATCAAATCTGGGTTCAGGGTCAAGGGATGCCACCTAAATACTGATTTTAGGGGCAATACAGGGAAAGACAGGTAGTAGCCAATGAGCTACCTACCTTTAGGGCATCTACACCCTCTAAGTGACCACTTCCAGTGGTAAGGGGCACTACCCTGACCCTAATTGGCTATTTCCCTTACAAACCAAGATGGAAGAAAATGAAAAGTGGGGTCCACATCGCCTGCCCCACCTTAAGGGTGGTGCTGGCTGAATGGGGACCCACCTCCTAATTTAACACATTTTCCCACCTGTCTTCCCACCAAATGTAGAGCGGGAAAGGGGGCTGGCATCCTCCACTATCTGGAGTTGCCTTAATCACATTTCAAAGGCAGCAAGGTTACTCCGGCCTGGCTTGTATAACCAAATCTGACAGGGAGAATGTCGGAGGGGCAATGGGGTAGGTTTGGCATTGGTCAGTCCAGGTCCATCCTTTACAACATGACCGTCTTAGACTATATTGGAGTGGGCCTGATGCTGAAGATATAGGATGAAAAGATGCTTACATTTACTAAGGTTACAGTGCAGTTGACTGGGGTGCATTTGTGGTGATTCCTCTGTCCGCAGGTTATGTGGGGCAACTTTGGTCCCAGAGGTCCAGGTCCCTCAAAATTGTCTTCATGACCGTGGAAGGCCAGCTGCAGCTGGGCTATCAGTCTATTTACACCAAGATCTTTGCAAAATTCTGCATGCGTCAAGATGTCCCCATAGTGAAGAGCAGGGATCTCGGAGATGCGATTCCAGGACAGCTGGGACACTCATCAAGTGGGTCTCAACATCCCTTGACGACTGCTTACCTCCCGGGCAGTTGGGGTCCGGAGAGCAGCACACCACAATTGCAGAGACCTTAAGGCAGCTGGCAGCAGGCAGCATTCAGCACCAATTTTCTGCAGCAGGGTTTCAATCCTTTGGTCAGCAGCTCTTCTTTGTCCTTATCTTCTCTGTGTTCATTGAATCTAAGTTCAGGGTCCAGGGATGCCACCTAAATACTTATTTTAGGGGCAGTACAGAGGGATACAGGTAGTTGCCAATGGGCTTTCTACCTTTAGGGTTGCTACACCCTCTACCTGACCACTTCCTGTGGAAAGGGGTACTACCCTGACCCCAATTGGCTGTTTACCTTACAAACTAAGATGGATGGAAATGAAAAGTGGGGTCCGCATCGCCAGCCCCACCTTAGGGGTAGTGCTGGCTGAATGAGGACCCACGTCCTAATTTAATCAATTTTCCCACCTATCTTCCTGCCAAATGTGGAGCAGGAAAGGGGGATTGGTATCCTCCACTATCTGAAGCTTCCTGAGTCGCATTTCAAAGGCAGCATCGCCTTTGAAGCTTCCTGCCCTGGAAGGCCCTCCTGATCTGGAGGAGGCGTTAAGCACCTCTGCCCAAAGCAGTCTTTGTTGCTGGCCTCTGAGAGCTCTGGCCCTCACCCCATGAGGTCAGAAACATGTCTGGTGGTGGCAGGCTGGCCAAGAAAAGTCTGAGACCACATCGGCGCTTGGTGGGTGTTCAGGCAATCCTCTAAACTGGTCTCCTGTGTGCATATATTAATAAATCCAACACTGGCAACAGTGAGGATTGATTAAAACAAAACCTTTGGTACCAAACATCCTAGGGTACACTGAAGCCATCATGGCGTAGGAAACTCATAGTGAAAGGTATCCAGCCCATGTACTCTCTATGGCTTCCCCATGCACTTACAATATCTAAGACTGGTCTTGATATTGCAGGGTCATATCTGCTGATGCAGATAAGTCCACACATGGGATACAGCGTACCCTGTTTTAGGGCTATATAGCATACAGTAGGGGTTACTTAGGGCTGTGTGCCAAGTCGACTCTTCAGTTTTCTCTGCACCAAGAAACCCAGCATGCAATGGTAGTGTGCATGGTGTTGGTGAGTGGTCTCTAGGGTGGCACAATTTGTGCTGCAGCCCTAGGTTACCCTCGTCAGTACCAATTCCCTAGATGCCAGGGGTACCATTTACTAAGGACTTACAGAAGTTGTGCTAATCATTGTACAGTTTTAGGAAAGAGATCTGGCACTGATAATCTTTTATCAGGCATAAAGTAGGAGCTAATCATGTAAAAAGAGGCACTTTCCTACATCTTCCCTGTCTAGCTGTCTCCAGCCTGTCTACCTAAACAAAGGGCAGCCCCTCAAGAGTGCTATTGATATTTGCCCACCAAAGGCAGCTTAGCTTCTGAAGCTCGCCTTTTAAGGTAACACCCCGGATGGCTTACTGTAAGCGAGATGTGATTCCTCTCTCTGCAGTGGGCTGCTGTTGTTTCCAATCCTTGGAGTTGTTGGCACTATTTCCTCGGCCGGCGGAAAGCTTTCTGTGGGCTAGAGTCCATGTGAGGCTACTTGACCAGGTGGGTCACAGAGTGCCAACTTTTTTAAAGTAGCTTTACTTTAATAATGTCATGAACTTTGATCTGGGTATCATGTCACATTTAATGGCAGGAATACTTTGATCGCTTACAGTACCAAGTTAGAAAAAAAGTAGGGAGAACCTGCAAAAACCCTGTTTCCTTTTAGTTTGAGGTTTTTATTGTTTTTAATTTCCAATTCATTACTGTTTTGGTACTGCATAAATACTTTACACATTGGCCTGCTCTGTGCCATAGCTACCAACGGGTTCAGCTCAGGTTAATTTAGTGATCTTGAGGATTCGCCTTGATAAAGGTTGCGATTATTCCTTAAGGTGGGTAGTCACCCACCTCACATAATAATCCAATTTCTTACAAAGCACATTAATAAAACTATAATTCTTAGAATGCAAACATTATTTGGCTAAGAAGCCTGTGCTACTTGAAAATGTCACACATAACATGGGGCCACTAGGGAGCTATGAAATTGGCTGACACCAGAAATGGACATGTGTACTCCAGGTACCCTTAGTCTGGGCAGTTTGTAGCACTAGCCTTTGTCATTTCCATAGGATGGCTTAGAAAACTGGTCACACACAGATCACAAGATGTTTCTGCGTCAAGGTTGGCTGAATAACACAGTACTGCTTTAATACTTTACTTTCAATTCCATACCTCTAGTGTGCATTTGTAGTTGCTTAGAGCACATTCTGGATTACAGCCAATGGACACAAACCATGTGGGAATGTGTAGGCCCATGCTGCATGCATAGAGCATTAGACAAAACAAACAGTGGCAAAGACAATTTGTCGCACATATGCAAGAGCTATTGGTTTTGCCAATGTCTTTTAGCCATGTTGTGGAGCAGTGTTACTGCTGTGCAGCATTGTCAAAAGTTATTAAAAAAATGTGTGATGGCAAGTGAAAGGTTTAGGCAATGCAGTGAGATCACAGGCTCTTATACCCAGTGATTCATGGTTCTAAATTCCATTACTTTGACTCGCCGGAGACCGCTATTGGACTGGCTAACGGACCAATGCACTTTCTAGTGTAACCCAGTTCTAGGATGGGGCTCATCTGGGACTGACTCAATGGCATCGTTGACCAGAAGCTCTGATAAATCCCATGGGCACAGGAAATCCCAAAGTCACATGAACCCTCTGGATCTGAGAGCAGGTGTATGGATGCAATTCGGGAACTGAATCCAGCTCTGGCCTGGGTGACACCATCTCTTGTGGACATGGATCCAGATGAATGGGGGTGAGCTCTGTGGTACCATCACATAGTTAATAACACATTTTTGTAAGCTGTGCCAGCACATGTGTATCCTTCATACACCAATTTTATTAACAGAGATGAGAACTGGGAGGATTAAGAGATACTTCTTCCTGATTTAATTGTTCTAGTTTATTAGGGCAACAGATGCTTCAGGAGAGGAAGTATGGGGAGGAGGGATGGGCGAAAAGTAGTTTCTCTGTTTATTGGACAGTTTTGCTTTCTGGTAGTTTAGAATTGATCATACTGTCTATCTTTATTTTGGCACAGGTCTTTCAAAAACACCATGCTTCTTTGAAATAGACATCCAGGGGCTTTCAACATGGGAGGGCTCAATCTGAAAGGTGCTCCCTATTGTATCTCACACACAGGGGGTCAAAAGGAAGTTTATAGTACCAAGGAGAAGTACTAGGCTAACCAAACTCAATGTAACTCACACTAAGTATAGGACAGCACAACTAAATATGAAGGAAGAGGTAGTGTAATGGTTGGCACGAGGGTGACAGCCTTCATCATAGGGTTCCTCCAACACACTGGGACCACAAGGTACCCAGTGTGGGCTACAACTCCCCTTCAGGGAAGGAACGGGAGTGTTCTCAAAAAAGTATGTGAATGTATATGCCTAAAAGGTGTCAATGAGGGGCATAGTGCAAAGTAAAGAAAATAGTGTGTGAATTTAAAACTATCTCAGTAGTACAACCAATCTTTATTATCATGTCCTACTAGACAGATTTTTTAAAAAAGCAATGTGAGACAGGGTTATAGATATCTACCCTGTTTGGTCAACATGTTTCTGCCCTAGGTGACAACTATAGTTTCGGGGAATTCGTCAGGACCAGTTATCTAGTCACTCTGCTCAATATGTGTATAAAATCAATACAACAAATCAGGAAAAAACTTTTCAGACCAACCATACGCAGTAGTTGTAATTGATTTCAGAAGGTAAGAAGATCCTGAAACAAAATCAAAAAGAGAAAGAAACAATCAATGTGACTTCAGTGTGCACCACCACCACTTTTTCACACGAGGTGCTTCACACCACTCTTAAATAAAGGTTAAAAATACTTCTTACCTACTGTGCCATATAAACTCCCTCAAGCAAACTCCTGCATGCATTTTCCATTCTGACTTGGAATGTAAATTGGGGCTGTCCTCCAATTAGCAAAATGCCAGATGCCAGCTGGACTGTTGCTTCAGGAGACCCATATCCTGCATGCCCCTTCCTGACCTGCTACGGGTATGGTAGAGTATACCATGCTGAGCATCTGTGAGGCTCCAGGGGGTTGGTGATCCTCTTTCATAGATCCTTCCCACTGGTGGTGTACTGGTCCTCCCTTGATCCCTTTAGAAGATTTGTCACTATGGAAGTCTCCATCAAAGGCAGTCTTTATTCTTCTTGAATCTGTACATTCTCCCTGCTATCACTTGACCCTTTGACTCAGTGTTAGACTCATGTCTTGGCAGATCATAGGTCAATGTTCCTCAATGATTATTTTTTGCACTCTGCCAAACACATCTTTCATACATGGGCTCCTGATTCCTCTCAAGGAGTATCCCGCACCATGCCCCAGTGACGATCTATATGTGAAGGGATAAAACGAACTATAACCAGTATGGCGCGTTAATGTGTGGTACTTGGTGGATGCACAGTTTACAAGCTTCCTTTTACAGGAGATGAAGACATTATTTTAATTAATCAGGGATCAGTGGACCTCCTAGGGATAGTATGGACATTGGGGAAAGCTACTACGTGAAGTGTAGACCCGCCACTTGAGAGGTGGAGAGAGAGTGAAATACACTCAAATTAAGGAAATGTAAGGAATAAATAGAAGGATATGATCATATAAAAGAATTGAGGGATACAAAAGATTGAAATGGGGATATTAAGGCAACAAAGCTACCAGGTAGGGAGTTTGGTAGGTTAGAAGAGAAGTGGACGATCCATTAATGGAGTAAATATTGATGCATTGTCCTAATAAACTTCCCTATTTTATTTTAAGGGCTTGCCGAAGAGATATGGGGTATCCCATTGAGCACCTAGTTGAAGCTTTTCGCTGAGACAAAGGCAGATAGGAAAACTGTACAGTATGGTACAAAGCCACTAAACACCACATACAGTCATGACCCCAGGAGTCTGCCAGTTCTCCCATTCAGAAGAAAGCCAGAGATGGACTGAATGGCAGTACAAAGAAATGTCATTCGCAGAAACAAGTAGTAGGTGCACAAGTCCAGAAGAGAGAGACCCCCAAAATGGCCAAAGACAGATGGTCCTAGTGATCACAAAGTGAAGAAGGGGCTACCAGCTGAAGTATTGGATGAGATAAATAACTTAGTAGCTTTAGATACCAAACCATGGACAGAGATACTGGCACTCATAATACACTTTTGTAAGACAAGACAGAAAGAGTAAGAAAGACAAAACAGAGAAAGCAGCGGTCAAATTGGTCCAGCAAAGGAAAACTGAGGGAGGAATTGCCCCAGCTGCTACTAAGTTAGCCTCAGTATTCCTGGGTGTGTCTCATGCAGGCATTCCACAATGCCAACCATAAACCCAAGGAAAAAATAACATGAATAGAAGAGGAGGGTGGGAAAATCTGGGAGGAAATAAAGCAAATACATTTCAGAGCAGGCAAACATGCCACTATTGCAGCAAGCCAGGATATTTTATTAGTGAATGCAGGTCTAAAAAGAATTATGAATGTAATGGCCTGCCAAGGGAATCATATGGCCCACAAATAACAGAGTAACATCCATCAGACCTATGACAGATGACAGAGTCCGAGACTGTGAAAAGAATGCAGAAGATCCTGGATCCTGCAATTATGTTAGACAATGGGTTTTTGATAACAGTGTGGTAATATCCCCACTGCTTGCATCTATCAAATAGGCTAAAATATGGAAATACAGGCTAACATGGACTAAAGAGATGAAACAAACATTTAGCAAGTTAAAAATAAAGATACGAAATGCACTAATGTGAGAAACACCAGACTACAAAAAAGAATGTGCTCTTTTTTGCCACTGTAATTGCCGGGTGATGACGGCTGTCCTCACCCAAACAATATCCCTAAGGCCACAAGATAATTGCGTATTTTAGTGGCCTTACTTTATTCTGTCATGAAATGCCATTACTCTTGTGAACAAGCACTAGCACTGGTAGCCTTTGCAGTGAAGAAAAGTGCCCCCATTGTGGTATGTGCACCTCTGACCTTTGACGTTGAACATACAGTATTTGCGATCATTCAGAATGCCAAAAACAACACTGACAACACAGAGAGTATCAGGCTATAAAATATTATCATCACCATCCATCAAAATAGTCAAGGGCTACAGAGTCAAACTTGGTACTTTCTTTACACACCCCATTCCAGGTAGTGTTGCATATTGTTGTTAATTGGTTTTCTACAACAGATTAGGACATGGGATTGAGATACACATGTGAAGTAGTGGTCAAAATCCTGTAACTTGACTCTTCATATATATTGTAGATAACAGACCAAATAACTTTGCCACTTCCTTACTTAGCTAAGGCTACTGAACTAGTAACTTTACTGGCAGCCCTCAAACAAGGGAAGGATAAACAATAACAGTATACTCTTATTCAGCGTATGTTACCACAACAGTGCACTCTAGCATTATGGGGTGGAGCAGACTTGAAATCCTTAAGTCTCATGGAGTCACGTCATGCACCGTCCCCTCCTGGAAGACTTGATATAAGCCTTAACACTGCTACATGCAGTTACAGTGGTGAAGTGCACAGCCCACATTAGTGCTCAGGATTTTATATCCCATGGAAATGCCTTGGCTGATTGGGCAGCCAAAGATGCAGTAAAACGTCCCCTGAGCAACACACACCACAGTTTTGGTAGCTAGTGGCACATCAACATTATCGGACCCTTTGGATGCATCAAGACATTACACTGAAACAGCTTACATGCAACTTAAAGAGATACAAGGAAGTGCCCCAGAGCATAAGAAGCAGTTGTGGGGAGCTAGAGGGTGCACATAGATAAAATCCGATTTAATATATAAATAGATATCCACAGTGAAACCTTTCATGCCTAAACCAGCTATATCTTCTTTTACACACTGCCAGAGACAACATGTTCTTGTTCTTCCAAACATGCCAAGATGTATTTGTAATGTACATACACACCTGTACCGTGTGCCATTAGTATCTATCAAGCCCCACCTTTAAGGTAATAGCTTCCATATTACCCCGACCACAAGGACCCTTTAAGTAACTGGACATTGACTATATTTATAGGATTGACAGATGCAATCATTATAGTGATCTCAATGTTGTAGTCTGCCCATGCTTAAGAAACCGGACAGTGTGCCCACTGTGATGTCAAGTCTGCTGCTAATTTACTGGTCTGTGAAGTAAATACTGCATTGGGATTATTCTTAGGGGGATCAGGTCTGACTTTGGCAGCCACGTCCTCAATAATATCTCCACCCACCTCACCACCCTGTTAGGAATAATGCACAAACGTTCTCAACTTATCATCTCCAAGGACAGGCTTCTTACAACACAATCTTTCACTGTCAGTGTTCACCTTAAGAAACTCCTCAACACCAGATTACCATTTGATCCAACATCAGGTTGTGAGAGGGAGAGTAATGAATATATATGTTCCACTAAATAGACATGCGTTGCAGATTGAGAGTGTGCCTGAACTAGTACAAACTTAAATGTGTGTCTACATGTGTAATCTAACAAAGCTGCTAAAAAGGTTACCTTTTTCTCTAAAAAGGTTACACATGTAGCTGATGCGCACCAATGCATAGACACCCTTGCCATTTGGAACAACAATTAACATTGAGAAACCTTTGCACATGAAAGACCTTCACGTTCCAGGGACCTTTTCCTGTTACAGGCAGCAAAGCTACTGCAATGAACGTCCAGTGCCACAAACCATAGATTCATCTGACAGACGTCTACCTAGCCCCAACCATGCCATTTATCCCTTCGGACTCCAAACAGAAAAAAGAGTGGGGAGAACAGGAGATGCAACCGGAGTAAAAGCCTCACTCTATCATTCCAACAATAGACAATACTTCTTTCAAGTTATATATTTGTTGTTTATATTTCATTCTCGGTGCACTAATACTGCTATTCTTAGCCCTACTGCGTTTTTTCCTTTGATCCTACATCAACTATTACATGCATGTGCATAACTGTGATAATGGTACTGAACATCACCGTCTCCATACTGCTTATTTTTTTTAGAATATATGGTACCAGCACATGCAGAGTATAAGCACATCCACATCTACATCAGTTGTTATGTATGCTTCCTCATCTCCCATGCTGCTGCAGTGGACAGATTGCATCTCCCTAAAGAGGTATCCCTAAATATGACACGCTTTATCCTACATCTCTTTTCATGCAGAATAAAAGTACAGCTACAACCCACTCATGATAGCCCTGTAACTTTACTATTTAACACTACTAGGTTTGACACCACCCCTGAAGTCCTACAAGACCAGACAGAAGCTCAAGTGATAATGGAAGAAATATCAAGAATGAAGAAGGCAGGGCAAAAGAGGGCTCACACAGAGTGGGAAAATAGGGAATTACACAGAGGCATTTGGAAGATCTTACCCATCGTCTGAATGTAGTAGCTATTTAGTTAAATCTCTACCCCCTGATTGGGCGATCAGACCAGGTTTTACTATTATGGGACCAGTATTTGCCCATGACTGATGGCACACTGGAGCCAAGTTCATATGTAGAGCAATATCATTATGGGATGGTGCCGAGATAAACGGTCACTTAATATTTGATAAGATAATAGGCCAATGTTAAGAAATATGGGATGCACACATACATAGATATATATAGACAGGGATTACAACACACCCTAGAATAGCAATGAAATTAACACAGTTTTCTCTTGGTTTCATGGGACAGTAAGGGTGGGGTGCAACCTCAACTGCAAAATCCCCTACTACATTGCAGATGTCACCTGCAGCCTGATGTATTATTATTGGATGTGTTGGGCCTGGCTCCACATGCAACCATCTCCGAACTGGAATGGTCTCTTTTCCTTTGTGACTCTACACACCACCTCCCTGGTGATACATATGAACATCTCTCAATAGCATGACCATCCCATGGACCGTCTAATAACCTTGCTTATCAGCACCGGACAAAAAGAACAGTGGAATACTATGACACTGCAATTTGGAAGGAAGTCCCACAGGAACAAAGACTATTCAATGATACAAGTGGTTATGAGTAGCGTGGTGGCAGTTTTTAGAGTGGCCACCAGAGGGATGAGCTGGGGGAAGCGGAGATGGTCTGGCTAGGCCCGATGTGGTTTGCAAGACACCTGTGAGCTCCCATGCACTTGATTTTGAAGAAGAACTAGAATTAAAGTTGATAAAGATGGCCATGAAGGGGTAATATGTGCAGGTGGACGATGGGAATTTGTCTGAGGCCATTTGGATATTGCATGATGACAGAAAATGGTCAACGCATAGCTGCCAAGGTTTCAGATATCATGTGTGACATTTTCATAATTTCAGTGTTATTATGAGTGACATTTCAACGGGTATGAGTGACACTTTCTCGTGAGCAAAATGAAGAAATTAAGATGAGGGAAACATATAAATATTACAACCATTTGCGCAACAAGAAACTCACATGTATGGTTGGTTTGTACCACAGAAGACCTGAACCAAAGGCAGTGTATGAAAGATCTGGTAATGGTAGAGAGTGGAATGATATGATATGTTACGGGATGCCTTATATTGAGTACAGTGAACCCAGTCACCTCTACGCAGTTTACATTACCTGAAAACTTGATTTCCCTCCACGATCGTCCTCTCATGCTGCAGGGCACCATTGATTTCAACTTCCGGCTGCCACACAGAGATATTGTTCCTCACACTATTTCTCGGTCCTTCCTGAGAGCTTAGTTAGAGCTTATCTAGGCTTCTTTTCTTTCGCCATCTGAAGTAGTCCCCTCGGGATTCAAGAGTGTTTGGTAGGTCCTAGGTATAACGCAACAATTGGCCGTGGTTCCAGTGCGAGACAGTTTTTATAAATAACTGCGATTGGTGTGCCCGCCTTGTGAATTGCTTCCCCAACTTCGTCACAGGCCTGAGGGCATACACAACAGCCTGAACACTGGGCTGGGTGTAGTTCATGAAGTAGCGCTACAAGTAGCTACGTGAAGTGCACTTCGCACTACGCGAGCTACGCGTAGCACTACGTAAACTGCGTAAAACCCTGTTCGCACTGTGCAAGATGCCGTTTTCAATGATTGCATAGTGCGGCCAAGCATCCGGCACTGTGCAATCATTGAAAACGGCATCTTGCACAGTGCAAGCTGTAGTTTTCTGCCACTCAAGTGGATTTTTACTCGAGCAGCAGCTTTCTCAACGCAGACTGGCAGTTTCTCATCACGAGTGGTCGCGAGCATACGCGACCACTTGCAATGAGAAACCTGACCTCCCCACGTTGAGAATCTCGCCAGGAGGTTTATCTTCCACGCTCGCGATCAGCAACTTGATGTTGCTGATCGCGAACGTGGAACAAGTCTCGCTGGGATGTCATTTTGCTTGCTCGCGGTCGGCAACTTGATGTTGAGGACTGCGAGCAAACAAAAAATGGCCGCTGCACTACATTACGCTACGCGTGTTTGCACTGTGCTACGTGCAGTTCACGTAGTGCGAAGTAGTGCAAACTTCGCAAACTACACGAGCGTGGCGTAGTGCTTTGCCCAGGGTTACTAAACACCCTTTGCTCTCCTCCATATCCCCTTCTCCTCCCCTCAGTCACTCTAAGCTTCAGAAGCCACTGGCTGTAACTGACTCTCTCTGTCATACCATCCCCTACTCATCTTTCTGCTGGCCTTTGTTACCGAGTATGGCTGGTAAACGTGGTGCGGCACCCCTTGCTAGTAGTAGATGTCATTTGCCACCAGGTATGCTGCACGAGTAACCGGGTAGTGAGACAGGAGAATTTCCATGTTTACAGCCAGCAATGTGAGGGCGTGAAGCAGCCACTCCAGCTGCAGGAGGTGACCAACCCCTTGGGGTCCAGCCTGGCCCGCTGCAGCTTTCTCTGGCCCAGTGCAGCACCACCTGCCCACACGAAGGGCCCTGAATCTGCTTACAAACAAAGCTCATGCTAGAATCTACCCACACACATCACTTGCATGAGTGTTATTGGGAATCCGACTAACCTAAGAGACATTTATTTTACTCAATTTAATATTTATATTTATTTATTATCATTCAAATTGAATTGCACGTGTTCTAGACAAAGCATCTTGAGCCATGTTAAAAGTTGTGTGTTATAGTGCACATTCAACAAAAAAAATTAAACGCTGTTATTTCATATTTTAAAAAAAAAATGTGCAGTGGCTTCCAGGGTCGACTCCAGGGCTCACAGACATACTCCTGTCACAGATCTGCATGGTGCATGAACTGGCTATGCAGCCAAGCCCTGCTCCAGCCCTCATTCATTCAGCACTTGGATGCCACACTAGCCACTGCTAAAAATGAGGCTCTAACCGCTGTCGCAGTCTCTACCTGCTTCACCCAGGCAGAGCGTGTGATTAATGCATTTTAATGTGGTGATGTAGACCACTACATTAATATGTGTTAGTCAAGCTTGTGATGCATTGTACTTGGCTGGGCGGCCAACGAGGGGGTGCCCCGGCTGAGTAGTTCATGGGTTGGTTTGAGTGGGTGCCATCCTGGATGTCAGGCTTGTTTAAGGTGTTGTTGCCTTTTGTGGTGTTATTGCTCTTGACGTGTCTTATTTTTTAGATAATAATAGCTTGTTGTAAAATGGATGACAGTGTTATAAAGAAATCAGGAAGACTTTTGTAGAAAGATAAACTGTGAAGTTTATTCTTATGGTAATAACTCCACCCGGACACGGAGCGTCCGATCAGCGGCGAGCCAACGGTTACAATGCTCAACCGTAGATCAGCCGCCCATGCACGGGAGACAACATATTCATATAACAACAAGCATATGCACGGGCTGTGGCTCGTGTAGATCTCGAGCCGAGCCCATAACTAGAATGGTCGTACGCCGCGTGAAACATCACGCGGTGTAAGACACGCATTACATTACACCACCTTCCCCCTTACAACAGCGAGAACTACAAATAAATAAAAAAAACATTCAGAATCTAACAAATTCATTATATCTTTCCGGTGCTCTGATACGTCTGCCAAAAGAAGAAAAGGTTTGGTTAATGGCAGAATTCTGTAGGGAAAGATTAATGGTAGGATCGGAACAATTTGCTAAACCCCTAACAGGAAGCTGTACACAGGTGTGATTAGAAACAAGGGGATCAGAAGGTATATTAGAACTATTCAGCCAAAAACTCCAATCCAAATTATCAGAATTATCTCCACACTTCCTACTTTTGATAATTTCGGCTTGATGGTTTGACACTCTCACCAATTGGCGTTTATTCCACCAACCCTTCTTGCCAAGGAAAGCCGCTCCCTTACTAACTTTCACCACTTGAACAGGTGCAAAAAATTTCGAACGCCCTTTAACGACTCTACCAGGATTTTTGATTAATACCCAGTCACCAATTAGAACATCCACCAGCTTACTATCTGAGGTACCATCAAAATGTAACTTCATTTGATTTTGTTTCTCTTGGACAGCTTTCTTAACTGAATCTAAATCAGCAACTTTCCTTTCCGAACCCTGATGTAACCAAGAAGGGAACAAAACAGAACGATTCTCCCTCCCCCTCAAAAGGGAAAAAGGAGATACACCAGTGACGCAATGAGGGGACGTATTATAGTGCCAGACCTTTTTCTTAATAAACTCTCCTACCTTGTAGCCACAAGATACTGCAGTCTGGATACCTTCTTTAATTACTTTATTTCCCCTCTCCACAAGACCGTTTGAAGCTGGAGAATATAATGCTACCTTCAGTTGCTTAATATCCAATTCTTTCAAAAATGTACACATTTTATCAGACACAAAATGAGTCCCATTATCCGTGACGATAAACCTTGGGGACCCTTCTAAATCAAAAACCTTTTTGAGAAAAGTTATGGTAGATTCAGAGTCTGGTGATTTAACAAAATCAAAGTACATCCACTTCGAAAAATAATCGACTAAAAGGATTACATACTTATTTTCCTGTTGAAGAATGGAATACGGACCTGAAAAATCTACCCCAACTTTCTCCCAAGGCGAGTCAGGTAAATCGGTAGGATGTAAGGGTACTTTTAATGTACGCCAATGCTTGTCAGACAAACAAACATTCCGGGCAAGAGTCAATTAAATTCTTGACCTGGATATCCATTGATGGCCACCAATAATGCTGTTTAATCCGCATAGATGTCTTAGTCACCACTAAATGACCTTGATGAGCCTTGTTAATAATGGATTCTCTCAGTTTAAAAGGAGGAACAAACTTCTCACCTCTCCGAACTATACCGTTCTCAACAGAAAGTTCCTCAGCGACTTGCGCGAAACTACGTAGATCCCCGCTCAAACCCCTAGGTTCGGGCCAACAATGAGTAGTAAACTCAACAACTTTCAACAATACATTGTCAACAGTGGTGGCTTCCTTCCAATCATTCTCAGAGATAACGTCACTAATCTCATTCACAGCGTCCACAAACGTAACACATTCTACATCTTCCACTAGAAAATCCTCTTCATCATCTTTGGTCATAGCCATCCTAGATAGGCAATCAGCACGAAAATTTTTGCCCCCTACAATATGCTTAACCGTAAAGTTAAATTCCTGTAATTTTGAAACTAGTCTCATAAGCCGTGCTGACATGGAAGCTGAGTTGGACTTATTAAAGATATAAATCAGGGGTTTGTGGTCGGTAACCAACTCGAATCTCCTTCCCCAAATATACATCTTGAATTTGTGAACTGCCCAAGCACAAGCTAGGGCTTCCCTCTCTATCGTGCTGTACCTTTGTTCAAAATCTTTAAGGGCTCTAGAAGCAAACGCGACTGTTTGTTCTTGGCCATTAACCTTCTGAGTAAGAACCGCCCCTAGACCAAAAATACTCGCGTCGACAGTGATAACAGAAACAGCATCCTCCCTAAAAGCATGTATGGCCTTTGCCGAAACAATCATTTTCTTAACTTCACAAAAAACCCTGTTCAACTCATCAGTCCAAATAAAATTTGACCCCTTCCTTAAGAGATGCCTTAAAGGCTCAACCAGTTGTGAATATGATTGGACAAACCTAGCGTAGTACTCCGCTAATCCAAGGAAAGATCGCAAAGCGTCCTTATCTGGAGGGGGTTTTGCATCCTCAATGGCTCTAATAACCGAAAATTTGGGAGTAATACCATGGGCTGAGACAGTATGACCCAAGTAATCTATTTTGTTCATTGCAAATTTGCATTTATCACTGCGAACTGTCATATTCCTGGACATCAAAATTGAAAGAACATTTCTGAGAATTTTATTATGTTCGTCTAGAGTTTTGGCGAAAATCAAAATATCATCAAGATATGCTTGCACACCAGCTATCCCTTGAAATAATACATCCATCAGCTTCTGGAAAACGCTACCTGCAGACGCTAAACCAAAAAGGAAGGCGTAGGAATTTGAAGGCCCCAAAGGGGGTGATAAAAGATGTAAGTTCTTGGGACTCCTTAGCCAGTGAAACCTGATGGTACGCTGACCTAAGATCGATCAGCGAAAACCATCTTGCCTCCCCAATGTTCGCCAGAAGCTCATGGATTCTTGGAAGTGGGTGACAGTCAAAGATTATGTTCTTATTTAATGAGCGTAAATCCGCACATAATCTGATCTCTCCTGTCTTTTTACGGGCGACTACAATTGGTGCGACCCATTGAGAAGAATTGACAGGTGTAATGATGCCTTGTTTACACAAATCATTTAACATTTCTTTCAATTCTGATCTGACACTTAATGGAACCGCTCTAACCTTATGTGCTACAGGCTGGGCTCCAGGTATTACCCTTATCTTGTGTTCGAATCCTTTCACACTCCCCACCATTTCCTTAAAAACAGGTTTAAATTCTGACACAATGTCTTGTACATTTACATTAGAACTCTCCACAACAGCTATAGGAAGATCGTTGGAAACAGACTTGAACTTAGGCAACTCTCCTACTTTGATGGGATCATCATCTCCAGGAACTAAATAAAGGCCCATCTTGGCTAAATCTTTCCAGCCTACAATATTTTTACCCTTTTCGGCAACATAAATCTTAGCAACTGTTTCCCTACCAAGGCACTGAACTAATCCTTCAAAGTAACCCAGCATGTTAATATCTTTTTCTCCAAATTCTCTTGGATTAACATCAGATTCAATTAATTCAATTCTTCTGTCCCACTTCTCATAAAAGGTTGAGTCTCTGAGAATTGTAAATGGCGAACCTGAATCTGCCATAACCTGAAGATGAACATTATCGATAATAGCGGAGCATAAAGGACCCTTAATGGAGTCTACATCGCCATTGAAATCCAAGGTTACTATAATGTTCCTAAAAGAATTTGAACAAGAATCAACATCAATAACATTTACACTAGGAGGTTTCTTTGCAAATCTGCAAACGCCTTGAAAATGGCCAATTTTCTTACAGATAGAACAACGCTTCTTGAGTGCAGGACAGTTCGGAGCATTTCCTATGTAGTCTTTTGAACCGCATCTATAGCAGAAAAAGTTCTTTTTCTTTTGAAAAGGTTTATTAGACTGAATTCTGTTTTTATTAACAATAGAACAAACAGTTTCTTCTTGGTCAGAATCCGAAAAATCCAGTGCATTAATTCCTTGTTTGGATGGTTCCATAACTACTTTACTAGACAGGGTAGAGCGCTCAATACTTAGAGCAAGATCAATGACCTCAGTTAAAGATGGATTTTTACATCCAAGGATCCTCTGTTTAATTTTTCTAGAAACGCAGTTGAACACGAATTGATCTCTTATAAACTTATCTGGAGAAGGTTCAAAATTACATGTTATAGCAAGTTCTCTGAGAGCAGCAATGTATTCCTCTACCTTCTCTTCCTCCTTTTGTTTCCTGGAATAGAAATTGTGTCGTTCTAGCATGATATTAGGCTCATCACAGAATTGTTTTTTAAGTCTAGCAATGGCTTCAATATATATATTCCAAGGATTATCTCCACTTTCATCTTGGGAAATAGGAGGAGCTATAGGAACAATACTTTTAAAAATTCTCTGACCAGCCTGACCCAAACAACCAAAAAGAATAGCGAATTTACTTTGAGCAGAGTAGTCAGCTGCATCAATGGCAATCAAATGATTCTCAAACAAACCAAACCACTCCGACCATATGATGTACCTGGTTTGGTCAAGAAAGGTGGTGGTTGAGTAATTTGGTGCCACTGACTATTAGCCATGTTCAACAACAACAGTAAAAATTTGTAAGAGAAGTAATATATTTAAATTAGAAAATAGATTGAATATATATATATATGAATAAATACAAATACGTACATATATATATTAAAGTAGTGTAACTATAACAGATATATCACAAAGTTGAATATTAAAAATTGCAGTCAAACGTCTTAGAATAAAACCTTGTAATTAGGTATGTAAAATATGGTAATGAATATACAGTTTAGGAGAGCGTGTGTATCGCTGTAGTAACACACAGTATTAACATGTAGTGCTGAGCGTGCGTATCGCTGTAGTACCAGATCAATAAATATGCCAGTTTGAAAAGCGTGCGTATCGCTGTAATGATACGCGGTAAACGTGCGTATCGTTGAAGTAACAATAAATAAATATGTCAGATTGAAAAGCGTGCGTATCGCTGTAGCAATACGCGGTAATAGATGATTAATGAAAGCACTTTAAAAGTCAAACGTGCGTATCGTTGAAGAAACGCTTTGTGGACAATAAATATATTGCAGAACGATACCTTTGAGCTTAAGAAACGTCTCCCGTCTTGGTAAATATCATACGAAACCTGAACCAAGCGTGAAGGATGAAAATCCAATGATCATCATCGTTTCAACCAGCAGATTGAAACCATCCAATAGGCGAGGTTTGTTCTTGAAGGAAGGTAAACAAACCAGACAAATGAAGGAACGCCTCAGAAACCTTCAATAGCCTATTAGGATTCGTGGCTGACTTGCAAAGCTCTTGTTCCTTGTCAAACAGGAAACTTTTGCCGAAGACGCTGACATCAGAATGAGGTGCCGAATAGGAAAATAGACCAAAATTCAGCGTAGGTAAGGTGGAGTTTCCCCATCGTCGCCAAAATGTTATAAAGAAATCAGGAAAAATTTTGTAGAAAGATAAACTGTGAAGTTTATTCTTATGGTAATAACTCCACCCGGACACGGAGCGTCCGATCAGCGGTGAGCCAACGGTTACAATGCTCAACCGTAGATCAGCCGCCATGCACGGGAGACAACATATTCATATAACAACAAGCATATGCACGGGCTGCGGCTCGTGTAGATCTCGAGCCGAGCCCATAACTAGAATAGTCGTACGCCGCGTGAAACATCACGCGGTGTAAGACACGCATTACATTACAGACAGCTAAAATGGGACGAGCCTTTTTGGTTAGGGAAAGCACTAAGGATGTCGAAGGATAGAGTAGTGAGCATAAGGTTATCCCCCTAGTAGATTAGAAGGTGGGAAAGATAGTTAAAGAATCAACTAGAGTCGGGAATGACGTAGGGAAATAATAGGAATACATATTGGCGGTGGTGCAGCGGCCAGGGTGACTGATGCTGGAATCTGGGGCTCACGGTTCGATCACCGGCAGCAGGTCAGCCCAGCACAATGTGATTCTGGGCAATATCTTGCTTAATCTTCCAGAGGGCACCCAGCACTGGGACACCAACTCGGAGGTAGCTGTGCGCCTTAAATATACTGGTATTTCATATTTATTATTTCATACACACAAGTATAAAATCACAAACCCCAATACAAACATTTCAGGTAAGGGATAGTTTTAAACCTATATAAGAAGTGAACCGGCCTAGGCTAATACATGGACGTGCTGAAAAAGATAACTGTGTGTGCTTTGCAGAAATACATTGGTCCTAGTGGTGGCCAGCGCGGATCGGGGTGGTGGGGGAAGGGAGTACAGTTGACAAACAAAAAACAACTTACCTTATTGCCACTTCTCTCCCACGTCATCTCTCCTCAGCCTCTATGACGGACAGGAAGCAGAAAGTGCATAGGCTCCCCTGAGCCAATCACAGTGCAGCGCTGTGTTTGGCCTGAGAACCACCGTGGTTCGGCACTCAGCGAGGGAATGGGGACCTGGGCATGTTCTCACCCAGGCAGTAATGCAGCCTGGGTGGAGAGCATGGTAAGTGCGCATGAATATTTGTCCGTCACGAAATGGCTGGCTAAAGCGGCATGCACACTTACAGTGTGTTCACTACTGCTCCCCTGCTCTGTGAGCAGAGCGGATTTGCCCTTCCCAGCCAAGACACCGCAGCAGGAACATTTAAAATAATTATGCCATCAAGTTATTACCATTTCATTTTTCCTTTCTTTCACTGTTGCTAAGCAGTGGGGCTATTCTCCATCGCCTTAGCAGAGGAGCCGCCACTGGCAATAGTGCACATTAGTTTTAGGAAACACAGAAAGAAATTGTATGGTCAATGTAGCTGCGCTTAAACATACAGAGATTATATTTCTTTACGACTCAAACTTGACCAGACCTCAATAATTATGATAGATGTCACAGAAAAGGTCACCACATTTCTATATGTTAAACAAACACAACAAGAGTCCAACAGCAGAGATTGTTTTTTGCAGTGTCATGGAGCACTGAGTACAGGGTGTAAACATTTGTGGAATCTGCCTTACCGCAACCCTGTTGAAACTATGTTAAAGTTAGGCCCATTTATGTAAAACAAGAGATAAACGCTTGCTATGAAGAAAAACAAAAATGTGTTTCTATGTTATCTCACCCTTATTATAAGAACTAGCCCACAAGAGGGGGATTCTGCTAATCATAAGCACGTACATTCTTAAAAATACTTAAATGTTTATGTAATATATTATCCTCCAGCCTTGCTATTTGTGCCATGTAGGAACTTGTAACCCTTGTTTTTGTGTGGCTTTTAGAGTATATATACTACTGTCTGTAATCCAGAACCTTGAACTTCAGACTTTGACTCTTTTTGAGACTGGCTGGTTTTCCCAATTGATTGATTGATTTAAACTATATCATTGGGTCAAATTGTTCTGTCTTACTTTAATAATAGATTTTCCCTCCAACATAGGCAGGGACATCACTTTAGGGAGTGTCTATGGACCAAATCAAGAACAGGTAGCCTTCCTCCGCTCGCTCTTGCCCTGTTGGCACCATTAATAGCAGATGACTTTCTGGTAGGTGGAGAATTTACCTGCATAGCAGATGTCCTATTAGACTGCTCCACACTTCTGTTACCCGAGGCACTAACCCTTAGAGAACCCAACACAGAATGACACAAGGTTATTCCTAATACTCCTATATTTACAACCTTCACACCTAGCTAGATACATTTGTTTGTTCAAATAGTTTCAGCCAATATGTAACACACTCCAAGCATCTAGGTTGCACCCTCTAAGATCATAATCCTTCGTTGATGTGCTTCTGGCGAACATTGGAACACCTGCAGTCCCCACATGAAGACTGAACCATCCGTCTCTAGAAGTTGCCTGCTTTCAGGACTCTGTGGGGGAAATGATCGCCCAATAGTTTGACCAAAACAAAGTTTCTGCCTCCTCGAGTTCGGTTGAATGGGAGGCCTTCAAAGTGGTAGTCTGAGATCACTGTTTGAGTCAATCGGTGGGAGTCAAGAAGGCATTAGATGGGAAACTGCAGACTCTGGGTGTCAGGTTACAAGAGTCAGACAATGCACTGGCACTGATGAGGATGCATTACTTTGCCTCCAAGAGGCATGGGAACAATACAGTGCTGTGCTAGACCATCTGCGCAGTCATGACTGTAAGTCCTATGTTGATATGGTATATGATGAAGAAGGACAACTGAGTAGGTTATTAGCCTGGCTCATTCACCCAGAGTCCCAGGGAGCACCCATTACCAAGATCCAAACGGGGGACGGGGTAATTCTTTACTCGCCCGAGGCCATTACCACCATGTTCCGAACATAATACAAGATGTTACATGAACCACCCGGAGGCCGAGATGCCTGAGATGCATGCTGCCTTCTTCCAGGCACTTCTGCTGCGAGAACTTCCCCGTGGGTTCCGAGAGGCTTTGAATGCCCAGTAACAGTACAGAAGATTTGGTTCGCCGTCAAGGAAGTGGCTTCAGGGAAGACCCCAGGCCCTGATGGCCCATCTGCTGAGTTTTCTTCTGCATTTGCAGAAACCCTAGCCCTGAAACGGGAGTCACTAAATGCTGACTCTCTGAAACATGGAACACTACCTGTGTCCACACAGGATGTTGTCGTAATCCTACCCCCCAACATCCCCAACACCCGGTCTTGTGGTGCTCCCACTACTGCATTCAGCCCCTGTACCTGTTGAACAAGCATTTTGAATGTCTTAGCAAAATCCTGGCCCTTCAGTTACTCCCCAACATGCCTGCATTGATACTTGAAGACCAGAAAGGCTTCATTCCTTCCCAAGGCACCTTCCATAACTTGGGGAGACTTTACCACGTCCTCTACTATCAGAAGGTCCAATCTCAGCCAAGGGCCACACTAATGTCAGTAGACCTTGAGAGGGCCTTTGATCTGGAAGGTGGGATTTTGTATTTGAGGTAATGAATAGGATGGGATTAGGAGAACATTGTATCAATTGGTTCAAACTTTTCTATTCTAGCCCAACTGCGTGTGTCAAGATGGGTTCCAGCATTTCCCCACAAACTAGGTATATTGAGGTACCAGGCAGCGTTGTCACCTGTCCCCCCTTCTTTTCCCTTTAGCCATTGAGCTGCTGGCAGAGCTCTTCAGACGGGAAGGAAAACAGACATAGTTGTGGAGGATCAGGAACACATCTTTTCTCTATACACAGACAACCTCATACTCTATTTAGCAGATGGTCACATGGGAGCGGAGATTGCCTTGTGACATTTGGAACAATTTGCAGCACTCGCTGGTCTCCGGGTCAACAGGGCCTAGACCAGCTTCCTTCTTGTGACGATGGGCGCAGGGTCAAGTCTGATTTGCATATGGCTGGGTCCAAGATGGAATGGCATGGTGAGCAAAAAAATGATGGATTTAGGCCCGTATCTCTATCCTGAGGTGAATGTATAACATTGTTCTGCATTCTGGCCATCAATTGTTCTTTTTGCATTTGTCACCCCGAGTGGGACGGGTATGCCCAGACCTGGGTTCTGTGCTCTACATGCCACTGGAGTCAAGCTATCCTGGCTGATGAGGGCTGAAAGCCCAAAACCGGTCCTAGGAAGCTTGTTTCCAGTCCAGGGAGGACCTGGCCTGGTACTTTGGACTGGTCTGTTCCCATTGGGCGCAGGGTCAAGAATGATTTGCATGGGTGTGGCTACGGAGCCGAACATGGCAGACCTGTCTCCGTAGAGCTCCGCAAGTCCACGCTGTATCCGGGCCATTATCGTGCCTTAATCCTGACCTCAATAGTGAACAACACAAAGTACCCAAACCACAGTGACTCAATACGTTTTTTTGATACAGGGTAAGAAACCAATTTATTGTCGCTTCCCTAGACACCATTATTTTGTGTCAATCATTTTGTATTTTTTATATTTTCAAAGAATTGCTGACAGAAAAAGACATTGATTGCAAATATTTACAAGGCTAAACAAACTTTAACAAACATTAAAGGCAAAGATTATTTACACATTTAGAAACCATTATGTCACACATTAGAAAGTATTCTCACATCAGACATTAAATAAAACAATTATTGAAAAAGTAATACAGACATTTTTATCAAAACAACAAAAAATTGCAAACACTGAATGAGAGAAACTAGGGGTTGGGAGGATAGAATAGAAGTAATTAAATGACTTATATATATTTTAATGCTGGACCAGCATTAAAATATATATAAGTCATTCTCTCATTCAGTGTTTGCAATTTTTTGTTGTTTGTGATAAAAATGTTTGTATTACTTTTTCAATAATTGCTTTATTTAATGTCTGATGTGAGAATACTTTCTAATGTGTGACATAATGGTTTCTAAATGTGTAAATAGTCTTTGCCTTTAATGTTTGTTAAAGTTTGTTTAGCCTTGTAAATATTTGCAATCAATGTCTTTTTCTGTCAGCAATTCTTTGAAAATATAAAAAATACAAAATGATTGACACAAAATAATGGTGTCTAGGGAAGCGACAATAAATTGGTTTCTTACCCTGTATCAAAAAAACGTATTGAGTCACTGTGGTTTGGGTACTTTGTGTTGTTCACTATTGATATTAGGTCTAGCCCTCACCACATAAAGGACCTAACCCCTTGTGTTCCCAATAAGCATGGGCGGAAAATCCGTTTCGCTCGCGGATTTTGCGGATTTTCGGTAAATTCGCAATCCGCGAGATTCGCGAATCTCCCGCAAAATCCGCAAATCCGCGAGCAGCGGATTTTATGGCTTGTTCGCACTGTTCGCGTGAGTTCGCGGCTTCCCAGTACAACTTCGCGCCCCGCGAATAAGCGCAAAATTGCAGAAATACGATCTTAGCAAAACTGAAACTACTTACCAGGTTCAAAAGTTCAGGCTCATCATTAGTAGCCATTTCCTGTAGTGCTTCCTGAGGGGCCCCTCCAGAGTTCAGTTGCCAGTTGCAACTATTATGTGACCCTGCTCTGAACCTCAGAATAGTTACACATATGCCACAAAGGTCCTGAATTACAGCTAAGGGAGACAAGCAGGAGCCAGGCTGGAAGTTCAAATCCATTAATCAGCCCCTAATTCATTATTGTCAGTTGGGGCAGGGCAGGTGTTGTAACTAATTTTGCAACAATGAAAGCACTTAGCAAATGCAAAAGATCACTAATCAGGAAGCACTAAGGAAGCAGGTGCCAGCTAAAAAAATATTCTGTGACACATTAATCAGCCCCAAATTAATTCAGGTCACTTGAGGCAGGGAAGGTGTGCTTGCTTTGCCACAATAATGTACACTGACTGGACAACCAGAGGGTGCTGTGATGAAACAGAGGGTGGCATGGGTGGGCCAGAGGGTGGCATGAGTAGTCAGAGAGTGGCAGTGGTGACAGAGAGTGGCAGTGATGAAGAAGAGTGTCCCAAACAGGCTGGACACGTAGAAACAACAAGTTCGCGAAACTTGCGACCCGACAGGTAAGTTTGCGTTTGCGAAATTGTACAAAACCCTCGCGAACTGGCAGAAACCCGCGCGAACACACAAAAAAAAAAAATCCGCAAATTCGCGAGAATTCGCGGATTTTGCGAATTGCGAGTTCGCAAATCCGCAAAATTCGCGAACGCGAGATTCGCAAAATTCGCCCATGCTTAGTTCCCAATTAATCCTGACCCCAGCTGCTGAAATTGGGGGGCACTCTGTGCGTAGCACGCCGGGACCCTGGTGGTGAGGCTCTGTGGCGGTGGTGAGCTGGGAGAATCCGGATCTGCGCCTGAAGAGAATTGGCCTCACTGGCTGCCTTGCCCCGTGGTGCCTTGGGCTGGCCGCTGACTTAAGACTGTGGAGTGTCTGCCGATGAGCGGACCGCGCCAATGGCCTGCAGCACCGCAGCAGCGCTATTGTTTATGGCCCATCCCTACGCCTCCTGGGACGTGGTGGGCGCTGCGCGGAGACTCCGGGTCTAGAAAGATCTGAGAGGGGCCCTGCGTTCTGTGGCTGCCATCATCCACCCGACTGGACTGTGGAGCTGCTGGAGATTGATTGATCTGCCTTGGTGCTGACAACCCCACTGCAGTGGGTAGGGCCGCGAGAGGGAGTACCAGGAGGTCTGTGCTGCAGCAATGTCAAGGCCACTTCTTTAGATCTTGCACGGGAAGAGAGATGCCTATATCCCAATACCACCTCCGCTGAACCACCAACGCACCAGGATTGAACAATGCGTAAAATGTCTCCACCGGGAGGGGGTAGGGGGAATGGATAAAACAACAAAAGAGAGAGAGAAGAGACTGCTGTTGGTTTCTGCTACCGCTCCAATCTTCTTTTCTTGGTTCTAATGGAGCTTACCGGAGGCTAAATGATAACAACATTCATAAGAACCTATTCTCTCTAATGTCTTCTCTTAAATTTATGTATACAATTAACTCAGAGTATAACATACCAGTGTCTCCTACAGCCTGTGTTTCTCTTCTATTTCTGTGGTGAATTGGTGTTCTGTTTCTGTCTATTCTTTTTTGTCATAAAACATCAATATCTTTAACTTACATAACTGAACAGTCAAAGTCAAAGTCAAAAAGTTTATTTGTACTGGTACTCAACAGAGGACCACAAAATATATTATACAGGTTACATATAAAAAGAGATTCAATATTATCAATACAGAGATAAAAACGATTTTAGAAATTTATACAAGTTAAAACAAACAAATTCATTCGGAGGTTGCTTGCAAAGAGCAATAAGTTCTCTCACTGTCGTGATTCTACATGAGCAATATATTGGTGCTAAAAATCTAGTGCGGGCAGAAATTACAATCTGGTTCGGACATACAAATAGAACGTGTTCCAGAGTCTGATCACCCCCAGCGCACAATGTACATAAAGCAGATTCCCCCGGGGACCATCTTGAGGTAAATGAAAGTAAGGGAAGGATGCCCAGTCGAAGCATAGCGATTGTTCTCCTAGCACCATGTGTTAAGGTTAGCCCAATATAAGGCCGACTTTGTTTAAATTCTAAGGAATCAACAAATGGTTTATAAGTAGGTAATTTGGTGCAGTGTCGAGAGTCCACTTCGTAACTGAGCTTTGGGGTAAAGCATTTTAAGAACAGTTTTAGTTGTGCTGGTGACCAATTTTGCAGCATTTCAACGGTAATATTTGCTACACGAAATGCTTCAACCATGTTCTCTCTAAAGACTTGCTTTTTAGCATCGGACTCGAAGGTTTCTTTTTTCAACAGTGACCTTAGTGTGTTCTCTTTTGCGTGCAATAAGTTGTAGGCCCACCTTATTACATTTGCAATTGCTACTGCATAGGAACTGGTCACTGATAGTTCCAGTCTCAGTGCTTGGACAGGAACTGCATCTGACAGTTTCATAATTTTTCTTAAAATCTTCCCCTCTTTTTGATCCATAAAAGCCCATTGTTTTATGGGGATGTACTCCGTCGCGTAAGAAAGTACAGGAGATATTTTTACTTTATAGAGGTTTATCAGAGATGAAAAATGTCTATTCCCTGTTGCGCTATAGAGTCTCAGGAGGGCCGCGACATGTATATCTGATTTCCTTGACAAATTATTCAGTTGCATGGTGTTAGATAAGTTTTTTGAAAGGATCCTGCCGAGGTAGGGATAGTCCTTAACTTCTTCTATCTTTTCCCCTCCTAATCTCCAGGTATATTTTGCGCTTTGTTTCCTCCCCGAGAAGGCCAGCACTTTTGTTTTTTGAATGTTTGGGACTAGATAATTTTCTTTAGAGTATTTGTGCAGAATGTCAAGTGACGTTTGTAGTCCAAAGGGGGTAAGATCCAACAACACTATGTCGTCAGCATACAATAAAGCAATTATTTTTTGTTCAGCAATTTTTGGAGGTAGGTTAGAGCCCAATTGCAGGTAATGGCACAGGTCGCTTAGGTAGAGGGAGAATAATATTGGGGCTAGGAGGCACCCTTGCTTTAGTCCGTTTTCAGTTTTAATTCTTTCCGTGTAACCTCTTTCTCCCCCCATTTGCACTTGACACCAAGTATTGGTGTGTAAGCTAATTATAGACTGTAGTAGTTGTTCGTTTATGCCAAGTTTCCTCAATTTTTCCCACAATGTTGGTCGGTCTACCCGGTCAAATGCTGTAGAATAATCTATGAAGGCAGCGTATACAACCTGATTTTTTTGTGTTATATATTTGTCGATGATGGTTTGGATAACTGCGATGTTGTCAGTTACCGAATGTTTAGGCCTGAAACCTGCTTGAAACATCGGTATCTGGCCAGTCGTGAAGGCCCATTCTTTTAGACGATGTAAGATTTCTGCTGCAAATACCTTGCCCACGGAGTCCATAAGTGCTATTTGACGGAAATTGCTTGCCCGGGTTTTGCTTCCCTTTTTATGGATCGGGATGATTATACTTCCCTGCCATGATTTTGGAACTTGGCCAGTATCTAAGATATAATTGAAAAGGGGATGTAGCAGCTGACTCCATTCCTTTGGGGCGATTTTTAGTGCTTTGATCGGAATCTGATCCGGGCCAGACGCTCCTGTTGATCTTGCTTTACGTATGTTTAGTTCGACAGATGTTGCGGTGATTTTATTTAGTGGAAGTTTAACTTTTTCTTTATTGCAGACCCCACTGCTTTCTGATGGAACTATTAAGTTTGGTCTGTAAAGGTCTGTCAGAAAACTTTCCCAGGCATCCGGAGGGACCGGTATTGATTGTAATTTCTTTTTGGATCCAGTAAGTTTTCCTATTAGGTACCAATATTTGTGCTGGTCGTTCTTGTTTGCCGCTATCTGGATATCTACCCAGTTACGATCTTGTAAGGTTTTTTTATGTCTCAGATTCTCGCGTCTTAATTGATTTTTGGTTTTATTTATTTCCTTTTTTATTTCTGGAGTGGGATTCAGATATTGGGTGCGTATGTATTTGTTTAATTTTTTCTTTACTTCAGAGTTCTTAAAGGTGCGCTTATTTTTATCTTTATTCTTACTGTTGCCAGCTGAGTCCTTTGCTGTCATATTAAGGATAAGAGATCTGTACTCTTTTATAATGGATTCAAAATTTTCGATGGGATTTTCTGAGAATATTCTCGTTAAGAGTTGTGAATGATCAATCAGAGACGTAATTTTGTCGATGGTATGAGAGTTCCAGAATATGCGTCTCTTTTCATTGTTCACCACTACATTGCTTTTTTGATATATTATATGACAGGCTGCAGAAGATTTAGGTAACCAATCTGTTGTCAGGTGCATTAGGGTATGATCGCTTTCTTGACAGAACTGGTTGAGCAGATATGAAACTGTTTCTAGCAAATCATTACTTGTAATTATATAATCAATTATAGATGAAGTCCCATTTCCCCGTCTGGTATAATTTGCAGGGATATCCCCTTCCATGCTACCATTCAATATTACTCCATTGATGTTTGTCAGTGTTGATAATAACAGTTTCCCTCTTTTGTCAGTCAGTATGCCCTCCGGGAATTGTGGAGATATGATGTCCAGACCTTCTTCTGAGTGTTGTTTTGCCCATTTATTAATTTCAAAATTAGAAATTTTACTATTGAAGTCGCCGACAATTAAAAAGGATGAGTGAAGATGGTTTTCTGTTATGCTCTCAATCCTTTCCATGATATTTAAGAGTATTATATCATGCTTTTTACCTGGAGGAGCGTATACATTGAAGAGGAGAATTGTTTTAGGGTGAGCTGTACTGTATGTTTTAACGGAGATTTTGATGCACTGGAGGTTTTCTAAGTTGGTATCTAATAGTTCCTGGGCCCACAGATATTCTTCACTTAATAGAATAGCTAAACCGCCTTTAGCATGACCTCGATGAGTGTTTATTGCCGGAATTTCGTAAACATAATAATTTTGAACAGTGATAGGTTCGGTTGCCCATGTTTCTTGTAAAATCAAGATATCCGGCCGATTTCTGGTAGCCATGAACAATTTGTTCTTAATTCCACCTGCGATGTTCCAGGAGGTTATTTTTATGCCAGTGCTAAACAGATTGTTGTTGAGATCTCTTGGGTTTGTTGCTATTTAGAGTCTCTGATACCCAAGCCCAAGACTTTGTGCTATTATCGTTCACAGGTATTTTAGGAGCTTGATACCAAACGGCCCGTTGACCTTTGTTCACCTGAATTTTTAGTTTTTCTTGCCCTACAGAATAAGTATCTGAGTGCATGATTGCTTGGTCTTCCAACGCTTCATTATCTCTTGGAAATTGTTTCCTGTATGAATTGGAGAGTGCACTGATTTGGGCATCATACCCAATTGGAACTGTACTGACCATTGATTCTTTTCTTTCCACAACATCATAGCCTTGTTTATATAGTATCTCCTTATCATTCAGGATGATTTCTGGGATAACAGATGACCAAAATGTTACCCTTGCTAATTTAGTGTTGTCTATAATAGGAAAAGTTACTAAATCAAGTTCGTTGCTACTCAGTGATTGTAGAGGCTTAATATGGCGTAGTAGATGTATTATCCTTCTTCTGTTGAGTGGGGATGAGTCACTAGGAAAAAGTTCTTCGAATTGTATAATTTTGGGAGAAGACTCTTTTTCTCTTTGTTTGTTCCTGTCTAGATGTTCCATGATTTTATTATTATTAATTTGAGTTGGTTCCTCTAGAAGTCTGAAAGAGACAAATTCTTGCGCTCTTGGGTCTAGTTGTGACGACTTCTCTTCAAGGTTTTTCCTAGTTGCTGATTTTGCTATACTTTCAGATGCTGTTATTTTTCCAACTTCTTCCTCTTCAAGGTTTTGTTTTATAGCTGACTGTCGAAATTTTAGTTTGTGAGCTTTCTTTTTTTGAATCCTCCTTATTGGTTTTTTTCTCCTTCTTTTCCTTCCTTCTATGTTACTTTCCAGATTCTTTTTATCTGTAGGTTTTCCGTTATCTTGTACTGATATATTAGACATGGGTATCTCCTGGTTATCTAATACAGAATTATTTACCAGTGTAGTTGTTTCGCTTCTTTTTTTGAATATTGGGAAATTGTTAATTTTTTGCTGATGTTTTTCTTTGAAGAGTTTTTTTAAGGAGTATATTGTTGAATCATTTGGATGTTCCATCTTTTGTTTTTGTTGTGTTTGAGTCTTAAAAGTTTGGGTACCGAAATCACGTGTACTTTTCTTCTGTTCATTATTATGTTCTTTCGATATATCATTTTGCTCAGATTTTGTTTTCGTTGGTAAATTGTTTGCCTCTACTAAGAGGAGGTCTTTTTTCTTTTTCTTATTAACTAGATGTTTTAGTATCCCTATTTGAACATCCAGGGTTTGATCAGAATTATCAAGAATATTTCCCAGAAGAGAGAGGACAGATTCTAGAATCTCTTGCAGTGAAAACAGGGCTTTTGATATGGGTGATGTTGTGTTAATAATGTTATTATTTGTTTTGAAGTTGATATTGAAAGGATCGGATGAGAGATCAATTAAGGTAAATGGAAGAGATGTTTTATCCTTATTGTTCTGGCTTGTTGCATGTTCCAAGTTTTGCAGTCCTAGAACTGATTTATTGACATTTGAGTTGACCAATAGCGCTGAACTCCCTCCATTTTTGATAGGAGTAGAAGTTTTTAGAGTAGTCTGTTCTTGTTGAGGGTTTAGTAAATCAACTGGAGTGCAAGGTGATTTACTACTTAGATCGGTGGCCAGAAGACACAGTTGTGATTGTTGGTTAGGAATCGTTGGAGTGCATTCTAATTCCCTTAAGATTACGGAAACGTTGGGAGAGGTTTCTCTGGCAGATGTATTCAATTCTTGAGTGTCTTTCGTTGTAAGTGTGGTAAAGTATGTGCTAATTGCCGGTGTTAACGTTATCCGACCAGGTTTAATTGCCTTGTCGGTAGATTTCCGAACAGCATTTTCTGTCCCCATTCTTTTCATAAATATCGTACGGGAACGTAATTTTTTGAAACCCATTTATTTACCTATATACTTTAGATTGTTGTGGGTTATGGGTTCTCAGACGATAACACCGATGTAGGCTCTGATGTAAGCTGCAAGTTGACTTACCGAGTGCGGTGTTCTCTGTAGTAATAGTCAGGATGAAAGGGGGGGGCCCGGCCCGTCCTCAGTCGTCCCCGGACGGCCACAGACGGCCCGCCCTTTGCCCGGGCTTATCCCCGCGCTTGGTCCCGCGCGCGTCCCGCGTCGCGGGGATCACGATGTTATTTTAAACGTTTCGTTGGGGGCGTGTCCGTGGGCGGGTCGCCTGGGGGAAGAGGAACCAGCTGATCTCCACTAAGGTTTCTGGTCCTCGCAGTCCCCCAGGCTAGGTGCACTCGCTGTATGCACCCCGGCCTCAACCCCTCTGACTCCAGCTGGGAGCGACAGGCAGAGCGTGCCGAGTGCAGCTCACGCTCACACCAGCGAGTCAGGGGGAGGCAGCGCCACGACACGGAGAACAACAAGCGTCAGCCCCAGACAGCCAACACAGGCTGCAGACGGTGAAAGAGACTTTCCTGCACAGCAGAACAAGGTACAACAGATCAGCAGCAGTTCAAAGCTCCAGTGAGTGGCGCCCGCGAAGCGGGTGTCACGAAGCTATAACCAACTTGTTGGGGGCGTGTCCGTGGGCGGGTCGCCTGGGGGAAGAGGAACCAGCTGATCTCCACTAAGGTTTCTGGTCCTCGCAGTCCCCCAGGCTAGGTGCACTCGCTGTATGCACCCCGGCCTCAACCCCTCTGACTCCAGCTGGGAGCGACAGGCAGAGCGTGCCGAGTGCAGCTCACGCTCACACCAGCGAGTCAGGGGGAGGCAGCGCCACGACACGGAGAACAACAAGCGTCAGCCCCAGACAGCCAACACAGGCTGCAGACGGTGAAAGAGACTTTCCTGCACAGCAGAACAAGGTACAACAGATCAGCAGCAGTTCAAAGCTCCAGTGAGTGGCGCCCGCGAAGCGGGTGTCACGAAGCTATAACCAACTCGTTGGGGGCGTGTCCGTGGGCGGGTCGCCTGGGGGAAGAGGAACCAACTGATCTCCACTAAGGTTTCTGGTCCTCGCAGTCCCCCAGGCTAGGTGCACTCGCTGTATGCACCCCGGCCTCAACCCCTCTGACTCCAGCTGGGAGCGACAGGCAGAGCGTGCCGAGTGCAGCTCACGCTCACACCAGCGAGTCAGGGGGAGGCAGCGCCACGACACGGAGAACAACAAGCGTCAGCCCCAGACAGCCAACACAGGCTGCAGACGGTGAAAGAGACTTTCCTGCACAGCAGAACAAGGTACAACAGATCAGCAGCAGTTCAAAGCTCCAGTGAGTGGCGCCCGCGAAGCGGGTGTCACGAAGCTATAACCAACTCGTTGGGGGCGTGTCCGTGGGCGGGTCGCCTGGGGGAAGAGGAACCAGCTGATCTCCACTAAGGTTTCTGGTCCTCGCAGTCCCCCAGGCTAGGTGCACTCGCTGTATGCACCCCGGCCTCAACCCCTCTGACTCCAGCTGGGAGCGACAGGCAGAGCGTGCCGAGTGCAGCTCACGCTCACACCAGCGAGTCAGGGGGAGGCAGCGCCACGACACGGAGAACAACAAGCGTCAGCCCCAGACAGCCAACACAGGCTGCAGACGGTGAAAGAGACTTTCCTGCACAGCAGAACAAGGTACAACAGATCAGCAGCAGTTCAAAGCTCCAGTGAGTGGCGCCCGCGAAGCGGGTGTCACGAAGCTATAACCAACTCGTTGGGGGCGTGTCCGTGGGCGGGTCGCCTGGGGGAAGAGGAACCAGCTGATCTCCGCTAAGGTTTCTGGTCCTCGCAGTCCCCCTGGCTAGGTGCACTCGCTGTATGCACCCCGGCCTCAACCCCTCTGACTCCAGCTGGGAGCGACAGGCAGAGCGTGCCGAGTGCAGCTCACGCTCACACCAGCGAGTCAGGGGGAGGCAGCGCCACGACACGGAGAACAACAAGCGTCAGCCCCAGACAGCCAACACAGGCTGCAGACGGTGAAAGAGACTTTCCTGCACAGCAGAACAAGGTACAACAGATCAGCAGCAGTTCAAAGCTCCAGTGAGTGACTGAACAGTAATGCCTCTTTAGTTATATCTTTCTAACAATATTTTACATACCTATTATGTCTTTCTCTGCTCTTTTAATTATTATTTCATTTAATACTGTAATTCTTTCTCGTTATAGATACTGGATTCAAGCCTGGATCTCTCGTAAGTATAGTCTAAATTATTCAGTGCTCATTAGACTATTTATACTATAATTACAGACTCTAAACGAATAACTTAGCTTATTGAGAGTTGCTAATTTGAAGAACTACTGGTATGGTCGAATCTCAGACTGTTCTCTTCTCCGGAATCAATGCCTTCGTCATCGAGGGTTTACTGCTGATGCCGTTTTCTTTCGTACCTTGGTCCTACACTCTGGAACTCTCTCCCCATGGATATCCGCAAAGAATCTAGTTACTCATGCTTTCGCAGAGCCCTTAAGACCGGGCTATTCAATAAATAACTCTGCTCATAGTTTTGTACTTTTGTTACCAAGTACTCTGCCCGTCCAGCGCCGGGAAACCCTTTTTGGGTAGCTGCCGCGCTCTATAAATTTAATAAATAAATAAAATAAATAAATTGTGTGTCCTTTCGGTCTTTTTACAACTGCGCATGAGCTCCAAGAAGACTTTTCTCCTCAAGGGAAAAATGCACATTTCTTTTGTACTGCGTAGCCATCTTGTGGGTCTTTTCAGTCTTTTAGCCAACTGCGCATGAGCTCTAAGAAGACGTTTGTCTCACTAGGGGAAAAGTTTACCGGAAAACAACTCGCACTGAACGCGAGCCAACTACGAACTCCGGCAGACTTAGGGGAATCGTAAGATAACGGAATTGCTGTTACAAAACTTGTAAGGAAATACCTGACTAAACTAGCTTGGGACTACGATCAAACACAACCAGACAGGGTCAAATCAAGTTGAAGTGCGCCAACGTTCTAAGTTGAGCGCTTCACATAGGATTCCAGAGTCAGCTTAAAAAGACTAGAACGTTGTTTCTGTTGGAGCGTCGGCCATCTTGGAATTCTTATTCTTCCAGGCCTCACTCCAAGGTAAATTCCTCATGAATCTTTTTGTCACTAGAGATCTTCTAGTACTTATGGTGCATAGAGATGGTGCAAGGTTCTGAATAGTCCTGACAGGCAGCAGCGGTCTGTGGCTCACCCGGGGGGCCTCGCTGGGGCGTCCCACTGTTCTGCAGGAGTGCTGGTGCTGACTGGTGACTGCAGGGTCTTGCCGGTGGGTTGCCTCAGCCTGTGACCTGGCCCTGCTGCGTGGTGCCCCCTTGTTGTAGCCCCCGCTTCCTGGGTAGAGGTGGTGCGACATGGAGGCCCTGAGGCTCCCCCGCTGACTGCACCCGGTGTGCGTCTACGACTGCCCTCCCTATGTCCAGGGTCGCCGGCGGGAACCCTGGACTCCATGGCTGCCATGTATCCTGGACATGTCGAGCATGTTGAAGGGGATGGGCAAGCTTGCCCTGGGACCCTTGGGTGTATGGAGGCCTGCGGTCATCGGCTGTGGCCGCTCCGTTGTCCGGATAGGGAACCATCCTGCGGCGACGGAGCTGCCCTAGTTGTCGGTCCTCCCCGAACTGTCTGGAGCCCCGGAAAGTGTTTCTGTGTGCTGGCTGTGGGTTTCCTTAGTTGAGACCGCTGGGGGCATTAAGGATACACCCTGAGATCAAATCTTGTGCAGAGGGACTCTTAGCCACCTATTACAGCCCATCCTCCTCTGGTGGCCTTCCCTTCTGTATCTACCTCCTGTGGTTGCCGATCCGGTGCTGACCCTGTGGTCTGTTCCTCAAGCTGTCATGGGCAAGGACAAACACAGTCCGGCGGCCCCTAAACAGCACACCATGGACCATTACACCACCCCCTCCACTGGGAAGGAGGCTGCTGAGGGCCTGTCCTTTGACACGGCGACGCTGCTTGCAGCGATCAACCAGTCATGGACTTCTTTTGAGCCCCAGATCGGGCCGTTGGTTCCAGGGTGTTGTGTCTCCACCAGGACCTTCGGAAGGCTGTAGATCGAATTACTGAAGCAGAGACCAGGGTCTCTTTGGTGGAGGACACTGTCGCTACCATCCATAAGAAAGTGGACAAACTTACCATGATCTCAAAGGAGCTGGCATTGCTCATTGAGGACGCTGAGGGTAGGGCTTGTCGCAACAATATCCACCTGGTGGGCTTTCCGGAGGGCTGCGAAGGGACGTTGATGGATGATTTCCTCTCCGGTTGGCTTAGGTCGCTGATGCCACCCGAAGCCTTGTCTCTGTGTTTTGTGAACGAGAGGGCTCACCGTGCCCTGACCAAGAAGCCACCACCCGATGAGTGTACGAGGCCTGTGACCGCCAGGCTCCTCAACTATTCCGATCGAGATGCCATCCTTCGCTATGCCCGTCTCCATAAAGACAAAATGACATTTGATTCTCATCCTATCATGGTCTTCCCTGACTATATCAGGCTGGTGCAGCAACAACGTCAGTTCTTTTTGGCGGTCAAGCGGCGGCACCGAGACTTGAATCTATCCTATGCGCTGCTGTTTCCGGCCTGGATGAAAGTGATCTATAATGTCAAGACTCTCTTCTTCAACTCCCCGGAGGAGGTTTTTGCATGGACAGATGAACAATGCAACCTCAAGCCGCACCCGCTGGATTCGGTCTCTTCACAGGGTTCACATCGGAGCAACCGGCAGGATAGAGACACTACTGCAAGGCAACACAGATCTCGCTCTAATTGGCGAGCCCCGGATCTATCGGGCACTGCCGACAGAAATTGCCCTGACCTGAGGACATATCCTGCTTCTCTTCTAATGCAGGGCACTGTCGACGGTGGTGGTGCCCCGATGGGTCATATCAGTTCCTGACATGCTGTGGTCCTCTTCACGTGGAAGGTGTTGGACATTGTACGCCCTGAACTTTTTGGGTAATGTTGGGTGATTTTTGGTGGGGAGATCCATTGGGGCAACTGCTTGGGTCATCACATTTGGGGTCTGGGACAGAATTCCACCGCAACAGATACTCCTTGTTTTTGGAAGTATGGGGGTGGGGGGACTGGGGTGGGACATGTTGTGTTTTCTGTTGTACGTTTTAGGTTTTGCACACCATGTGCACACTTTTATGCTCCGTCACTGCTGCACCATCAGTCACTACAAACTTGGAGAACTAGGGATGACTCATGCCACAGGTACATCTCCATTGGGGGAACCTAATATTCTTACATGGGATGTGCGGGGATTGCTGAACAAAATCAAACGGGGGCGGTGCTCCATTTAGGGAAGTGCTATTCAACTGATATCCTTTTATTGCAGGAGACTCACCTTCTGGGCACTAAAGCCCCCTGCCATTCCCGGTATGGTACAAAAGGAAAAAGCACAGAGAGGCAACACAAGTATTAACAAGCATTGGCATAGCCAATAGGTCTCGCTTCTGGGAGTATTTAGTTATGTAGCAAAATATCCTTGGTGCAACAAAATCAACTGTTGCATGGCTAAACACTTATAAGGTCCCAAAGGCGAGACTATTGGCTATGCCATTGCTTGTTTTAAAAGAAGCAAATCTTAAAAATGTAGATGTGGTGCTGGGAGAGGACAGGCCCAAAAACAAACACACCCGTAGCAGTGTGCAGCTGCTGACCCCTTGATAAAAAGATTTTTTAAAGATAATATACAAAAATGTAAAGAATGTAAAGAAAACGCAAGTAGGAGAGTGAGAAAAGCAAAGCTCCCTCACACAGTGGCGGAAGGCATATTAAAAAAAGAAAAAGTAATCCCTCCCTACCAGTCATGGGTGGAAGGCTACAAGTCAACCACTGCAATAGGTCTGATCAACAATATTCACCTTTAAATGGGCAACGGATCTATAAATTGCAAGGACTCTGTCACAAAATGCCATGGTTCAGATTACTGCAAAAACAACAAGATGAAGGAAGGGATCTTGGTCACTGGCACCAGGTGGGTCTTGTGGAAGAATGGTACACATGCAGCTAAAAATCTGTAATGTGACCTGAGTGAATGCCAGGGAATGAGATTAATTCAATATTCCTTCCATCACCTTGGTGTTTTTGCAGTTGATACTCTTAATGTGACAGGTATACCCAAACACGGGTCCCGTAACCACTGTGCTGTAGGACTTGTGCTATACCTCACTGATGAGGCCCAACTCCGTTTAAACCAGTTGCCTGGGTTTCCATCTAGAGGGGACCTAACCTGGCACTTCGGGCTAGACTGTTCCTATTGAAGCAGGACTAAGACTGATTTGCATATGGCTGGGCTCTGTCTAGAATGGCATAGTCGACTAAAAATGATGTAGTTGGATTTGGCCCAAGGCTTTGCCAGCAGCTGGGATTAGTTCAAGCATACCTTTGATTGCCCTGGAGCTTTGTACCTTGGTTCCAATAATGCCCTTTCGCCTCTGGATCATCCTGTAACTCCCCCATAGCCCTGGGTGAGGCGACCGCCACAACCAGGGCCCCCCACCTGTGATCACCTAGCTACTTGCAACCTGCTATTCCAAGAGCTTCCTCTAGGTCTAACAGGAACAGGTCCATCCCCACCTGGGAAAGGTGAACCCCGTCGTTGTGAAAGCGGCCTGTAGAATTTGGCTTGTAATTCCCCATGTCTTATAAAGCCAAAACCCCGTTGGTCAATGAATTTGCGCATGGCACAGTTAACCCTCCTGCGCGCAACCTCCAGTGCTAGCCCTGATCGCGCCCCGTGCCACACTTAGCGTGGCGTGATTTCTGACTAAAACAGTTCACAAGAACCCAACAAGTTGCTCAAGTTGCACAAGGAATCCTTCATGTCCCTCAGTAATATTCTTTTGCCTAACGCCGGTAAGTCGTTCCCTCCAAGGTTAATTACTAGCACGCCTTGAGGAGAAGGGTTCCTATCCAATTCCTGCTGCAGGGTGCTCAATAATCCATTCCAACGCATGCCTGGGACTCCCAACCAATGGATCTCGGTGTTGCAAAACCCATGTTTCCATTTCCTGCTTTCGGCCCATTGTGCTACTCTTGTGACACCCGAGTGGCCCATCACCCAAACTTTCTTTCCTGGTAATAAAAAAGATGTGTTTGAAGCAAACTAGTTTATTAAATCAACAACACACAACACTGCAATTCACTTAAAAAAACACTGCAAATTAAAAGAGTACATGTCATCAATGAATTCTTGCGTTAACACCCTGTGACCCTTCACCCCTGCGTGATTGGCAGAGCTGCCTGCCACTCCCTATCTGTTTCATGGTCTAATGTATCTTCTGAAACAGTTAGATTGCCACCTCCCAACTTGCTTGATGCCTTCATCCGGCAAACCTTCAGTGAAAGCAGTGGTGGCTGTGCCTATGCGGAATGAATGTGCACAAAATCTTTTATCAGGAGCATTAACGCCTGACAGCGCCAGACATGCATGCATGACATGTTCCACCTGGTATTTCGTGAGGGGGGTGTTGTCTGCATGGATCAAAAGATAGCCATCAACTGCTGGGCGTGCTGCTGGATATGCATAAAAAAGGTAGACTGGCCAATACTTTTCAGCTCCTAGGCTGTTCAACCAAAACACTTCCCCCCGCTGATCAGTCTTAGATTTTTGCAAGGGTATCTTCAGTGTATTTCCGATAAGAGATACATCCTGCAACTTAAGTGCCATCCCTGAAGTATCATTCTTTGATCTAGCCACCAGCTCACAGATTTGAAACGCTCCAAAAAAGGCCATGCTAAATGTGACTGCAAACAGTGCTGCCTCAAACTCTGAGCTGGTGGCCTGTGGCAGCCAGTTGATCATCCCCTATAAAGGTATGACATCTATGGGAGATCTGCTATCAGGAGTCTTGGGTTCGCTCCTGGCCCAACCTTTCAAAGCTGCCCTGATCACAAAAGCCTTAGTAGGATCAGCTTGCCCCCTAATCTTGGCGTGGTGGCTGATGGCCGCTAGGCTGCTAGGTGGCTAGAAACCCAGGAGTGGCTCTTCTTGTTGTCCTTTGCCCACAGTATAAAAGACTGCACTCTCCCTTCCAGCGTAGCTGCACAGTCCACCCAGGTTCCCATTAAAGCACAAAACTTTATAATGCATGTCCTGTATCTACTGGCGGTCTTGGGTGCTAAAGACAGTTCTCCAAGTCCCCTCATCCGCTCTACCACTTCAAGAGGTACCAGAGGTGTGGTGGGAAAGGCGTTGCCTCCCTCCTCTCTCGCTCTCGGCCAGGCTTCTCGGAAACGATGCCACTGAAAACGAGAGAGAGCATCAGCCGCAATGTTTTTTGTACCTTGGATGTGTCAAGCCCTGCATTCTACATTGTTAAAAAGACACACTCGCACCAACTCCCGAAGGAGGCTCAAAACCAGGGGGCAAGTGGCTGAATGGGAATTGATTGCTTGCACCACCGCCAAGTTATCTGACCATAGCAGGACCCTTTTGGCCGCCAGTATTGCTGGCCATAAGTGAAAGGCAACAACAATGGGAAAAAGTTCCAGGGATGTAATCTTTGCAGTAACCTTTTTCTTGTGCCAGGAGTTGGGCCATTTCTCTGCACACCAGTCCCTGTCAAAGATGGCGCCAAATCCCTGCCTGCCTGAAGCATCCGTGAAGAGAGCTAGATCCTGGCTGCTGGCCCAGGAACCCTCCAGATCACCACCCCATTGAACTTAGCCAAAAACTCAGCCCACATGGCCAGATCATGCTGCATTCCTCTACTCAATTTCACCATGTGGTGTTTCTTGGTGACATTGGCGGTGGCCCTAGCGAGTCTTCTGGCAAACACCCGCCCAGCTGGGATGATTCTAGCTGCAAAGTTTAGTTTCCCCAGTATCCCTTGGATGCATTTCAGAGGTGCCCTATCCAAGCCTGCCAGGGAGCTAATCAGATTCACCAGCACTCTTACTTTGTCGTCCGGAAGTAGGACTCACCTGCAATGGTGTCGATTTCAATGCCCAGAAAGGTTAACACTTGTGCTGGTCCCACAGTCTTGCCCGGGGCGAGGGGAACCCCTAGGTGTCTGGCAAGTTTTTCAAAGTCCGCCAGAGCTTGTGAACATTGCTGTGTCCCGTCTTTCCTGATGAACAGGAAATAGTCTAAGTAATGAGCAACCCCTTCCACTCCAAAAGTGTCTGTGAGGGCCCATTGTAAGAAACAACTTAATGCCTCGAAGTAAGCGCAGGACACAGCGCAGCCCATGGGCATGCATTTGTCATAATAATACAGTCCGTCTAGATTGAAACCTAGTTGGTGAAAGCTGCTCGTGTGAACTGGCAGTAGGCGGAAGGCTGCTTCAATGTCAGCCTTCGCCAGCCAGGCCCCATTGCCCGCCCGCCTGACTAGGTCCAAGGCAACGTCTAGCGTGCAATATGACACAGAGCATGAACCCTCCTCCAAACCGTGATTGACAGAAGCTCCCTATGGGTATGACAGGTGGTGAATTAATCTGAAAGCCCCCGGTTCCTTCTTGGGGACCACTCCTAGAGGCGAAACAATAAAGTTATCAAATTGGGGGATTGTGAAAGGACCACCCACCCACCCTAATGATCTGATCTCTCTTTCTCTACTTTTTCACGAACTACCTCCGGCTGATCTCTGGCAGATCTCAAATTATCCACCTCCCTGCTCTCACATGGACCAAAATATGGTATCCTAAAACCCTGATGAAAACCAAACAGCAACAGGCGGCCATCATTCCCCAGTGGGTAGCGTCTGAGTAAAGGGGTGATGTTGTCCAGTATGGAGAACAGCCTATGGCCTCGTGGCTCGCTGCCGGAGTAGATGGAGTGGGAGGTACGTAATCCCGACAGGGAGAGAAAGCCCCCCTTCCCAAAGGTAAAACTTGCTCAGAGAGAAATAGAAAGGGGGGGGGGCAAGGTCCAGACGCGAGGAGGAGGAGTTAGCTACTCTGCGCCCCTCTGCCAGTTGTACTAGCGGTCTGTTTGGGTTTGCAGGAAACTGCAGGGTGGGGTCCCCCGCAGGTGTTACATGCATGTGAGAATTAGCAAGTCTTCCCCTCAGGAGCAGGACCCGTTGTTAAACAAGCGGCAAGTACCTGGGGGGGATCTCTTTGAACCCCCTCTGTGTCCACCCCCTCTGCGACCCCCTCGAAAGCTGTGTTTGCCCTTGTTCCCCTGAAAGGACCATCCCTGAGCTTGCTGCCCTGCATGTGAAGTGCCTGTTGCTCCGCTAGACATGGGTGCCCTGCTCCCCATGTGTTCCATCCAGAGCTGCACTTCTTTTTGATCCCATCTCATATCAGGGCACTGTGACATCTTCCTCCTGAATTCCCTGTCATAATTGATCCAACCATTACCTCCCCATTTCATGGCCTCGATATGAATGATTCTGGAATACTGCACCAGCTCTGGGCCCGGCTCTGGGAATTTTTCCATGGTAACTGACGCTAAGATGGAAAATGCTTCAAGCCAGTTTTCAATATTCTTTTCTGGCCAAGGTTGATACTTCACCTTCTTCTCTTCCTCCTTGGCGCCAAACTTCCTGGCATCCATGCCCTTCTGTCCTAGCATGAGCAAAGTGAAGATATCCAGGAAGTCCCTCCTCCAGATGCCTTCTTTAGCAGCTTGGGACTTGCCAGGAGAGGGAGCGGCGGCCCGACAGGAGCGGAGCAGTGGTGACAGGAAGCACTGCTGTGCTGGGAGGGCTGGGCGCCAGACTACTTGCAAGCGGGACCCCTGTGTTACTGTTTATCACGTGCGAACCTGAGGCGGGGGCCAGGGGAGGGATGACGGGCGGCACTACTGTGCTTAGAGGGATGGGCACCAGACTATCTGCAAGGGATACCCGTGTGTTACTGGGTGCAACTGGCAAGCCTGGGCCGGGGACCAAGTGAGTGGTGACCGGCGCCGCTACTGCACTTGGTCCCCCTAAGCTGCTGGAAGCCTGACTGCTAGCTGCTGAGATTACCCCACTCAAACTGTCCTGCTGACCTGTGGTCCAAACATTCAACGCTACTGGTACAGAGTTAGGATTGACAGCAACAACAGGCACCACGGACGGGGTATAAGAAATTGCTCCTCCTTGAAAGCGTCCCATAAAAGAGTTCCATGAGCCCAACATTTTTGCAAAATCGTCCCTAGTGGCGTAATTACCTTGGCCGGCAAGGCTATCCGACGTGGAAGGCGGAAGGGGAGCAGCCATCGCGGCCCCCTGCTCACGTTGTGTCGGCGTGGATCTGCTCCTGGGCGGTGGGATAGGGTCTGGGGGGAAATCCCTGATAGTGGGCTTGCAGATGCGCTTAGGTCTGGATGGGGCCACATCAGCACTGGGCAGGCTATCCGCCGGGGGTGAGTCACCCACAACTCCTGAATCTTCCGTATCGGGGGCCTGCATGACGCTGTATGCCCATGCTAGGCCTTTAAGCTTAGCCCTCTCAAAAAAGTTTGCCCATTGTGCGTCTTGCGAGGTACCCGGCAGCGAGTCCTCCACTTGTGAAGGATCCGGAAAAAGAGGAGGGGAGCCCTGGCTGTCCATGTAGGTTCCTGCTGTCACACTGCACGGCAATCTGGGGATAAAAAACTGGGTCAGCCAAGGAAGCACATAAGATGACGTTCGGCAGCCGTCCCCCCGCTCCCACGATGCTGCGTACCCCCACTCCCCTCCATATTTACATAAGAAAGCTTGTATTTTTCTTAGTGTGGGAGAAATGCGCAACGATGCGGGTGGCCCTCAGCGTGTGAGGATGAGAGTGTGCTGGGGAAAAAATGACACTGTTAATGGGCGCTTGATACTTCTTTTGTGGCGTGACTCTGTCATTTCAGGTGACCCAATAGGGCCTGATCCACCACCTTGGTCCACCTGTGCCCAAACCCTGCCTTATACCTCTTCAACTCAGTCTGCTGAAAATGTCGTACGTCCTTTCACTTTAACGTTGTTTGCTGTGTCTCACACCTGTGAAGTGAATGAAATTAATTAGACCCTTACTTCTCTTGTGCTGTGTATATCTACACTTTTTTTTTTTTTGAGCGAGGGAGCCCCTTGTCCTCGTGTCCCCTGGCCCGTCTTCCCTGGGTGGGAGGGACACCTCCTGAAAGGACACATATGTTAGCACAAGATATACCCACATAAAACATAGCACTTCTAATACATAAATCGTGTTTGCAGCTATTTCATTACACAAGATGTAGCTCAATGCCCACCTGACCAGTGCGAGAGAAAACTGCCGCATATTGGCTCAGAAAGTCCTGTGCGCAAACCACCAAACAAAGATACCTATTGTATCCTGATTCTGTTGAACGTACGCTCGAGTGGATGTTACCCCTCCGGCCCGCTTGGGCTCCCCAAGAGGCGGCCTCCGGGCTGAAAAGAAAAGAGAGCAACAAATACCACAGCATGGGATCCGCCGTACCACTGCCGAATAAAGCGGCATAAAGTTCCACATTCTGAAATGAAAACTAACCACAGCACCCCGGAGCCCAGGAATGCGGGCCGACATGCTCGTAATTGATCAAAAAGCCCAACCGCTTCAGCGCGTGGCATAGCAGATCGCGTGCTACACTAACGCCGAGCCACAACAAATGAAGCATAATGTGAGGGCACAAGGCATGTAGACCGTCACACTAACAAGGTGAAGGGGTTACATTGGGAAGCCGATTCCAAGATGGCCGCTGCCAAGCAATCGTGACTGCCACGGCCCGAGGGATGCAAAATGGCCGATTGCCCCCCATAAGCGTGCAAAAATGGTCGGGGGACACTGGGGCCGCGCAGGGTAAAAGCGCATGAAATGCCAGCGCCTTGACGACACTATAACAAAGGATACCTCGATAAGTGCAGGTTAATTTCCTAACCGGTCTGAAATGTTGTTATCCTCGCTACGCACACGTGTTATAGCCTACGTTAATTGCTTAGTGGGGCGCGACGCCGTTGCCATACACCCACTGCAGGCCCCCCCACTCGTGTAACTCTATGGTCCGACAAGGAAGGGAGTGGGGCCGAGATTGTGGAGGGCGACCTGCGAGTATATATAATATGGAATGCGGGGGATGGGCCGCGATCAAAGGTGACCGGGACCCGAGCCTAGACAATAGCTCAGATTCCCGCTCACTGTCGCCTTCCCCCCGGTACCAAGGACGTGCATGAATCCGCACAACATCCCGGGAGCCCCGGGCCGCTTCTAACTTGTGGGAGAGCAAACCGGGGGACCGAGGACCTTCCCCCACCTAACCTAATGCTCCCGCTATGAGACACCTGGCCCCGCTGCATTACTAAGAAAGACGCGAGCGGGCACTATGCTTCCCCTCGGGAGACAGCAAATGTACAAACGCCTAAAACAATGCCCCACAATATGAAGACCTCCCTCAGTGGCCCGCAACTAAGTGAGCCACCCGACCCTGCTGCAACCCCCCTAGAGGAGGGAGCGGGTACGAGGGGGCGGCAAATGTTCGTACGCCAAATAGCTTAAGAGCTTGTCCCCTGCCTCAGCGGCCCGCTCTAAGCAGGCCACCAGACCGGGCTGCAACCCCCATGGGGGGGAGCGGGCACGAGGCGGGGATAGGCGCACAAAACTCACCATGGAATGTCGACAACGCGCAGAAAGATCTCGGGCACAACATACATCTGTGGGGGAAGTGGCCAAAGAGATCGCAACACGGGGGAGGAAGCATATATACTGCAGCCCTCCCCCTTTCCTGGCCGGAAGTGATGCGCCCCCGGAAGGGGCGACCCTGGACTGGTTCGAGTGCCATCTTGGGGCACTAAGGGGCCGCCCTCTTATGGAGGGTCCCCTGCGGGGACTAGTCGATCGGCCATCATTCTGCCTGGTACTGCTTACGTTTCGTTCCCCTATATTTAAATAGTGTTGTGCCTGCCACTGATTATTGTCTATCTTTTCCATTTGTGCCCCTCACTCTCTAGTTGTTTTTCCTCCGATTTCCCGCTGCTTTACTTGACTCCTCCCGCCCCGCCCTGCTCCAGCCTCCCAGCCGCTCCTCCCTCCCCCCTCTCCGCCTTCGGCGCACTGCTTGCGTGCTGAAGGCGCGTCCAAGGCAAGCCCATCTGTGCCTGTCCGCGCATGGCCCGCACCCAGCACCAGACCCCCTGGCTCCTGCAACCACCACATGACCCGACGCCGCTATGACTCAAAAACCCTCGATGCACTCCATGCCGGCCGAAATTCCACCTGCTTCCAGGCCACGCCAAGGTGCACCCACGGACCCTTCACCTGCCGAAACTGAAGCTACACCAGCCAGCGTACACCAGCACGTCCTGCCCATCCCTACACTGCAGACCACAACCATCTCTGTTGCATATTGCTCAAAACCCGCTCAGTCCACAAGCACGCAGTCGAACTCTGGGACCTGCTCGATTATACAAGATCACACGCAGGGTCCGGAACAATAACAAACCAGTAGGAGGAATCAACATCATCCACAAGAACACCATCAGAATCTCAACCAGCCCAGAGGACTCCTTCAGCATGGCCGAACACCTACACTTCCAGATCCACGTCAATAACAACACCACCCTCAGAGGAACCCTCGTATACAGACCTCCAGGACCCCGATCACAGTTCAGCGAATCCATCCCTGACCTCATCAGCACGTATGCCATCGCCTCCACAGACTACATCCTCCTCGGAGACCTGAATTTCCACCTAGAGAACACCAACGACAGCAACTCCACAACACTGATCGCCAACCTCGCCAACCTCGGACTCAAACAACTCGTCACGACACCCACCCACTCCGCAGGACACACGCTCGACCCCAACTTCTTCGCCAGCAACCACGTCACCTTCAGCCACACCACCGAACTCCACTGGACCAACCATCACTGCATCCACTTCTCCTTCGGGAAACACACCACGCACAACCAACCGCAGCGTATCCCACACCGCAACTGGAAAAGAGTCACCGAAGACCAGCTCACCACCACGCTTGCCCCAGACCCTATACCCGAGCCCTCCGAGACAAATGCAGCAGCCCACAACTTCAGACAATAGATCGACGACTGCGCCAACACTCTTTCCCATTATAAAGGGGGGGTAGAACCCAAGCAGTCACGGGGACCTGGGCGTCAAGTAGTAAATGTATAGAAGGGTCCCCGTGGAAGGGAAAATATTTCTGCACAAACAATAAAAAGATTTTTCACAAAAACTAAGATGGTACTCAAAGGGCAGGATTGTTGTCATTTATTCAACAACAGCAGGTTTAACAATTTACATCAATATTTGTAATCATTTATGGATGAAAACGAGAAATCGAAAGTTCGAAAGGGCCCCAAGGGGGAAAGGGGGGAAGGAAGGATGTGCTCAAAGGTGTTGTAAAGGATTAAGGATAATACACAAATTTACACATACTGTACATATACACAATCAACAGGGAATTACAAATTATTCCAAAAAACCAAAACGGCCTACATCAATTAAGGCAACATTCAACAAAAAGGTGGGGCATTCCACGGTCACGTGTACAAATCAATCGAGTACTGGAAATGTGCCGGATATCCCAAGAGAATGAGGTGTCGACGTTTCGACCCCTGTGTGTAGGATCAATTTATTCCTTGGCCGGGGTCTTCATCAGGACCGTTGTAGAGGGGAAGGGACGAGGAGGGGCCATCCTATTTGAAAAATGGAAACCCGTATCAGGAAATGTAGTTTTAATTAATAAACCTAAACAGTCATTAGTACTGTGCACCAAGGAGGTGGCATTGATTAAAAGCAAAAATGAAAGCCATGGAGTCCGGGTCAGGAGACCTCTAGACAAAGGAACCAGAAGCTGAATATGCGATTAATCCATAGACACGCTTAAGAATTTAATTATTCCAATACATCAGGGACATATTAGCCAGGATATAGAAGTGTCCGCTCATACTGGGGAACCAATTGACAGTACTTGTAGTGATACATGTTTTGGGAAGATAAACAAAGGGCCCTGAATGCGTATATACTTTGGAGGCACGGTAGTTGATTAAAAAAGAGAGCTGTAAGCAATTACCTGTGATAGAATAAGACACACTCTTTGAGAATTCAAATGTGTGGGCTGCCTGTTATAGAAAATTATGCTGCTGGGCACGTCTTAAGTGAAGCGTCTAAATAAAACACGAGGTTTGCATCAGTCAAGGTCACCACAGGGATAGTTATTTAATAAGGCCAGTTTAAAAAGTGGGAAAGGGTTACCTTAGTATATTAGGCTGCAACGTTGCAAGGAGGCTTAGGCGCTGTGTTATAGTCAATAAACTGCAAATGCAAAAATTACAGGAATTTAAAATTTGCAGCGATTGTAATGTAACCGCAACGCGGTAGTCGAATGAGCAGACTCCACAGTCTCGTGTGTTCATACCTTCAAAAGGGTCCGTACAGTGCCTAACGGACAGGGGAGCTTGACAATTGTTTTAGGCGATATGCCGATCGGCTCCGTTTGGTCGCCAAGGGAACCTGGAATAAATATGGGCGATCGTAAATCACACGGAGTTACGCCTATAGGCAGCCAAGAAAATCGGGACCGACGGGTTCTCCACTTACTTTCAAAGCGGACCGCGAAGCAGCAGAGCGTCTTGCTGCAATCTTATCACCGAATGATGTCCACCGCTGTGTGAAGCAGGCAGGCTTCTCGCGTAGGGACACTCACCCTGCCGGCTACTACGCGGAGTTAGGGGGCGGGGCTTGCGATGTGACGTGGGTTGGGAAAGTAATAGAGAAAAGACTCGGGTGTAGTGGAAGACAGCCCTTTTGCAGGAAAATAACCAATTATAGCTCTTACCTCTAATTTAGAGAATTATTTAAGGAATTCTCAAACAGTACATTTGCATCCAGCCCATATGGGCAAGTAAAATAAATTTCAACGTTAGAGTGGACTCGCGCACAGCCCATGCAAGGGAGTGAAAGCGAGTGGGGAAAAAATAAAGAATTAATTAAAGAAACAATTCAGAGACCGTACACTTGCATCCAGCCCAATAGGGCGAGTGAGTCGAGATTACACAGTTAGAATGGACTCAATCACATCCCTTATAAGGGAGTGAAGGCGAATGCTCACCAAGTTCATTCTATTTAAGAGATTTCGACATAAGAGTTATTGAGGAGAAATAAAATTACATCATTACACAAGCGCTGCATATTAACATTTGATATGCTATCTACCCTTTTTGATGAATACTCGTGCACCTGTCTCACAGGATGGTGTAGACGAGTCCCATGCATATATCAAATTGATTGAATAGGATTTAAGCATATTACACAGATACTGCATGTTAACCTTTGATACGCTACCAATGCTTTTTGGAAAATACTCGTGCACCTGTCTCGCAGGGTAGTGTAGACGAGTTACATGCGTGTATCAAATAGTTAAATTGGATAGTTGGAATGGATAGGGATCACCCAATAGGGTATCAGGAAAGTATCCGTGTGGGTTATATATGGCAACGAGTTAATTATTCATCTCAGGGCGGCTAGCTGTGCAAAGCTGCCGTCCTGTTCATTTAGGCCATTTTTAATGGAGTCCAGGAGAGACATCCATTTGCATTCTCGTACATTTAGCACCACAGCTAGGTTACCGCCTCGTCTCCCTAGGGAAACTTTCTCGATTATAAGCCACCGCAAATCTTTCACGGTATGTCCAGCGGTCTGCCAATGGTCTACCAAGGGGGCACCTGGGACCTTGCAACGTAATCTACTGCAATGTGCAGAGATCCGAGATTTAATTTTTTGCTGAGTTTGCCCCACATATACTTTACTACATGGGCATGTTATTATGTAGATCACACCATCGGTGTTACAATTAGTGTGATGTTTTAGTTTAAAAGTCTGTTGTCCATGGGTGAAGGTCTTGGTCTGAATTGTTGTCTCGCAGGCAATGCAGGTCCCGCATCTAAAGTGACCTGTCACAGGTGGTAAGTTCCATAGGCTTGTGAGTGTTGGAGGGCTCTCCGGTTCCAGGTATGAGTGGACCACTATATCTCGGATGTTTCTAGATCTCTTAAAGGAGTGGAGAGGAAGCTGCGGTTGGTCAATTTCCTGAGCTATTAATGGCCAATTCTTGTTGATCACTTTTTTGACATCATTACTCCTTGTGGTATAGGTGGTGACGCAAATCATCCTTTTCGTCTCAGGATCTGTGCGACTCTCAGGATTCAGCAAATTCTCCCTCGGGTTATACCAGGCCCGTTTTCTCGCGCGTCTCACCATGCGTGTTGGATACCCCCGCGACACAAGGCGATCCCTGAGGATCTCTGATTCCTTTAGGTAGTCAGTACGAGAGGAGCAATTTCTTCTAATTCTCAGGAATTGTCCTACCGGAAGGTTGTCTCTGAGGCCCCTAGGGTGGTGGCTACCATATTGTAATAGGGAATTTCTTTCAGTCGGTTTCCTGTACAAGGTTGTGAGGAGCTGTCCATTTGCCACATAGATGGTGATGTCAAGGAAAGGTATTGATTTATTGCTCGATTCAAGAGTGAACTGGATGTTGTTATTCCGTTGATTCAACCAAATGTGGTACTCATTCAATTGCTCGCTGTTTCCTTGCCATATGCACAGAACATCATCGATGTATCTGACCCAAAGGGTCAGCATGGATGAGAAGGGATTGTTCAATGAGAAAACGTGTTCTTGCTCAAAGTGATCCATATAGATTATAGCCAGATTGGGAGCAAATGTAGCGCCCATGGCTACGCCCTTGGATTGCACATAAAATTTCTCTTGGAAAATGAAGAAGTTTTTCTTCATGGCTATATTAAGTAGGTCGATGATGAATTCTGTGGGAACCTGGAAGGGAGCCGGTCTGTGATTTAATGCAACCTCCATTATGTCTAGGGCCTCTTGTTGTGGGATGCTGGTGTACAGTGATATAATATCACATGTGACCAACAACATAGTGTTAGGGTCGAAAGGTCTCTCATCAATTAGTTGGATGACTTGGGTTGTGTCACGTAAGTAAGTTCTTGTTTTTAAGGCAAGCGGCTTTAGAAAGAAGTCTATGTATTTACATAGCGGCTCTAGCATAGAGCCGCAACCGGATACTATTGGTCGCCCGGGCGGGAGGTCAAGGTTTTTGTGAACCTTGGGCAAGGTATATATGGTTGCCAGTCTCGGGGATTGCTGATTCAAAAATTTGAATTCTAGGTCACTTAAGAAGCCCGATTCCAAACCTTTTTGTGTGATGGAAAGGATCATATTGGCTATCTCCTTTGATGGGTCATTCGGTATTTCATTGTAGCTGACTCCGTCGTGTAGTTGTCTTAGTATTTCCTCTTTATACTTAGACAAATCCTGGACAACAATTGCCCCGCCTTTGTCGGCGGGTTTGATGATGACTTGTTTGTTGGAGGACAAATCAGTGAGCGCTTGTTTCTCCTTTTGGCTGAGATTGAATCTAACAAACTTTTTGGTGTTTAATGTCTGTTCAGCTGCTTGCGTGACTATGTCCTCAAATGCGAGTATTCTCGGGCTCATGGCATAGGTGGGTGGAAAAAATGTAGAAGGCTCCCTTAGACCAGTGATGGATCCTTGCCGTCTGGCAGTTTGATTCCGAAAGAAATACCGTAGGCGAATCTTCCTAAAGAATCTACAAAGTTCAATCTTCAGTTGGAATTTGTTGGCCGTGGCTGTGGGCACATAAGAGAGCCCTTTGCTTAGTACCTTGACCTCATCCTCTTTCAGTTGATAAGATGAGATATTGATCACAGGGTTATCCCTGATGAGGGATACCGGAAGGGTATTTGTGGGTGTTGCCATCACCACCGATATGTGATCCTACACACAGGGGTCGAAACGTCGACACCTCATTCTCTTGGGACATCCGGCACATTTCCAGTACTCGATTGATTTGTACACGTGACCGTGGAATGCCCCACCTTTTTGTTGAATGTTGCCTTAATTGATGTAGGCCGTTTTGGTTTTTTGGAATAATTTGTAATTCCCTGTTGATTGTGTATATGTACAGTATGTGTAAATTTGTGTATTATCCTTAATCCTTTACAACACCTTTGAGCACATCCTTCCTTCCCCCCTTTCCCCCTTGGGGCCCTTTCGAACTTTCGATTTCTCGTTTTCATCCATAAATGATTACAAATATTGATGTAAATTGTTAAACCTGCTGTTGTTGAATAAATGACAACAATCCTGCCCTTTGAGTACCATCTTAGTTTTTGTGAAAAATCTTTTTATTGTTTGTACAACACTCTTTCCCAGACCAAGAAACCCTCCAACAGAGCCATCTGGTTCAATGCCGACCTCCAGAACTCCAAGCACACCTGCAGAAGACTCGAGAAGCAAAGGCGCAATGACCAAACACCAGCCAACCACGCAGCCCTAATAAACACCAGACGCAAACACCACTAACTCATCCGATATTCAACATCGTGAAAGAAGAACTCACCACCCCCAGCTCCAGCTCCAATGACATACCGCCGTCACAAGAACTCTGCGACTCCCTGGCTACCTTCTTCCACCGCAAGATCGCAGACATCCACAACAGCTTCAACAGGCACCGACGACAGACGTCGACACCCCAGACCCAACACCCACCAAATGCACCGACCTCCTTCTCTCCTGGAACAACGTCAACGACAAAGACACCATCAAAATCATGAACACCATCCACTCTGGCTCACCTTCTGACCCCTGCCCCCACCACATCTTCAATAAGGCCAGCTCCATCATCGCACCCCAGCTCCGAAAGATCATCAACAGCTCCTTTGAGACCGCCACCTTCCCAGAAAGCAGGAAGCACGCAGAGATCAACGCTCTCCTCAAGAAACCTAAGGCGGACCCAAAGGACCTCAAGAAGTTTTGACCCATCTCCTTGCTCCCGTTCCCGGTAAAAGTAATTGAGAAGACCGTCAACAGACAACTGACCCACTTCCTGGAGGAGAACAACGTCCTGGACTCCTCCCAATCCGGCTTCCGCAGCAACCACAGCACAGAGACCGCCCTCATCGCCGCCACCGACGACATCAGGACCCTACTGGACAAGGGCGAAACCGTGGCCCTCATCCTCCTGGACCTCTCTGCCACCTTCGGCACCGTCTGCCACCACACCCTACGCACATGCCTTCACAACGCAGGGATCCGAGGCAAAACCCTGGACTGGATCACCTCCTTCCTCACCGGCAGAACCCAGTGAGTCCGCCTCCCCCTTCCGATCCAAAGCCACCACAATCACCTGCAGCGTACCCCAAGGATATCTCAGCCCGACCCTGTTCAACATCTAGATGGCACCGCTTGCCAACATCGTCCGAGCGCACCACCTCAACATTGTCTGAATGTAGAAATCTTTATTGCATGATTAAAAAAACCTTTGCAAGTTACCGAATTTTAAGAACGATATATCAATAAATACATGTAAAAATAAGTATAGGATCATATGCGTTATGAAGATTATAAAAATGTGTAAAAACATACTTATAAAAAGGAGAGCTAAGGATCATGTCCATTATACAGTAAGGTGGCAGTTGGAACACTCTTCTAACGCAAACGAAGCCGCCGCCAACTTCACCCTATGGTTATCCAACACCGCCGACACCTTAGCACCACTGAAAAAACGTCAAAGCAAACCTGGCAGCAAAAGGGCCTCATGGTTCAACGATGATCTTAAGAAGTCCAAGAAACTCTGCCGCTCCCTTGAAAAGGCCTGGAAAAAAGACCCAACCACTAGCACCAAGGACGCCTTCAAAAACGCCACCCGCACTCACCACCAACTAATCCGAAAGGCCAAGAAAACAGCATTCAAGGATCGACTTGACAACAACGCCCACAACAGCAAGGAACTTTTCAACATCGTCAAGGAATTCACCAACCCTTCGGCCAACTCCAACGACATCACCCCCTCCCAAGCCCTCTGCGACTCCCTAGCCTCATTCTTCCACAACAAGATTGCAGACATCCACAACAGCTTCGACAACCAACCCGGAAACCAACCCACCCTACCATTTGCTGAACATTCTCCCCCCGTGAACACCCTTAACGACTGGAACCCAATCTCCACTGAGGACACAATCCGCCTGATGAATTCCATCCACTCAGGATCCCCCACAGACCCATGTCCTCACCACATCTTCAACAAAGCAGACTCCGTCATAGCTCCGCACCTCCGAGATGTCATCAACTGCTCCTTCAACTCCGCCACCTTCCCGGAAGACTGGAAACACGCTGAACTCACCGCCCTTCTGAAAAAACCCACAGCGGACCCCACCGAACTCAAAAATTACCGCCCCATCTCGCTCCTTCCTTTCCCGGCCAAAGTCATCGAGAAAGCTGTCAACAACCAGCTCGCCGCCTTCCTCGAAGCCAACAAATCCCTCGCCTCCTCACAATCCGGCTTCCGAGCAAAACACAGCACTGAGACCGCCCTCATCGCAGCAACAGACGACATTCGAACTCTACTGGACAATGGAGACACAGTCGCCCTCATCCTCCTCGACCTCTCTGCAGCATTCGACACAGTCTGCCACAGCACCCTTTTACAACACCTCAATAACATCGGAATCCAAGGAAAAGCACTTGAATGGATCACCTCGTTCCTATCCGGAAGAACCCAGAGAGTCCGCCTCCCACCATTCAAGTCCGAGGCCACTGAAGTCATCTGTGGCGTACCAAAAGGATCCTCACTCAGCCCCACCCTCTTCAACGTATACATGAGCCCCCTCGCGGCCATCGCCCGCCAACACAACCTCAACATCATCTCTTACGCGGATGACACTCAACTAATCCTTTCTCTCACCAATGACCCCAGCACCGCCAAAACTAACCTACACGAAGGAATGAAAGAAGTTGCCGAATGGATGAAACAAAGCCGTCTGAAACTGAACTCAGACAAAACAGAAGTCCTCATCTTAGGTACATCCCCCTCTGCATGGGACGACTCCTGGTGGCCGGAAGCCCTCGGAAAAGCACCCATCCCGACAGACCACGCACGGAACCTTGATTCTTCACTCTCAATGAACAGACAAGTCAGCGCCGTATCCTCTTCCTGCTTCAACATTCTTCACATGCTCAGAAAAACATTTCGCTGGATCCCCACCGAAACAAGGAAAACAGTCACCCATGCTCTGGTCACGAGCCGACTGGACTACGGAAACACCCTCTACGCAGGCACTACCGCTAAACTCCAGAAGAAACTCCAACGAATACAAAACGCCTCAGCCAGGATCATATTAGACATCCCACGCAACGAACACATCTCTGGTCACCTTAAAGACCTCCATTGGCTACCCGTCAATAAGAGGATCACTTTCCGACTGCTAACCCACGCACACAAATCACTCTACGACATCGGACCAGAATGCCTCAACTCACGACTGTCCTTCTACACCCCCTCCCGCCAACTACGATCTTCCAGCCAAGCCCTCGCCACGGTACCTCGCATCAACAAGACCACCATGGGAGGCAGATCCTTCTCATACCTGGCTGCTAAAACATGGAACTCACTCCCCGCTCACCTTCGCCTTACCCAGAACCACCTAGCATTCAGAAAGCAACTTAAAACGTGGATATTTGACAAGTAATCCTCCTCCCCTTTCTAAGCGCCTTGAGACCCTCTGGGTATGTAGTGCGCTATATAAATTCTATGACTTGACTTGACTTGACTAGGCTAGTAATTGTGCTGGTGAGAAATCGCGTACTTGGGACTCCTCACCAAGTTTTTTTTCTGCTTGTTCCAAAAACCTTACTAGGGCACAGTTTAATTTAGTATTCCGAGGGTCAAAGCAAGCCAAGACTGCTGCTCTACACGATCTAATCATGTTTGTGTTCCAGAGTTTCCTCAGGAGGGACCGTCTTTCGTTCAGCAGGTTTGGGCAAAGACAAAGGATGTGTACTATGTCTTCTTTTTGATTCCAGCAGAGTCTGCATTGTTCCTGTCCGTGGGCTCCTTTCCATTTTGGCAAATGGACCAACAGGTTGATTACTCCCATTCTCAACTTTAGGAAACTTAATTTTGTTCGAGCAGTGAATGGTTGAGTTAGGTACTCCTGTGGGGTCAACTGGACATAGGATTGCAAGGACATCCATCCGTGACTTCTTTCTGCCAGCCGAGCCTTGTCTTCCACGGAAGAGAGCTTTTTTGTGCTTATTTTCGCTAGTCGTTTGAATTCATTATGGCTTACTTGCATGCCCCAAAGGTCTTTCAGGCCTAGTGTTCTTAATCCTCTTTCCCAATATGCATGCCCTGCTCGCCATAGATTCATTTGAAGGCAAGACCATAGATGTTGCGCTAGGCTGCCTTCCTTCGATGACCTCAATTTATGACAGCACATTAGAAAACTCAAGGCTCTGGCAAGTGATTGATGGCAGATTCCCAGTTCCAACCTAATTTGGGCCGGTGATGTTTGACTTGGTAGCTTGAACAATATTCTATAAATTTTTGTAATAATTTTGTCCAGTTGGCCGCTATCCAAGCCTTTTAGAACCTCGCTTCCGTAGGTTAATGTGGGAATAATTTTTGCTTGCGCTACCTGGATTGTTGGAGCGAACGTTGGGCCTTGTAGTTTCTTATGTATAGAACTGATTGCGAAAGCAAGCTCGGAACCCTTCTTTTTTTGTTCTTCTAAATGTGTTTTGTATCTACCGTTGTTGTTAAAAGAGACTCCAAGGTACTTGTGGCATTTGGATTCAGCAATCCTTTCTTGATTCAAGACCCAAACCAGCTTCTTGGCCTTTCCTGAACGAACCGCCAACATTTTGGTCTTCTTGCTGTTTATCTGGAGCTCATTCTTATTTGAATAGTCAGAGATGGCGTCCATGAGTCTTTGCAAGCCAATCTTTGTTTTGCTAAGAAGTACAACATCATCAGCGTATAAGAGATTTGACAACAAGAAACCAGCTACTTTGGGAGAATGAGAATTTACCTTATTTAAGGCTTCTGGAAGGTCGGATAGGAACAAGTTAAAAAGTGTGGGGGCAAGGACACATCCTTGTTTGAGCCCTTTTGTCGTCGGAATTGGACGTGATAGTCTGGACCCGTCCCCAATCTTTATCCTGACCCATGTGTCCTGATGGAGAAGCTGTATAGCTCTTAAGAGATCATTTGGGATGTTTAAACTGTACAGCTTCTGTCAGAGCTTAGCTCTATTCACCTTGTCGAAGGCAGCTTTATAATCAATAAATCCCATATAAAGTGGGCAATTGCTTACCTCTGCCTGGTCGATCAGACAAGAGAGGGTCATAAGATTGACCGAGGTACCGGTGTTACTTGTGAAACCAGTGTGGTTCGGAGGAATTACAGAATGATCATCAGCCCATGCCCTAAGTGAGTTAAGAAGCAAACCAGCAAAATACTTTGCTTCATTGTCAATGAGGGCTATGAGGCGATAGTTCCCGGGAGATTTTTTATCCCCGCCTTTGAAGATTGATGCGAAAATGGATCCCTGCCAGGAGGGTGGTATGATGTTATTTTGCAGGATACAGTTGAAGAGGGTGGTTAGCTTCAAGGCCCAGAAGGTTGTGACCTCCTTAAACAGAGCCTGAGGAATTCCACCAGGGCCTGGGGCACCGTCCTTCCGACCCTTTTTGATCAGTTTTTCAGTTTGGGCCACCTCGATTGTTGTTGATTCGTTGTTGCTTTGCGAGGTGGGGCACTAATTTGGTTGCGCAGTTTTCCGGCCAACGTTGAAAGATTCCTTCGTTGAAGGGGATTTGATGTTACAATCAGTTGGCTTAGCGGCCGCTTTTTGAGCGAGAATGTCTTCGACATTAAGATTCTGATGAAGGGTTTTTACTTTTTGGTCATTAAAGTGAAGATACAGAGAGGCGACCCACTCAGTCTCCAGTATGCATGAGGACGCGGCTTTCGGGGCTCGCCCAGAAATGCTATTGATGGTTCGCCAGAACCTACCGGAATTGTTTGTTTTAATGTCATTTTGCAGCCTAGCCCAAAAGGAGTTCCAGAGACTTCTGTGTTGTTCTCTCTTAGCCTTCTTTAGGTAGCTGCGAGCCTCTCTCAAATTTGTCATTAACTGAGGATCCGTTGGATTTGTTTTTAAAGCCCGCCATGTCTGATTCATGTTTATTGTAGCAGATTGTATTGCTGGGTTGCGACTGGGCGTCTGGCTTTGCCCGTACAAGTTCGCCTGCCTTATTGGTTTTGCATGTTTGTCGATCAGTTCGGTTGCGAATGTTGACCAGTTAGCAATTTCATCGTTTGTGGGCCTCCTGGTGCTCTCCATAATAAGTTTGGCATCTGCTGCTATTTGTTGAAAGTTGCTGAAGGAGCACTTGATACGTTTTAAATTTATCGTGTAGCAGTCAGATGGCAGAGACCTATCTTCTTCATGTTGAATTAATCTGGTCATAAGCGGCATTTCTTGTGGGCGGTGGTCACTTTCAGTTCTGCTTCCAAGGGTAAAACCTATTATTTGGCGGAGAAGTGCAAGACTGACAAAGGTATAGTCAATTAGCGACATTGTCTGATACGCCGATGAGACGCAGCTGATCCTCTCCCTCGCAAAGACCCGGACATCGCCAAATCCAACCTCCACAAGGGAATGAAGGCTGTTGCAGATTGGATGAAGACCAGCCGACTGAAACTGTACGCAGACAAAATGGAGGTCCTCACCCTCGGCGCCACCCCCTCCGCATGGGACGACTCCTGGTGGCGGACCATGCTGGGAGCACCCCCGACACCCACAAACCATGCACGCAATCTGGGTTTCATCCTGGACTCAATGCTCTCTATGACCCAGCAAGCCAACACTGTTTCCTCTTCCTACTCCAACACCCTCCGAATTCTCCGCAAGATCTACAGATGGGTCGCCACCAAAACCAGGAGAACGGTCCCCCAAGCACTCGTCAGCAACAGGCTGGACTACGTCAACGCCCTCTACGCAGGAACCACAACGACACTCCAGGAGAGACTCCAACGAATACAGAACGCGTCCGCACGCCTCATCCTCGGACTCCTTCCCCACAGCCACATCACCACCCACCTAAGAGACCTGCACTGGCTCCCGATCAACACGAGGATCACCTTCAAACTCCTCACCCACACACACAAAGCACTCCACAACGCCAGACCTGCATACCTCAACAAACGACTGTCCTTCTACACCCCGAACCGCCAGCTTCGCTCCACCGACCTAGCCCTCCCCACCGTCCCACGCATCCAACAAACGACCACCGGCGGCAGATCATTCTCCCACCTCGCCGCAAAGACATGGAACACCCTCCCCATCCTCCTTCGGCAGGCCCAGGCCAGGACCTGTTAACCTTCAGGAGACTTCTCAAGACCTGGCTGTTCAACCAGCAGCTGCTTCCCCCACCCCCTTAGCGCCTTGAAACCCTCACCGGTGAGTAGTGCGCTCTAAAAATACTTGATAGATAGATAGATAGATAGATAGATAGATAGATAGATAGATAGATAGATAGATAGATAGATAGATAGATAGATAGATAGATAGATAGATAGATAGACAGATAGATAGATAGATAGACAGACAGACAGACATACAGACAGGCAGGCAGGCAAACAGGCAGGCAGACAGACAGACAGACAGACACACAGACAGACAGACAGACAGACAGACAGACAGACAGACAGACAGACAGACAGACAGACAGACAGACAGACAGGTAGATAGATAGATAGATAGATAGATAGATAGATAGATAGATAGATAGATAGATAGATAGATAGATAGATAGATAGATAGATAGATAGATAGATAGATAGATAGATAGATAGATAGATAGATAGATAGATAGATAGATAGATAGATAGATAGATAGATAGATAGATAGATCGCGTCCTTTAAACAATGTGCAGAAATATGTCTTCTGTTTTCCAGGCAGACGTATGGAGTCAATGCGGTGGTTTTGGGCAACCTCCCTTCATCAGCTTCATCAATTATTTAAGCTCCACTCGTATTACAATCAAAGACTCTTGCTCTGAAGGGCTGCCTCCGCATATGCCTGTGAAATGAGTGTTTAACACACAATCTCTGCGGTGTACATATTTTTCCTACCGGTTTAGTCCTGATAAGGTGCTAATATGTCATTCGATGGGAAGGGAAATTCGGTCCTGTTTAAGTGTAAAAATGGGTGCAGCTGATCAACAGAAATGCCCTCCACGACCTCAGAGTGCCTCTTTTAATTAGGGGTGGTCTTAGTTCGCGAAGTAGCACTACGCAAAGTGCACTTCGCACAACGCGAGCTACGCGTAGCACTACACGAACTGCGTAGTAGCATGTTCGCACTGTGCAAGATGCCGTTTTCAATGATTGCACTGTGCGGGCAAGCATCCGGCACTGTGCAATCATTGAAAACAGTATCTTGCACAGTGCGAGCTGTACTTTTCTGCTGCTTGAGTAGATTTTCACTCGAGCTGCAGCTTTCTCAACGCAGACTGGTAGTTTCTCATTGCGAGCGGTCACGAGCATGCACGACCACTCGCAATGAGAAACCTGACCTCCCCGCATTGAGAATCTCGCAGGGAGGTTTATTTTCCATGCTCGCGATCGGCAACTTGATGTTGCTGATAGCGAACAAGGAAAAAGTCTTGCGAGGATGTCATTTTGCTTGCTCGCGGTCGCCATCTTGACGTTGAGGACCGAGAGCAAGCAAAAAATGACCTCTGCACTACGATACGCTACGCTACGCATGTTTGGACTGTGCTACGTGCAGTTTTCGTAGTGCGAAGCTGCGCAAACTTCGCAAACTACGCGAGTGTAGCGTAGTGCTTTGCCCAGGGTTACTTTTAATATACCTGATTTGTGCAGTGACATTTGTGTCCAGTTTTGAAACAGACCCCGCCCTTCAGTATCCTGCAGGGATCTTTTATGATGTGTGCTGTCTGATCGGGCCGCTGCCAAGTCTTAATTCCCATTGTGTTTGCACCGGTCAATGGAATCTCTTCCTAATTCCGGCTGCCATTTGCAAGGAGGACTCTGCTGGGATCAACATCTGCGAGGGCTGCAGCCTCCTTCCGGTCTGCTTCTAAAAATAACTCCCCCATGGAGGGGATCGAACTGCAGCAGTGGGCTCGAATATTAAATTAACAAGCGCGGCAGGCTGCCGGCAGCAGAGGGAAGTGTGCGCTTCGCGCAGCAGCAGGGGGAGTAGGGGGGCTGCGCGATTCCCTTGCAAGAGAGATAATTGCTACCATATGGTGACGCTCGCTCCAGCAAGTGAATCGCAAGACGTGTACGTGTTGCCATTGAAGGAAATGGAACAATTGCATGTTTTGGCTAAAAAGCCAAAACGACAACTAAAGGTCTTTTTACCTTAGCAGCGCATGCGTGCTGCGAAGGCAAGACCTAAAAAGCGCAAATGCAAAGCAAGAGAATCTATCCGGACTCTTCAGTGATGTTATATTTGATCCTTTAATGGATGCTTGAACCAACAACGACGTAAGGCGGTGAGAAAATGCAGCCAACGCGTTTCTCCCTGGATAGGGCTTCCTCAGGGCAGTAGTCAGAAAGTACTGCAATCTGGAAGGTATTAAGTAATTTACACAGATTGTTACAAAGTCCAAGATAATTCAAATTGATGAAGTTCATTTCCAGAATATAAAGTCCATCCCGGTCATAGTCATTAGTATGTACTCACATTCTTGCGAAATCCGTAATTGCTCAAATCAATGAAATTAGGTTCCAGAATATGAGGCCAAATCCAGTTCCTGATCTTTGTATTCAGACAAACTTTACTTTACTTTATTAATCTTTATTTCGACAAAGAATTGTCTTAAAAGAACACAAAAGTAAAACAGTTTCAATGATACAGTAAAAATGTTAAAATAAGCAATAAAATACCATTTCATATAAATGTATATTTCCAATACATGACTATTGTCCCTCCTGCCCTATTAATTCTAGTACCAACCCCAAGAGAATTCAGTTGTGTACTTTCCGTGTTCTAGTTTATGGGTTTGCCACAAGTGCCCTTCTGATATTCCACATCGCTGCTATAAACTTTGTGACAGCGAAAACCACAACCGGGGAAAGATCCGTTTTTAAAATTCTGTACGCCTGGAGGCAGTGGCTTAACCCCAAATTTTTACAGATTGGGATGATCCACCTCCGTCTCGGGTTTGAGTAAGCAGGGCAAAAGAAAACAACATGGACCTCGTTTTCTAAAACTGCAGTACACCCTGGGCAATTCTTCAGCGATAGTGTGCACCAGTTAAACGTAAGAGATATGATAGGTAGCGAACCATGCCGCCATTGGAAAAAAAGCTTCCTCGAAACAACAGGGCTAATAGCATCCAGTAGTCATTCAAAACAGTATGAGTCCTTGGTCGAGAGGAACCTGGCTGTAAGAGTGCCCAATTTGGTGCTAGATAATAAATGGGCCATACGATTTTCCCGGAACAGCTGTACCAGTTGATTTCGTGAGATGCCAGCACAAGTATGCTTCGGGTCTGACCACATTGTAGTAAGACCAAGTTTCTCAAATTCCATCCTAACATATTTTAGCCAAGGAAGCCTGCCCGCATTAGGCAAGCCCAGTACTTAAATTAGCTCTTGCCTGTATTCGGATAACTGTAGGGTTACCCAGAGTCTCCTCCAAAAAGTTACAGGTCTAAGGGCCAGTTCCTCCTCTATGGGTCTGATGCCAAGGTCCAATCTTAGCGGCACTAATGGGGTACTCACGGGCAAAGCTGTCAATTGCCTTAAGAATCTATTTTCCGCAACAGTAATTGCTGAGCCAGTCTTGTAACCCCAGAGCTCAGCCCCATAGGACACCGCCCCAGGCGCCCGCAGTTTGTAAATTTCTAGTGGGGGACCAATCGGTTTGTACGATGACCTACTCAGCAGTTTCATTATACCCCCCGCTATCTGGGTCATCTTAAGATGCAATTTCAGTTCATGTTGGACCCAAGAGAATGATTCATTTAATGTAAGCCCTAGGTACTCGAAAGTGTGGACCCTTTCTACTCTAACACCATCTATCATAGGGTTTGGACGTGTTTTTGCGGGGGGATTGAAAATCATGTATTTGGTTTTTAAGGTGTTAATTTCCAAACCCCGCTCTTTACAAAAAGAGATAAACCTGTCCAGGACACGTTGGATACCATTAGTGGTTTTAGAGAGAAGTAACCTGTCATCCGCGAACATGATCGCTGAAATCCTGGACCCTGCAAGCTTTGGGGCGTCGCTGTCTTGTACCGCATTCAGATGTGCGATTACCCCGTTAACAAAGAGGCAAAACAGGGTAGGTGCCAGGACACACCCCTGCCTTACCCCCCTGTCAATGGGAAATCATACTGTCAGTGAACCGCTGCTACCATACCTGACCTGTGCATAGTTCTGGCCGTGGAGTCGTATTAACATATTCAGGAGTGGGGGTGGAATACCAAGCTCCCGGAGTACAGTCCACAACTTCTGGCACGGGACCAGGTTGAATGCCGCGCATAGGTCTACAAAGATGGTGTATAGTGACCCACCCCCGATCTTGAAAGTTTTCCAATGGAGCATATATAAACCGAAGATCTGGTCCGTAGTGGAAACATTCTTCCGGAACCCAGCCTGGGAGTGGCTTAAAATGGAATACTCCTCGATCCAGTCTAAAAGACGATTTAGGATCAGACGTGCAAAATGTTTTTGGGGCACATCAATGAGGCTGATTGGCCTGTAATTGGCAGGAAGCAGAGGTGAGCCATTTTTGAAGATAGGGACAATCTCTGCCCCCAGCCATGTACTCGGAACCTCCATGCCCCCCAAATACCATTGAAAATAGCCATCAGATAGGGAGACCATACCACCGATTCATGCTTTAGAAGGTCGCCTGGTAATTTATCCAGGCCCGGAGCTTTACTTGAGGGGAGGTTGAGAATAGCAGTCTCAACCTCCTCCACAGTAAACTCATACTCAGATGTTCCACTCTGGAAATTAGGAGCTTGGCTCGACGAGTTTGGTGCGCCCGCATGGACGTCCGCCCGGTAAAGAGTTCGAAAGTGCTCTTCCCACACCTCGGCGGATAAATTAGGGGCCACAGCCTCAACTTGTTCTATTGACCCGGTGTTAACAATTTGCCAGAATTGCCGGGCATTTCTTCCGGCAAGACTCGATGATAAGTTGGCCCAGTGATCCACCTCCCATTCTGCTTTAGAATTAAATTCCTGTAGGCAGCCTTTTTTTCCTTGATCAGAGCACTATTATGGGTTAGTTTCAGGGCTTTGATGAGCTCTGATTTCGCCCTTCTGCATGCTGGGTTGAACCATGTATGTTTTTTGACTGTTTTTTTCCCATTTCCCACAGGGTTTAGGATCTTGGCTATGCTTTTAGTCAAAGCCTGATGAACAACACCAAGTTTGGCAAATGCTGGATCAGAAATGAACTCCGGGGTCAAGGCAATCACAGTTTCCAGTGCTGTAGCTACTTCTACGTATATATCAGCCACTAACTCAGGACGAGTTACTGCCCTATCCCATCTGATTCTTCGTCTATTACTGGAGAGGAGTGCCCGATTATTGGGTCCTCTAAGTCCCTTGGGGCTGTCTTTGGAGCGGCCAGGGCAAAGAAAATCTAGAACCAGAGGATTATGGTCACTTTCTATCCTGGATACCACCTTAAAATCAATGACTTTGTGCCATGCACAGGCTTCAACAAATATATATTCCAATCGAGCCACTTGGCCCGATTTGTTAAAGGTGTGTTTCGCTGGTATGTCCGAGCCAGCACGGCCATTGCATGCCCTATTTGAGTGGTTTAATGTTAAGGCTAGAATTTGGACTGCCAGAGGTGCCCATGACTTAGGCGGAGGACCCACCGCCGGGGGGATTTTCCAGTAGTTATCCTCTTCTGAAATAGCGCTATCCATGAGGTCACTCAATGGCTCAAAGTGGGAGTTAAGGTCACCCCCTATCACCAGAGTGGCCCCCTGGGGGATCCTAGTTAGAAACTTGGAAAGTTCCTCAATGGTTTTAGACTCTGCTGTGGGGTTGACAGGTCTGGAGTAAACATTCACCAGAACCAGTTTGGAGGCATCAAGCCATGTCAGTAGGATGCTTTGTACATCCTCCGATGTTGTCTCTAGGATCCTCGCACTGCACCCCAGATGGGTCTTCACCCAGATTGTCAGCCCCCCGAGGGCCTTCTCCTTCCCCCCACTTTGCGGGTATAGAGAAGGACGCAAAACCGCTCCTGAGTTGCTCCCCTCTTGCCCAAGTTTCTTGAAAGAAACAAACATCACTTAAGTCAATAAAAGTGCCCCACTCTGGGCACGCCAATTTATTATAAAGCCCTGCAATGTTCCATGACAGGATTTTAAGAGATTTTTTACCAGCAATAGCTTTAGTGAATGACATATTGGGGTCTCTCTCCCCATTTGTCGAGAGCACTGAGTTGTTAGTACCGTCCCCCCTTTCTGGGGGTAGAGAAACCAGCCCGCCCAGTTCCACCTGCTGTTCCCCCTGGACAGTATTTGACCCATTCCTGACTCCCCGGGGGGGCTGAACATTTTTATGGCTTACTCGGCCGGCTCGTCTTCCCAAACTTATTCCCATAGTGAGTCAGTCCACCTGGTCCAGAGAGCTGAACCTGTTGGCATGAAAATAGTTGTGGTACATGGGTGTAGGAGAATGATTAGACCTATGCCCTCCAGTGAAGCTCCTAGCACCCACCCTAGTCCACCCTTCTTCCCCCCAACCTGGAACTGGATTTCTTGGGGTTGGATAAAAGAAGGACAGTGGGCGGGTCTGACTTATGGTACCAGCTGTGTAGCCCACCCAGTTGCAGATGTATGAGACTATGCCTGGATGCCTAAAATTTACCAGGACGCAATCCACCTTTATTTGTTTGTTTAATGAGTGTTTAGCCAGCTGACCACATTGTTTTTTAGGGATGAAAAAGTTTCGTGGGTAGGGCCACTGAGCTCAGGGACACCAGTTAATACAACTACCAGGGGGGCCGCTTCCGGGGGCAGGTTAACTACCTTGCTCCACCTTACACGGCCCCCGACTGCTTTGGGGCGCTCAGCCTCCGCTCGGCCCGAGCCAGTAGATCTGGGGGATTAGCGCTAGACGTGCCTAGTGGGGCCTGGGCTATCACAGGATTTGTTGCTGAGGCCGCGTTTAAGGTGGGAGCAGGCACAGCAGCTAGAGCTAACCCCCCCCCCCCACCAACCTCCTGACCCTGCTGTATGGTTGGGAATGATTTAAGATGGTTCATTTTCTCCCAGTGGCCAGTTCAATATTTAAAAGTCTACACTCAATGGAATTTAATCTGTCCACTAGAGGGTTAAGCAAGGATTTCAGGGTAGAGCTCAGTGCAGGGATCAGATTGTCTGTCCCTGCCTGCGTCTTATCCCCAAATATAAATGTAGTGGGCTGGGTTGGCACCGGGTCCTGGGGGGATACATTGGTGTCAGTAATAGTTATGGGTGGGACTTCCCTACTTTCAGCTTGGGCCATGGTATGAATTGCTTCGAAACCCTTATTGAGATTTGCCTTTTTCCCACCCCTCACCTGGGCGCCGCGTTTCCTCTTGAGGACAGCCCCTTCCCTCACTCCCTGTGACTGACTACATGTGGGTTTTAGCCCGCCCTCTGATATTCCCATGTTGGTAATAGCCACAGATGATGATATTATTGTCACTTCAGGAGTGATTGGTAAAGGTGCCCCAGCAGCTCCTGGACTATTACCAAGATCATGTAGGACAGCCGTAATAGTCTGGTCAATGCTGTTCAATAGGGCTGTGGGAGATCCCTCCCCCCTTTCAGGCGTTTTAGCGCTGGCTATTAGACCTAGAGAAGATCTACTGAGACTGTCAATGCCTTGTGAAAGACGACTCTCAACCACAGCAATCTCTTTGGAAAGAACCAAGTTTGCTCTAGACAAAAAAATGTCCAATGTACCTGCAATCAAAGAACTTGAAGCAATGGCCTTACTCCTTGTCTCTCGGCCCGCCATGGTTTATAAACACAACAGTCCTCAATGGCAAATCGAGAGTAAGTCCCTCGTACAAATCGTAGAAATCAGGGCCAAGTGGGAAGGCCCGGTCCGTCCTGCACGGTCTGTAACGGGCTAGAACGGGCCCACCCGGGCTCGTCCCGCGCGCGTCCCGCTAGCGCGTAGGTGTGCGTGCCTGAAATAGCTGATGGGAGGGTACGAGAAGAGGCCCCAGCTGCGGCCAATGTTGTTTCCGCAAGTCCCGCTGGACCTCGCAGTCCTGACCCGGCTGTTTGTCTCTAAGGCGCTCTGCCCCTCTAGTGCTCAATGCTCCTTTCACTGCTTCCTCTGGTCTGTGGTGGAAGAAATTCGATTCACGCCCTGTGTCCAAGCCTGCGAGCGGCTCCCGCGGAGCGGGGGCCACGCGGCGTTAAGTGCAGTACGGGGAGGGTACGGGAAGAGGCCCCAGCTGCGGCCAATGATGTTTCCGCAAGGCCCGCTGGACCTCGCAGTCCTGACCCGGCTGTTTGTCTCTAAGGCGCTCTGCCCCTCTATTGCTCAATGCTCCTTTCACTGCTTCCTCTTGTCCGTGGTGGAAGAAATCCGATTCACGCCCTGTGTCCAAGCCTGCGAGCGGCTCCCGCGGAGCGGGGGCCACAAGACGTTAAGTGCTGTACGGGGAGGGTACGGGAAGAGGTCCCAGCTGCGGCCAATGATGTTTCCGCAAGGCCCGCTGGACCTCGCAGTCCCGACCCGGCTGTTTGTCTCTAAGGCGCTTTGCCCCTCTAGCGCTCAATGCTCCTTTCACTGCTGCCTCTGGTCTGTGGTGGAAGAAATCCGATTCACGCCCTGTGTCCGAGCCTGCGAGCGGCACCCCAGTTTCGGACAAACTGTAGAGTGCTTACTGAAATAGGTGAGCCATCTATAATTTCATCATTTTAGTAAAAGTTGCTCCATAAGCACACCTTGAGGGACGCAGTATCTTTCAACCCGTCGTCGAACTGAAAAACCTAGGTTGTGCAGCTTTAATCACCCCTTGCTGCCATTTCTTCTTTTTCTTTCCTGGTATGGGTTCACAATGGTGTACCACTCTGGTTTTGCGAGGGGTGCACGCGGCACAGCGATACTCATACACCGCCGAGTACCGCTACAAGTCACACATCATTGGCTCGATCCGGGCAGGCACTTCACGTTCATATCTGGCACCATAGCTGGTGAACAGATCAAACTTGGGAGTGTCTAGGTCCCACCACCGTTGGGTCAAACATTCATAGACAAACTAACACAGCTTTGGGGTGGGGGAACTCCGTGTCGGGTTGGCGATATTGGGTTGAGACTGGAATGACATTATGAACGTGGCATGCAAGGCCGCCAGATGTACCTCCTCCCAAATCCAAACTGAATATATTGGCACATACACTAGGCTGGGCGGACTCGTGACGGGCATTTCACCCTTCAGAGGCTGGGTTCACCTACGCATTGTCTGTCCACCCCACTCTTTCAGGTTTGGATAATTTGTTCATCCCACATAGCTACTTACACACAGTGGCACACACATCCATTATGCCCCGCGGTCTCTCTGATCACTCGCCATTCCAACTCAGACTGCGCCTGCAGACTCGTCGTGCCCCATATTGGTGCAGCATGTCCCTGTGGCTTTTCTGGGACGCCGATTATCAGGAGGTGGTACATCGGGCAATTGCCGATTATCTCAGTTTCAATGTCCGAACTTCCCCATCCCAAGTTACCCTGTGGGAAGCTTTCAAGACCACGCTCAGAGGGGAACTGGAGGATCGTCAGGTCAATCAATCAATCAATCAATCAATCAATCAATCAATCAATCAATCAGCCATTTGTAGAGCGCACTACTCACCCATGAGGGTCTCAAGGCGCTGGGGGGGAGCAGCTACTGGTCGTACAGCCAGGTCTTGAGAAGTCTCCCGAAGGTCAGCAGGTCCTGGGTCAGGTCCAAAAGCAATCCCAAATGGTGGAGGGCTGTGACTCCGGCGCCCACCGGAACCTACTGCATGTCCAGCAGCAGCTCCATCAGCTGCATACAGACAGCGCTAAGGAGGCATGGTTGGCAATCCAGTACAGGATTTACCAATGAGTCCAGTCAGATGCTCCATAGGCTATGCCAGGTCCGAACGTCACAGACGCAGGTACCCCTGTTAAGGTCCCCAAAGATCAAGATGTGCACCTCCCCCGAAGCCGGGGTCCAGGCCTTTGCCAGTGTTTATGCTGCTCTGTATGAAGAGAGGGAGATCATAGCCAAGTCCCTTATTGATGATTTTTTTCTCGGATATCCCTCCTCACCGTTATCTGATGACTTACGCGATGAACTCGATAAACCCATCACCCTGGATGAACTGCGGGCGGCACTGTCCAATACACACCCGGGCTGGGCACCGGGTCTGAACAGGTTCCTGTGCAACTTTCTGTGTCCCATATGGGGACCCTGGGGTCTCATCTGCTTGCGGTGCTTCACGAGGTCTCGGAGCAGGGTATTTTGCCCCTGGATTTGCAGCAAGCCGAAATCATGGTCTTCCTCAAGCCCGGTCGCCCTCAAGAGGATCCGGGCTCGTATCAGCCTCTCTCGTTGTTGAATTTTGAGCCCAAACTTTCGGGGAAGATCCTGGCCGACCGCCTCTGCATCTACGCTCAGGATCTGGATCATCTGGATCAGTCGGGCTTCATGCCACAGCGCTCCACCAGACACAATATCAGATGGGTCCATAATGCTGTTGCAGAGGCTCCTAGTCTGGGTCCCCCCACGGCTGTTCTGTTGGCAGACATAGATAAGGCATTTGACTCACGGAGCTGGACCTTCCTTTTTATTCTTCTAGAAGCTATTCACTTGGGACCAAGGTTCCGGACTTATGTGAAACCTTTATATACGGATCTCACAGCCTTGGTTCGCGCGGCTGGATGCTGCTCGGCTCCCTTCATTATCCGTAGGGGCACGCGGCAGGGGTGCCCCCTATCCCCTCTCTGATATGCCTTAGCGATTGAGCCCTTAGCTGTATGGGTGCGTCTGGACTCTGTCCTCCGGGGGCTCGACTGATTGCCGGAGCACTCAGACAGGATCGCGCTCTACACCGACGATACCCTGTATTTCATGTCAGACCCCTGGGCCTCCCGGCCCTGCGTCCTCCAAATCCTCTGGATATTTGGGGAGACTTCTGGGCTATGCGCTAACCCATCTAAAACTATCGTGTTCCCCATTCACGGTGAGCAGTGGAGACAGGCTTGGGCCTCGCAGCTGATCATTGCAGACACGAGCCTCAAATACCTTGGGGTATTCATAACGCGGTGTCCCAGCGTAGCTTGGATGCATAACATAGTCCACTGCTTCCCTCCATTTGAAAGAAAATGACGATTTGGTCCCAATTGCCCCTCTCACTGTATGGCAGGTCCACAATCTTCAAAATGGGTCCCTGCCGAGCTTACTTTACAGGCTTCAGAACTATCCGCATCCTATCCCCTGTCGTGATTTCTCCCAATAAATGCACTCCTGAATAGGTTCCTCTGGCAAGAAGGTGTGGTCCAGGTGGCTCTCGCCATGTGTATTCAGTCCACGTATTGTGGTGGTATCGCGGCAGCCAAAGTCTGTGCGTACTATTAAGCTTCGCACCTCCCAGTGATTAACGAATGGTGGTAAAGCTCCCAGACAGATCCGGCTAATGCAGTGGAAAGCCTCACCATGGCATGTACTCCGCTGCTCCATCTCCTGTATAGTTGCTCGTCCCTGGAGGTGCTTCCCCTGGCCTGCCGGACAGTTATTCAGACATGGAGGCAGGTGGTTTGGTCCATGGGTTGGTGGGGTATGCTGACGGGCTGACGGGCGCCACTCCCCTCTGGCAAGAAAAACACCTCCGGTCAGTCTCGGCACTGGTGAGGTTTCGCAGGTGGAATGATATTGGTATATCTACTCTCTGAGATATTATGCAGGGGACCACTCTTAAATCCTTCCTGAAGATACAGGCAGATTTTGACCTTCACAAATCACAGTTTCACTGCTATCTGCAACTCCGTCACTCATTGACCCCCTGATACGGCATCTCGAGTCATTACCTGAGTTCCACCCGCTGGAAGGTCGGCTGTTGATAGGAGATTTGGGGACCCACAAAATCCAGAAAATGTATCAAACTCTCACTGCACACTCTAAGACCACTATCCACAGAACCCGGGCGACGTGGGAGGCAGATCTGCCCACCCTGACTGACGATGATTGGGCCAAGGCAGGCCCATATCTCTGTACTGGGGTGAATGTATGACATTGTTCTGCATTCTGTCCATCAATTGTTCTTTTTGCATTTGTCACCCAAATGGGACAGGTATGCCCAGACGTGGGTCCTGTGCTCTCCATGCCACTGGAGTCACGGTATCCTGGCTGGTGAGGGCTGAAAGACCGAAGCGGTCCTAGGATGCTTGTTTCCAGTCCAGGGAGGACCTGGCCTGGCAGTTTGGGCTGGACTGTTCCCATTGGGCGCAGGTTCAAGACTGATTTGCATATGGCTGGGTCCAATCAGGAATGGTATGGTGAGCAAATACAACAATGGATTTAGGCCCAGATCTCTGTACTGGAGTGAATGTATGAAATTGTTCTGCATTCTGTCCATCAATTGTTATTTTTGCATTTGTCACCCCAATTAGGACGGGTATGCCCAGACGTTGGTCCCATGCTCGCCATGCCGCTGGAGTCAAGCTATCCTGGCTGATGAGAGCTGAAAGTCCAAAACTGTTTCTAGGATGCTTGTTTCCAGTCCAGGGAGGACATGGCCTGGCAGATCAGGCTGGACTGTTCCAATTGGGTGCAGGGTCAAGACTGATTTGCATATGGCTGGGTCCAAACTGGAATGGCATGGTGAGATAAAAAATGATGAATTTAGGCCCAGATCTCTGTACTGAGGTGAATGTATGACATTGTTCTGCATTCAGTTCATCAATTGTTATTTTTTCATTTGTCACCCCGAGTGGGACGGGTATGCTCAGACGTGAGTCCCGTGCTCTCCATGCCACTGGAATCAAGCTATCCAGGCTGATGAGGGCTGAAAGGCCGAAACCGGTCCTTAAATGCTTGTTTCCAGTCCAGGGAGGACCCGGCTTGGCAGTTCGGGCTGGACTGTTCCCATGGGGCACAGGGTCAAGACTGATTTGCATATGGCTGGGTTCAAACTGGAAATGCATGGTGAGCAAAAAATACGATGGATTTAGGCCCATATCTCTGTACTGGGGTGAATGTATGACATTGTTCTGCATTCTGCCCATCAATTCTTCTTTTTGCATTTGTCAGCCAGAGAGGGACTGGTATGCCCAGACTTGGATTCTTTGCTCTCCATGCCACTGGAATCAAGCTATCCAGGCTGATGAGGGCGGAAAGCCCGAAACCGTTCCTAGGATGCTTTTTTCAGTCCAGGGAGGACCTGGCCTGGCAGTTTCCATATTTTCAGGGTCAAAATTGACTTGCATATGGCTGGGTCCATGCTGGAATGGCATGGTGAGCAAAAAAACTGTGGGTTTGGGCCCAGATCTCTTTTATTAAAAACACTTTTTATTGTGTTTATTGTTTTTTCAGTCATTGAAAAAGTACAGTACAAGCTTTAACGTACACTAACAGACACAGTATGGAGGAATATAAACAATGCCACCTTCTCTCATAAAAAACATTTTGCAATGTGAGGAGGTAGAAGTTCAGTCCAGGATATCATCCCTGCCCTCTTATTACTCACCGCACATCTAGGCAGGTCTTACAGTAAGCAGAAAAATAACAGTGATCTTGGCTTTGATGACACATGAATTGAAGAAACTATCAGCAGGATAGGGCCTGTCATCAACATCACAGTACTGGTGTATTATATAATCCAACACATCACTAAGCTTGTCACGGAGGAAGGCAAGATGAAGTGATCAGTCCGACATATGCCTCATGCCCATCCCATACTCTCACAATGTAAACCCCGTTATGGTACCACCACCTCCAGAGTGTCAGACGGGGCCCCTTGTGTATGCACTAGAAGATAACTTTTGAGAGAGTCCCATATATCTTTAGGCCATGATGCCGGGGGAGTGTTTCGGCATAAGAAAGAAATTGTTCCTGGCAATATTGTAAGTCATAAGGCCATTCTTTGAACTTGGCGCTCACCCCCTGACCCATCTACAAGTCACTAGATGTTTAGCCAGCAACAGAGCAGTGGTGAGGTATTGACGGTATGGTTTTGGGATGAGTTTGGTGTAACCTATCAAAGCTATCAGAAGAATGCGCTCTAAGGGGATTGCTGTCATCTGTTCCATTGCATCAAACACCTGTACCCAATATTCATGCACCCGTGGACAGTCCCAGGCTAAATGAAGGAAGTCAGCCCCTGAAATTCCACATTTTTTGCAACGATCTGTATCTTTTAATTTATATCTATACATTTTAACTGGGGTGTAATATAAGCATTGCAGACATTTAAAGTGCGTGATGCACAATCCACCGCTGGCAGATATATGCTCTGTTTGTAGACAACAGTATGTCCATTGTTCATCCGTCAGCTCGTAACCTAATTATGAGTTCCAATGTGCACGGGAGGGGCAGGGAGACTCCATCTGCTGAGTGTGTATTGTATGATAAAGCGTGGAAGCCAAGTGTCCCGGAGAGTCACCTCGTAGCATCAGATGTAAGGGAGCGAAACTAGGGGGTTCCTGAGAGAACTCCGGAATGATAGATTGCACATCCTGGCTAAGCCAGACATAGAGAAATATGTCCAGAGAAGAGGGTTGCATCTCATGGACGAGTTGGTATGATGACTGGAACATCCCGTTGTGATGGAGATCCCCCTATGGTGCAATGTTGGTGCGCTTGCAGAGTTTAAGAAACCCCTTTTCTTGGAGCAGTTGCATGTGGGGGTGGTATGAAAGTGGAAGCAAGGGCCGGTACAGCATAGGGTATCGAAGGAGAGTCAAGATACGATTCCAGGCATCAACCATGCATGTAATCGTGGTGGGTGCCTTGTCTGACGTACGAGTGGTGGCCCATATCACATCATCAAGGGGGCTGGGGTCTTCCAGTCATTGCTCCACCTCGACCTGTGGCATATACCTGGGGGGATAGAACCAGTAATAAGCATAATGGGCCTGTGCGCATGTATAATAAAGCTCGAAATACGGAGCAATGAAACCTCCCTGAGGGTAGGGACTCATGCATATGTTCCATTGTAGTCACGGTTGTTTACCCCCCATACCAGCCTGATCATTTCTGACCGTAGTGTCTTAAAAAAATGTTGTCCCGGGTTGTATGGGATATTTGAAAATTGGTACCCGTAGTTGCAGAAGCACCACCATTTTTATTAAGGAGACGCGCCCCACCAGAGAAAGCGGCAGTGAGATCCAGCTAGTGATACACCCTGGAATTAGATCCATAGTAGTTCCATAGTTAAGGCGCATCAGCTCCTCCCTGTCTCCCGAGATATGGATCCCTAGATAGCACAGGTCGGTATTGCACCACTCCAATGGGAAATTTAGGGGAAACTGAGTGGCCGCGGGTGTAAGAGGAAATATTTGTGACTTCCTCCAATTGATATGGACTAACCCTGGGCAAAGCACTAAGCTACGCTTGCGTAGTATGCGAAGTTTCTGCGACTTCTCACTACGCAAATTGCACGTAGCACAGTGCAAGCACACGTAGCGTAGTGCAGTGGTCATTTTTTGCTTGCTCACAGTCCTCAACGTCAAGTTGGCGACCGTAAGCAAGCAAAATGACATCCCGGCGAGACATTTTCCTCGTTTGCGATCAGCAACATCAAGTTGCCTATCGCGAGTGTGGAAAATAAACCTCCCGGCGGGATTCTCAATGCGGGGAGGTCTCATTGCGAGTGGTCACGTATGATCAAGACCACTCGCGCTGAGAAACTACCAGTCCGCATTGAGAAAGCTTCCGCTCGAGTAAAAATTTACTCGAGCGGCAGAAAACTACAGCTCACACTGTGCAAGATGCCGTTTTCAATGACTGCACAGTGCTGGATGCTTGTTTGCACTGTGCAATCATTAAAAACGGCATCTTGCACAGTGCGAACAGGCTACTACTCAGTACGCGTAGCTCGCGTAGTGCAAAGTGCACTTCACGTAGCTACGCGTAGAGCTACTTCGCGAACTACGCCCAGGGTAATATGGACCCCAGACCATTTTCCAAAGACAATTCATTCCCGGAAGAGTGGGTTAATAGTGCTGAGGGTCTCTGACATAAAGGGTGATGCAATCTGCATAAAGAGATATGAGGATCTGACGCAGGTTGCACTGTAATGCTTTGTCCTGAAGATGTTGCTGCAATTTAGCCACTAATGGTTCGATCACCAGGGCGAAGAGCAGGGGAGAAAGTGGGCACCCCTGCCGGGTACCTCTAGACATGGGGAAGGCGGCAGACAAATGACCACTGATACGGACTTTGGCCATGGGGAGTCAATATAGCAGCCGTATCCAGGAAAAAAACAGAGGAGGGAAGCCTATCTGCTGCAGCAACCTGAGAAGATAATCCCACTCAACAGAGTCAAACGCCTTAGTGGTATAAAAAAAAACTGATGCCAGGGGCAGATTAGGATCAACAGTCTGCAGAATGGAGAAAAGGGTGCAGATATTATGTGTAGTAGCTCTCCCCGGAACGAGGCCCGCCTGATATGGGAGAACCATATTTTCCATTAATAGGGTTAACCGATTGGCAATGACCGTGGCCAAGATTTTAGTATCACAATTAATGAGGGACCATGGCCTGTAATAATCACAATGAAGTGGTGATTTTCCAGGTTTGAGAAGGGAGGTAGTAAGTGCCTCTCTCATGAAGGGGGAGGGGTTGTGCCAGTCTCAAGTTAGTCCTAATAGATCTCTTTAAGAATTGGGGCCAGCTGATCTATATAAGTTTTATAAAATGTAATGGGTAGCCCGTCCAAGCCAGGAGCTTTGCCGGACTTCATTTGCATTGTAGCTACCTGAATCTCATCAAGTTCAAAGGGATCCCACAGAATTCCCTTTGTGAGTCACCCAGCCAACAAGCGCTACCTCCCCCAGAAAGTCATCTAGCTCGAAGTGGTCCCTCCTTTGGGAAGTGTATAAGGAGGAGTAGTGTGTGGTAAATGTAGTGAGTATAGCAGCAATGTCACAGTAAACTACATCCCAGGGACCAGAAATCTCCAAGACGTAGTTAGAAAAGCAGGGTTGCCGTATTGTCTCAGCCAAGGCCTTTCCAGGCCACTTGCCCTCTCCGTATCTTTGGGCCACCCAGTATTTACCCCTAAACTTCGTCTAACGATCAGCAGTGGTAGTGTACTCCATAAGTTTCTCACGGAATTCATGCTGAGTGTGACTGTCGCCACCTGCAGAGAGACGTGTCTTCAGTGTCTTGAGCTCTGTTTCTAATCTTCGTAGTGTATCCTGTATATCTCGGAGTACCCCTGAACTTTTTGAGATGCTGAATCCCGAATTGTGACCTTAAATGCCTCCCAAATTGTTTCAACGCTGTCCACAGAGCCCCTATTTCTCTGAAAGAAATCCTGAATTCCTTCTCCCAGTTATCTATGGAATACCGCATCTAACATGCTAAAGGTTGCAATCTCCAGCTGCTGCATGGGATGCCATATCCCGGAGGCACAAGTGTAAGTTGAACAGGGAAGTAACCGGAGTATGTTCTAGCTAAATGTGTGACATCTTTTATCAATGGGCATAGGCCACGGGAGATTACGCAATAATCTAAGCATGCCCAAGACACAGCTTGTGCGGTGAAATGTGTGCCTGCCAGCATATGAGGGTGGATGCGGTGCCAGGTGCCCAGTAATCTGTTATCTGCCATTATGCCCTGGAGGACTCCATGCGATCTAGTATAATGATGCAGTGCTGGGTTGGACCTATCTACGGCAGGATTGGGGGCCACATTGAAATCCCCTCCCCATATTATGTGAGTAGAGCCGATCTCTACAACCTTGCCCCACAGCATGGTAAAAAAGTCAGGGGTGTTGATATTAGGGCCAGAGCAACATACCAAGGTAACCGATTTCATACCCATGTAAGGCAATATCTCCCATGGGGATCTAGTAATGTTCCAGCTAGGTCAAAATGGGTTCGTTTTTTAATAAGTATGACCGTCCTCGGCATACGAGGGGTATGATGAAAATATCCAGTGGTCAGCTCACTTATGTGCGAAAGTAGTGGTGTGTTGGGGATTAATGTGTGTTTCTTGGAGCAGGGCAATATGGATCTGATGTCGGTCTAAATATGCCAGTATCTGGCGGCATTGCCATGGGCCCCGTAACCCCTGAACATTGCAAGTGCCGATCCGTAACTTCTGGTGAGGTGTCAGGTTAGCCATTTTCCCTGCTGGTATGCAGTAGGTAACAGTGTAGACCTGAGACATTTGTAGAGAGAAAAGGAAAGCAGCCACATTTCTGTCTGTCATGCTGTGTCATACATATGGTAAGAAACTCAAAAAAGAACCCCCATCCCCTACCTGCTGAAGCATACCAAACATGCCAGACATCTCTTCCCCACCCATCACCCAAACACCCAAGTATTCCCAAAACAAATAGCATACAAAATTCAAAGGAGGAGCACCCTCAGCGGGATCTCCTAGGTGCATGCATGTACACTCCTCAACCTCAAAGAGTCAGTGGGATGGTAAAGACGACCTCTAAGAGGGTTGAGGGTGCTCAGTACAAATGTTCACATTTACCCAGTTTATCACTTATTGGATTTGCAGGGGTGAGTGCCCTGCATCGATAGGCACATAATTCAACAGTCCTGAGGTGTCATATCATCAAAGCCTCCCGAACATCTCGGGAGACGTGCTCCATCTGCTGCAGCTTACGAGTTACTCTGTAGTCGGTGATGCCGATCTGGATGATGCATCTGGTGAATTAGAGGCTGCATACTGGCGTTTGAGGCTTTCAAGAAATCATCCACCTGTTGTGGTTTAGTGAAGAAAGTCTGCTTGCCTTGGTAAGTAATTCTCAAACCGCCGGATATAATAACGCATAGTCTATTTGGGCTTGACAAAGCTTTTGTTTAGCAGGGAGAACTTGCGCCACTCTTCCTGCACAGCCGCCGTGAAGTCTGGGTACTCGGTGAATGAATTACCCTCAAAATTAAGCTGTCGTTTTTCCCGGGACACTCGAAGGGCAACATCTCGGTCCCGATAATTTAGGAGCCGGGCAATGATGGGTCTGGGTGTTCTTCCTGGCGGAGGCTGGAGTCCTAAAGACCAATGTACCCGTTTGACAATTAAATGGGAAGAGGGGGATTCAGCACCGATTGTGGCCAGCAACAGTCTTTCTACATACTCTTCCATTTTGCCAGTGTTTTTACTTTCTGGGAAGTCAAGGACATTTATGTTGTTACCCTTGCTTCTTGCTTCAATATCTTCATTTTAAATGAAATTATCTATTCAGGAGTTTGTCCATTTGTGCCACATTTGCCTGGATATTGAACGTGGCATCTTCAGCATCGGAGATACGGTGCTCTGTTTCTTTAATGCGTTCTTCATGGCCATCTAGTTTGTAAACTATTGCATCCATTTTTGTGGTCATGGCATCCGTTTTGTCCGTAATAGTAGTGAGTCCTTACCTGACCTCTAGAAGAATGGCTTTCATATCTTCATTGGCGATGTAGATGTCCCTTGGGCTGGTGCGTCATTGTTCACCTCAGACTCTTCCTGGTGTAGTCGGGCGCTTTTCTTTGCATCAAATGTCAGCTGTGTTTGCTTTGCATCTGTTTTTCAGTATTTTGCAGCTGTGTAAACAGTGCCCGTCGGTGGGTTCGCGTCCCTTGGCTCTCCTAAACAGAGATCAAGCAGCTCAAGTTGTCCACGGCTTTCATCGGCAGTAAGTGCAGAAGATGGTGTCAGGGTCACTTGTACATTTGCGGGAGCCGATTCTCTGGGGAAACGCCAGGCATGTGGCATTAACGGTGCATCGGGCCACTGCCACGTGAGTTGCAGTAGGTTTATGTCCCAGGTAACAAGTAGCACCCAGGTGAGAGAACCCCTTATCCAGGATGACTTAAAGTAGCATAACAACCCGGCACCACGAGGAGCAGCATGAGGACAGTGCCACTATGTACAATAATGGAGGATTAGGTCATAACCACTGCAATGCTCTTTGTTAGTGGCTGATACCAGATGAGAGGTTTCCCACACCAGGGATAATGTCACTGTATTACGAGCAGCAGGCCGTAAGTATTTACACAGGGCCTTAGGATGAAGCCCTAAAGTATTTTATGGGTGGCTCTCAGGCTGGGGGGTCATTATCACTATGGCGCAGCACCGAGGCAGCAACTGGTTCCAGGAGGCACTGGGTAATGGCCACCGCAATGTTCTCCGCAGCAGGCAAGTGGGGCCTTCAATGCTTAGCAGATGCCAGCTTCTCAGAAATCACAGCCGTGCCACTTGCACCGTGATCTCGGGGATAGGCGCCTGGACAGTAACACATCTGCGGCGCGCTGTGCAAGGAAGCAGAGCTGCGTGATGCAGCTTGTGGTCGATCCGCCACACGGGCCTCCTAAACAGTTATGGCGCTCCGAGCCGCAGGGGCAAATGAGGGTCGGTATATATGCAAAGGTTTAACTGCCGCAGCTCTGGCTTCCTCCAGGAGACAGATAGGCATGATTGCCAGTCCGCGCTTAGTAAGGATATCACGGACTCACTGCTTTTCTCCAAGTGCCAAGAGTGCGAACTGCACCAAACGGGCCCAGTCACCTCTGGGTGCCGCGGTGCTCACGTGGTGTACCTCACCCAGCAGAAGCTCCAGACAGAGCAGGGCCTCCCAGTGGCAATATCAGGATCGGCTGACCACAGTGGAATAAAGCCTACTGTATGCTTCAATTTTCCAGTGCCAGAACATGGGGCTACAGACACCACAAAGCAATGAATATTGTGCGGTTATTTCCATCTGGGCAGGATAAATAAAAGGATGAGTGCGCCGAGCTTCACAAGCCTCAGTCCAGTGCAGCCCTCTTGCTCGTGCGTCACCAAGCGCACCCCCCCCCCCCATTGAGGCCCAGATCTCTGTACTGGAGTGAATATGTAAAGAACAACTGATGGACAGAATGCCGAACAATGTCATACATTCACCCCTGTACAGAGATCTGAGCCTAAATTAATTGTTTTGTTGCTCACCATGCCATTCCAGTTTTGACCCAGCCACATGCAAATCAGTCTTGACCCTGCGCCCAATGGGAACAGTCCAGCCAGAACTGCCAGGCTAGGTCATCCCTGGACTGGAAACAAGCACTCTAGAACCGGTTTCGGGCTTTCAGACCTCATCAGCCAGGATAGTTTAAGTCCAGTGGCATGGAGAGCAAGGGACCAACGTCTGGGCATACCCGTCCCACTCGGGGTGACAAATGCAAAAAGAACAATTGATGGACAGAATGCAGAACAATGTAATACATTCACCCCATTACAGCAATCTGGGACTAAATCCATAATTTTTTGCTCACCATGCCATTCCAGTTTAGACCCAGCCATTTGCTGGGACAGGTGGCTGCTTGGACCGAGGCCAGCTTGACACAGTTGGTGACTGTTTTTGTTCAGGAAATCTTCTCCCAGTAGAGGAACTGGTGGACCAATATGGTCTATCCATGGGCCAATTCCTAACTTATGAGGCACTGACATGGTCCTTTGGGGATTTGTGAGCTGTCAGGTGGGAGAAACCAACCACATACGAGGTTCTACAGATGCTGGTGTCCATAGATACAGCACAGCACCTGGCGAAGTGGCTCCAGAGGTCACTGAATGTTTTGTTCCATAAACTCTGCCAGTACCTAGGCACCACTGGGGAGTAGCTTTAAGAAAAAACCTTACAGACTCGGCGTGGAATAGGATTCTGGCGTATCCTTAGACGGTCTCCAGAAACATGTGATTAAAATATACCCAGTCCAACTATGTCCATATGACATATCTGACACCACATAAGCTTCAAGCTATCTATGGAGGCGACCAGCACGGCTGCCCCAGGTGTAAACTTTTGGACGCTGACTTCTGACGTATGACCTAGACCTTCCCCCAGCTGCAACCATTCTGAAATGCAGTGATCGAGGCCCTTAATACCATCCTGAACTTATCCCTTGTGTGCAGTCTAGAGGTTTGCCTACTGGGACTGTTCCTTAGACCCTGTAAATACAAGGTTGCTTCTTGGTTTGTGGACCTGGCTTTAGTTTTGGCAAGGAGATGGGTTGTGATGCTTTGGAAATAAACAAAAAGACCAAGGGTGAACTTTTGGATAAATTATGTCACTATATGAGCTAGGGCTGAGAAGAGAGCCCTGGTTTGTGAGGACACTTGGGGGCATATTATCAAGACAGGCGATAAATTTATCGCCGCTTTAGCGGCAGAAAACTGCCTCTAAAACTGCGATAATGGGCATGATAACATGCTCTTTGGAATTCCAATTGAAGCCCGTGTTAGATGTGAAAGACATCTAACATGGGCTTCAATTGGAATTCCACAGTGCATATTATCAAGCCCATTATCGCCGTTTAGCTGCAGTTTTCTGCCACTAAAGCAGCAATAATTTTATCGCCTGTCTTGATAATATGCCCCTTGGTGAGTGTGGCGATGCCTGATAGTGGAGATGTAGTCAGGAAGTGCTAGAGGCTTGGAAACACCCAGAGAGAGTTACAGAGTGGAGCTCCAACAGACTAGAAAGGCTGGATGAGGAAGAAGGAGACCCTTCTGGCGACACAGGTGGGGAGAGGAGTAGGGTATAAAATTGATAGCTGGAGATACTCTGGGCTGCCCCCCCCATTTATTAGATGTTAACTTTATTTACTAAATATTCACCCTCTTCCCGCTGTATAGACACCTAACGCATGCTTTAACAACCTAGTATACAGTCTAATCCTCTCTCCTCAAATGTTCTATTACTCTCGCTCTTCCAATACAGAATACATGGCCAGCGAGACAGCTTAGCTTTGTTTATCAGTTTAGCTTTAGGTTTTGAATATGTTGGCTTCTGTGGTTCCCCTTTTTTCTACTACTTCTTAGACTTTACGACTACGAGGCCTGGAAGGCTTAGACAACCACTTTGGACATGATGCACAATTTGGGATGCAGGTTGCACCTAGATAGGGGTGAGGCACACGGAAATAGTTGTAAACCACCTTTAGGAACCGCTTTAAGTACCCTTTTATTATAGTGCACTCCGCATCAGCAATTACAAACTTTACCAAATGCGTACATATGAGACTTTTGTTGGTATCCCTGTTGATGACCCAAGATAAATCATGTGTTTATTATTGCCAAAATGCCCTATGTGCTGAAATGTTGGGACATGAGTGTAATAACTGATTTAAGAAAATGCCAATAAACATATAATATATATTTAAAATAAATCAAAATGGAGCTCAAGATTTATGCCAAAGCCTTTGGCAAAGAGGAACCTTTGGGTACTAACACATCGTCTCCACCTGAAGCAATGTGGGTTTGTGCTGCTTCGCAGTACCCACAACTGCATAGGCAGGGACTACATAGCCTTTGCATCGGCTCCGAGCCTAGGGTGTTCGAGGGCTCTAATGCTTTTTGATTTTGAATAGGCATTTGTCTCCCTTTACTGGACCTTCCTAGCTTGGGTATTGCTGAAACTGGGGGTTCGTACTGACTCCCGATCGTATGTTTTGGGTACTCTAGGATCAAACAAGGTCCCAGGTCCAAGTAAATAGAAACCTCTCACCCCCATTTCCAAATTGTAGAAGCACCAGACAGGGGTGCCCCCTGTTGCCCTTATTTTCATTGGCCTTAGTACCCTTAGTGACTTGGATCCATTGAGACACCCAGGTCTGGGGATGGCCATAGAAGAATGCATTGCTCTATATGGAGATTGCATTCTCTTCTTTCTTTCTCTCCCCTCCATTACAGGAGGTCATTTAACATACATGCTTGGAACCTACGGTAAAGAGTCTAGCCTTCAAGTAAACTGGTCAAAATCCCTTCTGGTGCCACTCAAAGAGGATGGAAATGGTGAGATCTGGGAGCCATGTCTCCAGATTCATTGTCTCACTTCTCAATACCTGGGGGTCTGTAACACGCGCAAGCTGGGACTCATGTGGAACCTTAACTTGTGACCAATGATGCTTCAAAGGCTGACCTGGATAGATGGTCTAAACTGCTACTTATTATCCTGGGCAAGGTATCCCTGTTTAAAATGATGACCCATTCATGAACACTTTACATGCTCCAGAGATTCCCATTACTTATCCACCAGAAAGATCCTGTGGGCAAGACGCCCCTCTCCCACCCAACATAGCTTTTGGCAAATGTATGCAATCCAGTTTAGTTTTGAAAGGTGAATGGCCATCGCAGATATACTTCTGTACTACATGGCAGCACAAACCCTGACTCTCAATGAATGACTGAATGGAGGGTGTGATAATCCCACATTTCAAGGGCAGGTGGTGTTGATTGGTCAGGAGAAAATCTTAGGACTTCTATTTGGTGATGCTATCCTCTGACCCCTCCTGTTTTTCGTCTTTGCCTGGTGGTGCACGTGGTATTGGATTGGATGGGAATGTACCCTGACTCAGGAGAGGCCCTTTTAGTGGGCCACTGGCTAAAATAGTTTGCATGCCATGAGGGTGTGAGAAGGGGGATTTTTAGATCTACAAGTCAATTACTCACCAGACCTGATGCAGATACTGTGGAACTGTTGGAAGAGATGGTTGGGCTCCCTGGACAATAATGATTGTCTAGATGCCTGTATGCCACCACACACACTAGTCATACTGGCGTGGCTGTGACTAATCCAGGTTAATTACCTTCACCACAAAGCGATTGTGGAAAGCCAACAGGGTCCCAGACCTCATTTGCTGTAGCTGTATTGTGCATACTGGACACTCTTATCATGTGGTCTGGGAGTGCCCGGTTATAGCAAAATTTTGGGACAGTGAATTTTCTATCCTATTCCAGGTCTTAAACTGACCATTTGATCTCTCACAACGTGGGGTCATATTGGTTATTCTTGATGACAATGGAGGGGATCGCTGGCAACGCACCCTCTTGAGGATTGGGACGGTGATAGCAAAAATGGACATTGCCAAATGCTGCAACTATGTAAATCCCCCCTCTTTGACTGAATGGCGTGAAGGGATGAATTGGTGAGCGAAGCTCGAGAGCCAGTATATGTAGTGCTTGGATGCCCTCGAAAACATAAAAAAATATGGGGAACAGTTTCAGACCTCAATGGTTTGGGGTAAGCTGTTTTGATCTGCGTGTAATGTATAGCTTGTGCAAACACAGCATGTCATGATATGATGGAACTGATGTGAGTGTTTTATCATGTTGTAAAAAAAAATCACATTCGATATGCAAAAATGGTATGGCGCGCGCAGCAATGTCCATATCGCAGCACTTCTTTATGGTGAGTAGGCATGGACAACACGGACAATGGGCCAGGGCTAAGTGCAGAGTATATCCGTGAGAAGTTGCACAGGCAAGGGCAAAACAGCAAGGCCAGTGGCCAGTCCAGTGTGCAGAGTGAGACATGAGAAGCTGCACAGGCAAGGGCAATACAGCAGTGAAGGACTAGGCCAGTGTCCAGGGCAAAGTGCAGAGTATGTCCATGAGAAGCTGCACAGGGAATACTTGAACACAGCAAAGAACAACGAGGCCAGTGGCCAGGGCTAAGTGCAGAGTATGTACATTAGAAGCTGCATCGGAATGTGTGCAACTGTACCCTTCCATGATCAGCAACACAGTCAGTGGGTAACAATTTGCAGTACAGGCTCACCTGTGTGAGAGACAGGTGTGTGAGGGGGAATACCAGTCAGACTTGGCTGTCAGGTGGACTGGGAGCTTGCTGTGTGTCAGGGACAGATGGAGCACTTGACTGTGGATAGAGTGGCCCAACTGAGGTAGGGCTATCAGTGGCATGGCAAGACGGAGGGCTGCTTGGACCAGGTGGTGTAGTGGCACGTTGAGGGGGAATCATGCTGAGGTGAGACACAGTGTGGCTGGGAGATTGTGGGGTGTTGCCTTTCCACTTCTTGGGGATCCTAACCAACTTCCCTGCCTTGGGATCAATTAGAGGTGGTGTGGACACAACCGGCACACTCACCACCAAAGCTGCATCAGGTGCAGATGCTGGCCCCTCCCCTGGTGATGTGCTGGACCCAGCGGTATGCTTTGCCTAGCTTTGTCTCTGCCCCCTTCCCCTGTTTACTATGTGTCACCCCTACAGTGCCCTCCTTCCCCTGCTTCACTGGGCTTGGAATGGGAGTCACAGTGGTGGGTGAATCTGCCTTGGAGCCATTCCTAGGTGTACCCTTGGTATGCACCACCTCCTTGGTGGGGAAAGAAACTGTATGCTTCTCTTTGCAAGATTTTAGGGATAGGAGAGTCCTTGGCTGGGGATGCCTCTGCGGAATGTCTGCCTGAGGTCTGCTGCTTTGCTTTTTGTCCCCTGGTGTCACATTATGGGCTTTTTCCTCTGTGCTCTGGGCTGGCTTTGGTCTTCTGAGGGGATGGTGTCAGCGCTCGGGATTGCTTTGGTTGCTGCTGCTGTGTGCTTCGTGTGCCGTATTGTGACTTTGAGGTATGTGGACCGTGGTCACTATCGTCAGACGTGGCCACTGCCAGGAGGTGGACAAAGGGACCAGAGCTGGACTGGGAGTATGTGCCTGTTGAAGGGGAGACGTCACTGTAGAGGACAAAGCCTGGTCAGTCCTGTACAGCCCACCCACGTCTGAATGTATGCCCTCCATGAAAGCAACCACCTGGGCACATTTTTTGTCATGGTCAATGAAGGCATTGAGGAGAACTGTCTGACCTACAAACAGCTGGCGAAAAAGCTCCACAGACTCAACACTGATGGCAGCAGGGGGGACAGGGGCAGGGGTGCCAGGAGTGAAGGACACTCTTCCCCTCTTACTGAGGTGGACACGGGCAGCACCAGTTGAAGTGGCTGGGAGGGTGGGCACTGGCTGTTGTGTGGTTGAAGATGATGCAGAGTCCCTGTTCCCTGTGCCCGCCAACATGGATGCATCCCCGCTGGCATCAGATGATGTGGTATTTTGCATCTCAGGCTGGGATTCCTCCAGCAGACTCCGGTCCCCCTCTGAGGCGCTGGTGACATCTGTGTCACTGGGCTCCTGTGCAGCTGTTGTGCTAGTTTCATCCCCACTGGTGTCCGTCTACTGTCCCTCGTGACCACAGGAGATTCTGCATGAGAGAGAGAGATGAATGGTCAGGTCAGTGGCAGCAACAGAACATACACATGCAAGCAATGCATTACAAAAGATGACCAAATCTACATGTTACACACCACCCTGTGCAATCACATTTTGCCAACTCACCATATAGACTCAAAAAGTGTGTGGAAACTGGAACTTCAGTCATGAGTGAGCCATGTGATGACCACACAGCACAACACCCTGCTTGTGGCTATATTCAACCAGACATAACTAGCGCTGAGCACACCTAGGGACATGATAGGGGCATACCACTTGTTGCCACTGACAGATCTGGATGGAACAGCAGGGGACAACACAGAAACAGACTACAATATGACAGTCCACAATGGCGATGAGCCCCTGCCACCCACCCTCATTACCTCTCTTTATGAGGTTTGCTCCAATCCTAGCTTAGTATCCAACACGTACCAGGACTGGCTTCAGGACGCTCTTAACTCGTTAGCTCCGATCAAATCCATCTTTCCTAATCGAACCACTCCGTCTGCGCCATGGTTCACAGAGGACCTCAGACTCCAGAGACAGTACTGCAGGAACCTTGAGAGACACTGGCGTAAACACTACAAGCCTCAGGACAAACAAACCTATAAGGACGCACTTGCTATATATAAGCGATCCATTGTTACGCACAAGGGCACCTTCTTCCTATCCCAAATTGAGTCTGCCCAGAACTCCGCCAAGAAGTTGTTCCAAGTAGCTAACACCCTTTCCAATCCCCCGACAGGTCCCTCTATCGAGGCATTCCAAGATCTCTGCAATTCTTTAGCTATATTCTTTGCCACCAAGGTCACCACTATATATTTAGCTTTTTCCTCTCAAACTCACCCCAATGCTTCCGACTCTAACCCATCTCCTACACCCTCGAGCCCTACCTTTTCCAATTTTCACAAAGTCCCTGCCGAACTGATTAGTAAACTTATTGTCTCCATCAGGTCAGGGTCTCCTCTAGACCCTTGTCCCCCTTCCATACTTAAACTCCTAACTGAGGTTATCACGCCTCCACTCACTGACATCTGTAACTCCATGTTTCTTACAGGTTCCTACCCGGAGGTCTGGAAAAAAGCAGTCTTTCACCCTCTTCTAAAAAAAACTTGCCTTGACCCCTCCGAATCATGCAGCTACAGACCCATAGCTTGCCTTTCGTCCCCTGCCAAGATATTTGTAACACTCATGAACCATCAGCTCTCAGAATACATTAATCAACACCACCTCCTAGACGACACCCAATTTGGGTTTAGGCAGGGTCACGGTACAGAAACTGCCCTGATAAAGGCGACTGATGAGATCAGGGCAATCCTAGATCAAGGGGGGGCGGCGGTCCTCATACTTTTAGACCAATCCGCTGCCTTCGACACGGTTGATCATTCCACCCTGATCGACCGTGTCTCAACCTTAGGGATTAACCATTTAGCAAAGGACCTCCTTGCCTCATTCCTGGCCAACCGCACCCAAACGGTGAAACTGGGCGCTTTTTATTCGCCCATCTTTACTTTGCCGTGCAGGGTGCTTCAGGGATCATCGCTGAGTCCGACACTATTCAACATATATGTGTTGGACTTGGCGAGGGTCATAAAAGCACATGGGCTGAGTTTAACCACCTATGCTGATGACACCCAGCTGGTGCTGGCTGTGCATAAGGATGGGGCAGCAGTTGCATCTAGATTCCAGGAGGGTATGCTAGCTATCAGCTCCTGGATGTCGAGTAACTGCTTAAAGTTAAACTCAGACAAGACCGAGGTCATGACCTTTGGCAACCTTTCCCCTGGATGGTCTTCCACCTGGTGGCCAAGCGAAATTGGTCCCCCACCTCAACCTGTTGCCAAGGTCAGAAACCTCGGGTCATGTTCGATGACAAACTGCTATTCCATCATCATGTAAACACAGTGGTCTCCTCCTCCTTTCAGATGTTAAGGACAATTAAGAAGCTACTCCCATACCTACCAGCATCTGCAGGAAAAACCCTTATTACCACCCTTATCTTCTCCGGAATGGATTACTGTAACGCCCTCTTTCTTAACGCGCAAGAACAGGTCCTAAACAAGCTCCAATCGATCCAAAATGCGGCAGCCAGACTCCTACTAAGCATCCCTAAATACAACTCCATCACCACAGCCATACGTCAACTTCACTGGCTGCGTGTCAGAAGCCGGATCAAATTCAAAGCGCTCTGTATTGCCTACAAAGCCATTCACAACTCAGGACCTCGGTTCCTGAAGAACGCTTTTTGCATTTATACCCCCAACAGACCCCTCCGTTCATCTTCTATCTGTCTCCTACCAGTCCCATGGACAAGAACCTCCTCCTGGGGAGACAGACGTTTCCTAGTTGCCACCCCAAGCCTTCCTCTCTCCATCAAATCCAGTCCCACTCTCACAATCTTCCAAAAACACCTGAAAATTTGGCTATTTAATCAATGATTCCTCTTCAGCACTTTTCCTGCCCGAATTTTAATCCCATGCGTCGAGACACCTGTAGGTATTTGCGCGCAATACAAATCACCTAAACATAAACATAAACATGTTGTACTTTGGGGCCCAAAGACTGGTGCACATTGTTGTCAGATGTCTAGGCCTCCACAATCTGGGTGCATGCAATGGACGCATCGATGAAGGCACACTCAAATTGGGAACACTGCCGTTCCCTCCCAATGGGATTTCCCAGACTACCCCAATGCAGAAGAAACCTGAAGAGTACAACTCAGACTGCAATGGAAATGCACAGCATACAAATTATCTTTGTAAGTACAGGTAGGGCAAATGTGTGACAATGGCACTCAGCCCAGCAGCCACTTACATGCCACTGTATCAGACCACCAGCATCACAGAGGCCAGCGCCGGCACAGGCTCTGTACACATGCAGCCACTCCCAGCCAAAGTTACCCTCCCCAAATTATCACCCCTAGCTTGCGGCTGATCCTCCTTTAAACCTGCATCCAGCTCAGGCTGAGTCACCGCCAAGATGTGGCCCATTAGTGGTGTCATGCTGCACCATGCCAAACGCCCAGTGTGAGGAAGCAGCCCCAAGATCATCTCCGCCACGTTCTTTGCCAGCCGGCTGATGTAATCCCGCCTCTTGTGGCAGTGGGTGCACCGTCGGTTTGAGACCCCCAGAGCTCACAACTTGGATGCAAAGGCCCGCCACACAGCCTTACGATGGTGTACCTTGAGCTGCAGGCATGGGAGACAAGAGAGGGGAATGATCAGTGACACAGTGTTATGTACCGACATCTATCAGTATAGCAGCAAGATACAAACTCTTTACAAATGCAACGATATGTCTATCAGAGACTAGAATGCCTCTCACATGGTGCGTCTGCATGGGAAAAGCTGATGTAAATGCATGCAGTTGTGAGGGGGAACACAGTCCCTGCACATCTCACACACATGCAGGATGCCAGCACCGAAACGCCTATGTGGCCTGCCCACATCTCCAGTCCATTGTTGGGTTGAGCAACACATACATTACATATCAACTTGTGTCTGCGGGTGGACTCACTGTGTCCAAGACTGCGCAGCCATCAATGTCTCTGACCTGTGAATAGATAACTGTGTCATGGATGTCGCATTGAGGGATATGAACTTACAAACAGAAAATCCTCATCACAAGGCCGGTCATGAGCAATCTACAGTGCTGACATGGTGCATAGCTGGAGTGCAATGAGAAAAAACTGATGTAATACTTTATAAGTGAAGTGATGTGTCCTTGCCTTTGTGGGCGGGCACTGTGCTGGCCAGCTGGGCTCCCACTGAGATGGACAACAGGGACGAGCAATCACTGTCCTGACTTCTGCATGAACAACCTTCTCCGTCACTGTATGGCTAACAACACAACACAGGTCACTCATACCTACATCTGCAGGCAGGCAAATCTGTGGCATAGGGACACAAACCTCCCCCCTGGAGACAGCATGTTTGGCAGTGCATGACACAACCCCACACTCTCAGGCACATACTGCATCAGTCCATCTACAAGTGTGCCCCCCCGCCCTACACCCCCACTTTTGAGGACTTACCACAACATTTGGGGCAGCATATAGCCTTGGGTACTGTGTGAGCAACTCGCCCACCAGGGCCTCCAGCTCCTTGCTCGTGAATGCACTGGCAGGGATCTTCTCTTTCCTTTTCATCACTGTGGACACGAGACAACAGCGGTGGAATTGGGTGGTGAGGGGTCTCCAGCAGCAGGCTCTGGAGGCAGCAGCAGATGAGGGGTCTCAGGCAGCAGGCTCTGGAAGCAGCAGCAGCAGGCGAGGGGTCTCAGGCAGCAGTCCCTGGAGACATCAGCAGGTGAGGGGTCTCAGGCAACAGTCCCTGGAGGCAGCAGCTGATGAGGGGTCTCAGGCAGCAGTCCCTGGAGGCAGCAGCAGATGAGGGGTCTCAGGCAGCAGTCCCTGGAGGCAGCAGCAGATGAGGGGTCTCTGGCAGCAGTCCCTGGAGGCAGCAGCAGATGAGGGGTTTCAGGCAGCAGTCCCTGGAGGCAGCAGCAGGTGAGGGGTCTCTGGCAGCAGGCTCTGGGATCAGTGGAAATGTGAGGCTCCCTCCCACACATATATAGCCCCCTGGGGTCGTTTCAAAGGTACCAAGCTGCAGCAATTGGTGGTCCAGGTGTGCCTCTTTCAAATGCATACAATGATCGTCTCCGTGGTGGTGGAGCACGCCTACCGCGATTTTCAAAATTAAATCATGCTACCGCAATCAATGTTCCCATTGGCTCTAGAGCATGCTCCATGGTGGTGACACACCGCAGGGGCCCGGTGTGCGCTACCACAATAGTGCATCTTTCAAATGAATCCTATGACCGCCTCCATGCCTATCACTACTGCACTTGTGTGAATGGGGGTGTTGGTGACTCACCGCTAGGGCCAGGCTGTAGGTACTACGATTGGGTACCATACAATCACATGAGGCACCGCGATTTGGGTGGCGGAGCATGCCCACAGCCATTTGGACATGTCTCCATGCCTATCACTACCGCATTTCTGTGAATAGGGGGTGCTGGTGACACACTGCTGGGGCCAGGCGGTAGCTACTGCGATTTGGGTGGCGGAGCATGCCCACCGCTATTTGGTCATGTCTTCATGCCTATCACTACCGCACTTGTGTGAATGGGGGGTGTTGGTGACTCACTGCTGGGGCCAGGCGATAGCTATAACAATTTGGGTGCCATACAATGGCAATGGCCCTCTGGCAAACATCAACAGTGAAATGTGCCCCAATGGTCAATGGCACATCATTGAGCACACGATGCCAATGTTCCATTTACTCCACTGGTGACTACTCCTGCCATGTTTGCATATGTGATTTTGTAGATTGGCCTGTATTCCCTCACATGTCACTTATTAAGTTGATGGTTGTGTAGGCAGGACAGTGTTGTTCTGGACCCTACAATGTGTACACATGTCAATGTTTTGAGGTGGAGTGACAATCACAGCAATGCTCGTCTCAATGAATGATGTACTTTTTTTGCATGTCCTCTTATGTCTGCTCATGCACACATTCGTCATTTCTGCGCCAACTGTGGTCATTGTGTTGTGGATGTGTGCCAGGTTGTAATGACACATTAAGGTGTGACAGGTACAGTAGCTAGGTATGAGACAGTGGGGTTGATTTGTTATACATATGCTGAATGCTATACTCCCAGGCTTGCCCATATGAAATGTGGCCATATCCCTATGTGCATTCACATTGACCAAGGTGGTGTTTGAGGTACTTGTTTTGTGTAAGTAGACAGGTGTGCCCCTTGTGTAGCTGAAGATGTCCCTTCATGTAAGCTGGTCTCTAACTCAATGTTGATGGCAGTCATTGTTGTTGTTGTGTCATCCAGTACGTGAGATGCTGTACCCATCTCAGAATGTATTGCATTGACATGTGCCCACTGTCATCTCAACTAGGAGGAGGCAAAATCTGCGTTGTCACTTGACAGTGCTGGAGGACAGGAAGGATGTTGCGATCATCCAGAAATTCCGTCTGGATAGAGCCATCCTAAAAACCCTTTGTGATATGTTGGAGCCCCACCTGCAGCCTCGCCGGACATATCCGACAGCATTCACCCCAACGTATTAGGTGATGGCAGCCCTGCATTTTTTTGCCACTGGATCATTCCAGCAGACAGTGGCCAGAGCTGGTGGGATGTCACAACCGATGTTCAGCATGGTGCTGCGTGATGTTCTGTCTGCCATGATGATATACAAGGACAGATATATCCATTTCCACAGGGGTGCTGAATTGCCAGCTGTGAAGGGAGACTTTTATCCCCTTAGACACATCCCCCATGTTATTGGTGCCATTGATTGCACCCATGTCAGTCTTGTGCCAACACAGGCAAGTGAGCACATTTACAGGAATCACAAAAATTACCACTCCATAAATGTGCAAGTGGTGTGCCTGGCGGATATGATCATCTCCCACATGTGTGTCAGAATCCCAGGCTCAACCCATGACTCCTACATCCAGCGTAACAGCATTGTGCTCTTAGCTGATGGCTAATCTGCTTTCTGTGTGTGCATGGATTGTGGGTGAGTATGCCTAGTTTTATGGCGTGCTGGGTGTGTGACCTGCTGCCCTCTGCCTTAGCGACATTGCAATGTCTATTTCTGTTTGTCATACCTAGGTGACTCTGCACATCCCAACCACCCCTGGTTGCTGAACCCACTGTGGAATCCCAGGACCCCGGCTGAAGTCTACTACAATGATGCCCATGGGTGGACACGTGTGGTGGAGCGTACTTTTGGTGTGCTCAAGTCACGTTTCCGCTGCATGGACAAGACCGGAAGTGCACTGGCATACTCGCCCGGGAAGGTGTCAGATTGTAGAGGCATGCTGCATGCTCCACAACATGGCCATTCACAAGGAGATAACCCTGCTCCTGGATGATGATGAAGACCCAAGCCCACCGCCTGCAAACCAACCCGTGTCCAGTGATGAGAAATGTGGAAAGGAGGAAGGTGTTGAACTGCGTTAACAGCTCATCACCCGCTACTTCACTTGAAGGTGGGTGACAATGTACAACATACCCATTGTCTGATGATATTGCTGCTGTCATGAAGGGGTATGTGAGAATTGTAACAGCAGCCAGTTGAAGGTGGGTGACAATGTACAACATACCCATTGTCTGATGATATTGCTGCTGTCATGAAGGGGTATGTGAGAATTGTAACAGCAGCCAGTTGTAGACTCAGCAGTGGTTGGCAATGTTTCCGGGACAGGTCATTTGGGAACATCTACAGGACGTGTATGTTGACACTTGCTGCCCATTGAAACGTGTGCATGTTGGCTTATCTTGATGGTGGGTGTTGTGTGTTGTCTGTGATGCCACACCCAGACCAGTACATTTTGTTCTGTTGTGTTTCCCTAGGTGCCTTAAACCTCTCCTTGCCTACATACACTCCAGTCTCCTGGTACATTGTAATCATGGTGAAGACTGTACATCCTGTAATAAACACTGAGCTGACAGACCGACATGTGCATGTAAGGTGTGTTTTTTTTTATAATGGGGACGAGTGACAGGGGGGTAGATATCTACAGTAAGGTGATTGGTGATTCAGTGAGTTGACAGTCATTATATATGAGGTAATTGGGTAATCACCACATGGATGTGGTGACCCAGTCCAACAGACAGATGCCATTCACAAGGCAGTGTGGGGAAGGACAGTCCGAAAAGTCAATGCAGTGGTGAAGAGGGTTGCCAACAGGGCTGGCTCCATGACTGGCTTGTGGCAGGTGCTTTGCCTCCAGATACTACCAGGTCTTCTTAGAATGGCCCCTTTGTCACTTGAGGGGGGGGCCTGCTGCAGGGCCAGTGGAGTCTGAGGACTCACCCTTCTCTGTGGGCCAGGGATGGATGGTGAACTGTCATCATGCGGTCATCCTGCGGTCCACCAGAGAGAGATGGAGGTGTTGAGGTGGAGTAGTGTGGCTCACTGGTTAGAAGCGGCATACCCTGAAGCAGAGATCAGGCCCGGGACCAGGGTTCATTTCCCGACGCGTCAGGGTCTTGGGCCTAATGTCAGCGGACTCGATAATTCTCTCGCCTCGGCGCCTACTCTAATCATGGGTCCCACGCTGCAACTCTGGGCAATAGCTTGCTTAATCTCCACAACAGCCCCTACAATGGTGGGATGCCTGGCTTCACCTTGAGGTGCCCAGGAGGGGCATCTCACAGGGAAAGCCAGGAAGGGTTCCACAGAGTTATACAGCGCCGGGACACCCCGTTGCTGGGGCAGCTGTGCGCTTTACAAGTATACTACATTTACATTTACATTTACATTTACATTGATTGTGGCACAGGCCTGTCCCTCAGTACCGCTACTTGCTGGTCCAAGAGGTCCCCAATCTGTCCCATGCGGATGTCAATGGACCTCATCAGCAGAATTAGAGTGTGTAACAGTTCATCTGACAGGCCTGTTTGTCCCTGGGCCTGTTCATAAGCACCAAGGACTCTGGTGATGTGGTCCAAGGATTGGGTCCCAGCCTCCTGGTGTCTGTGGGTGACCCTGTCCCTCCCACCTACCATGCTGCACTGACCTGTTGCCTCACCACTGTGTGCACCTGCATCCTCTCCCTGCCGTCCTCAGTCGGTGGTGTGTGGGGTGGTCATCCTCTGGGACAGGGAGGGTATTGCAGGAAGCGCTGGTGGTGGTGGTGGCAGTAGATGCACAAGCCGTAACAGCAGGGGTATGCAGTGAAGTTGTTATTGCAGCAGATGTGGTGGGGGAACAATGGGGTCCTGGGACCTGTTGCTCCCCGACACGCCAAATGGGCCGGCTTCAAGCTCATCGTCCAGAGGATCCTGGGAGTCAACATCCGAGAGTTCATGTACCTGGGGGGGGAGATTGGCTTTGCAGGTTGCTGGTGTTGTCCTCTGCAGTGAGTTCTTGGTCACCTCTAGATCAGATGGAAAATGGTCATTATAGTGTACCCCGCAAGCTCTGTGTTAGCTCTGTGTCATTGACTGTTTGTATACTACACAATTGACTGATCATCACATTGTTTTCTATGTGCACTACTGTGCCCCCTGACATGATGCAGTGGTACATGCATTACTTGTCCATGGTGTGAGGTGTCAATACCATGCGACCCGTGCATAATTTATGATTACATGGACCTGTTGCCATCTAGGGACTGGCACACCATGATTTTCATTGAGGACTCTTTGCTGATTTGTCTTACCTGGCAGACGTTTATATCTGGGCATGGACTGGCCATTGTCCTCTCCTGCATACCTTTGTCATGTCATGTGCATATCTTGATTTGTACCACCACACATGCTTTCCTATTTTTGAATGGTCCTTGTTGCTCTGGTCCCATGATGATGCACATGTCAATAGGTCCTGTGCATGTTTGTACCCAAACTTTATTCTACATCTGCATAGGTGTGTGACACTTTAATAGCTGTGACAGTTTACTGTGCTTAGCTGTGTGCACACTGTGCGTACACTGTGCGTGGCAATGGGGTTGGTGTGCATATTTGGGAAATGAGAGGGCTGGTGTTGTCATATTGCACCATTTCTTTTGTGATAAATGTGCGGGTGCATGTACTGAATACTTACCTGTTACATGCTCACATTTGGCTTTGTATTGTGACACACCTGTGTGTGTTGTGGAGGCTTACATCCTGCTCAGTGGTGTCATAAGACAGGATAATATGTCTACCTACCTCTTAGTTTGTTTGAGGTGGGCTATTATTTGCCACATGCATCTGGGTAGCAAAACACACAAGATGATGGACGGAATGTTGCACAATGGCAAAACATTCACCCCCAGTCACAGATCTTGGTTTAATCCATTGTTATTTTGCTCACCAAGCCACCCCAGTTCAGACATGGCCATATGTATATCAGTCTTGACCCTGTGCCTCATGGGAACAGTCCAGACAGAACTGCCAAGCCATGTCTCCCCTGGACCGGAATCAAGCATCCTAGGACCAGTTTCTGGCTATCAGCCGTCTTCAGCTAGGATAGCTTGACTCCAGTGGTGTGGAGATCACGGGACTCACGTCTGAGCATACCCGTCCCACTCGGGGTGACTAATGCAAAAACAATAGTTGATGGACAGAATGCGGAATCACTGAAAGTGTGTAAGGTTTTTATTTGGATGACTCAATCTGTGACACTGATACATAACCGGAAGATTGGGGTGGGGAGCCACACTTAGGCCTATGCTGTAGAAGTCTTACCAACATTACACAGGCAGTCCTAGAAGCATTATTAGGGAATGAAGTGCCCTTTGGAGCATGTGGAAAAAATCATTAAGCCTGAATCTCTACTGCACCAGAGACTTCTATCGAAGCATCCCAAATCGATAATCTGCAGCAGCTCGAAAGTCCACTTAAGTACTGATTCGCTGGTAAGTAATATCTTCAACCAAGCCCAAGACACAATTTGTTATACAGGCTCATAAAACAGTGGCAGACACTTCTGAAGGGGACCATAAACTAACAGTCGAGGACAGGGGCGAATTACCCTGCCCCTGCTTGCTATATGGAACGGATACAAGGACAGTTCATATACTGAACTGCACATGATCTAAAATAACATGTCAGGTGACTTGCTTTTTAAATAAAGTTGCTAGAAATGGGGATCTCTGGTTAGCTAAGGCTTGCGCCAAAGCCAGGCAGAGACCACCATTCTAGTCAGGGAAAGGGAGTTACACGCCAAAGATAACCCCTGTTCATCCCCTTGGTAGCTCGGCACGAGCAGTCAGGCTTTTCCCGGTGGCGATTTGTAAAGCATCTGTACAACACATACAGTAACATCATACTAGGCACACCACAAAAGGAACTCCACACAATGTTATATATAAAAATAGCCTTTGTATTATCATAAACACATTAGATGGTAATCACACAATATACACTGTGCCAACTGGCACGGGCAATATTTACAGGGGTTATTTACACATGACAGGGCCACGTGGACCACTGTCAGAATTAGCACTTGGTAAAACATCATAAAAAGAAGAACACGTCATACTCTCATAACACAACCAGTAATCACTGGCAGACTCAATACTCAGCGCCAACCTGTAACCTAGATCATAACAGGCACAGTATCACATAAGGCGAGAACTCCATTCCGCGCCAACCTCCTAAGCCTAACTCTAGTAGTAGACCACGATCTCCAGGGCATACCTTGCATTAGAACATAAACTTAATAACATAACCTGAATAGGGAATAAATCAAATCTAGACCACAGTAGAGAATCACAAGAAAATCTCAGAAAGTAGGTAAAACCTAACAAGCATTAAAAGCATATCTATAAGCCTGAATCCAGGTGCATAACACATACTATAAACATCACATTTCCTAACACATATAAACATTACCTTAGGGCTTTGCACCCTATAAACGTAATAGTTTTCTGGGCCACCTGGCCATCTCTCAGGGGCTCAAATGCCCTCTGTCCAAAGTCAGGGCACGCTGCCAATGCAGTGACAGTCAAGGGGGTGCACTTGGCGCAAACCTAAACAGGGCAGTTGCCCACTACTTGCTGGGTAGCTGGGAGTCTGAAATTAACGGCCTAACTGTTGCAGCTGGCACTGAGTGCTGCACAGCTGTGCAGGACAGGGTAAGGCAAAGGAGTGCGTCTCACTACGGGATTCAAAAAGCATGCGCTTGAGGCAATAAGGAAAGCGCTCTGTAATAAAAGTAAAGCGCTACCTCAGCAGGTTATAGCCCCAGTGCTCCCAAGGGGGAAATGGAAGGCGCTCATAGGAATAAAAAGTCCAGCACTCCCCAAAGCGCTGTAAATTAAGTCCAGGGACAAAGAGAGGGAGCCCATACAGCCCTGAGCTAGGAAAGTCTTCCAGCCCTCCCAGGCCAGGCAAAAAGGGTCCAAAGAACCCATCCTGACTCCTGGAGCCAGGCACACCAGCCAGCTCCAGCCAATCACAAGCCAGACAGTCAATTCACATTTACTGCACAGACATGCCAACTTCTAAAAGTGGCACTTCCACACTAGACACATTAAATCCACGCACATCATTGCGCAGCATTTAATCTCACGAGTTCACACATACCAAACTCTCCCCTGTACTCCCCACACATCAGAAACTACCATGGACACACATATCCCCCATGCATTCCTATGGGAGGGCAGGCCAATCTCACCACACGCACTCAGAGAGCGCACGCACTTTACACTGGGCCACAGTGCTAAAGTGCGCAGAGGCCTAAAATCACTACCACCATGCCAGAGGCTAAAGGCAAACAGTCTAGCGGTGAACCTGCCAAAGAGGCCCAAGTCAAACAAAAGTATACTGTGGTGAAAGAGGAAACCCAGGAAAAACACGAGGAATGTATCTTGCAGGACAAATCTCCTTGCAAAAAGAAGTAGGGGTCTATAAAAAAAAGCCAGAAGTAAAAACAGTTGTGTTTTCAAAACATTACCTATCTCAGCTGTAGACTAGAGACTGATCTAGCAAACTGTGGGAGAGGGTATGGGTGCAGACATCGGAGAGGTGACCATCCGCAATGGTTTGTGAATCCTTTTTACTTTGTGGTCTGTAGATGTGCTCGGGACTAATTTTGTTCAAGAAAGACATCTCACAAATTCACAGGTAGAGATATTTAGAGGAAAGAGTGGTTATGGAATAAGGTAAGAAACGAGGGACAACTTTAAAGAAAGGGTAACATACCTGAGGGTTTGGAAGAACACAGGGGAGCCATCTGAAGAGCAGAGATTTTTAGGACATTTACAAGAGAGGAAAGAAGGATGGAAAAGCGGATAGGATGAAAAAAAGATAAATTACAGTAAACAACACAGTCACCTCGGCCCCAGAGATAATATGTGGTGGTTGTACCAATATTCAACCTTCAAAAACCAATAACATCCAAATGATGTGATCAGTGATTCATCAACCCTGGAAGGTGTCTCTCTAAGGACAGCAGCCGGAGTACAAGTCCATGAGACCACTGTAGCAAGTGTTGTGCCTGTTCATCAAACAAAGCAAGGTTAAAAAGAAGCAACAGTTGGTGTCTTCCAGGGCATAACAGGATCCAAGCATGTCCTGACTCAAGTACATGGAACACCCCTGCATTACTTGTATGACAGAGGTGACCACACATGGAGACCTTCGTATTAGTGTTACATAGGTTGTAGGGATGAAAACTGTGTTACACAGTGAGACAGTGGTGACCAAGAGGTTACACTTAGAAACAATGATGTCTGAAGAGGGACAGCGTTACAGAGGAAGGCAGCGTTAGTTTATTTACCCCTCCCGGTATATTTGAGGTAACCATTCCACATACCTGTCTTATCTTCGCGTGCAGTGCACCAGGTTCTTGTAGGAAAGTAGCTTATCAGCTTCCAAATGAGAGTGCTGAGCTTCTAACCTAGACTCACCACCACTTAGCCACATTGTGTGTTGCTGGGCAAGTGTTTTATTTTTCTGGTCCTCCATTTCCTAATCTTGCAAGATTAGTAGTGTTCACATAAAGGTTAACTCCATTTTAATAAGAGCTACCTAAAACTGCAGTATGTTGCTAAACAGCACCGGAGCGCTGTTTTTACCATAACTTTAATAGTGTTTGCAAGGGGTAGTAGGGACAAAAAGAGCTTTCAGAGACTTGCCTGTTGTAAATTAGGTAAAGTGTGGGATATTGGAATGCCTGCGGGCACGCCTGTTGTCAGTCAGACCAGAGGTATAGTCAGGGCCATTGGAATTATGCGGCAAGAGAGGACGAAATTATGTGGTAGGGTTGAGTAAATTATTAAGCAAGAAAAGACAAATTATGTGAAATAATACGGCACATTTAGTAATAGTATTAGTTCATTATTTCATAATTTTCAAACTTGGTAACACCCTGTTCATTGGTTGCAACTCATTAGTATCAGGTGAACATCCAAATACACCAATAAATAACAGAAAGGTGACCAGTCCAGCTTTGCAAAACGCGGTCACATTTTTAGTAACTTTTTAATCGTTTGAGCTAGAAACAAATTTTGTTTCTGTTAAAATGTGTTGATTATGCAGCATATGATGGATTATGTGGCAAACACTATGGGCGCTCAAACACATAATTCCAGTGGCCCTGGCTATAGTCAATGTGAGGGCCTGAGGTCGCATCACATAGCAGATGTTAATGGGTGGCATTTCTACTGACTTAAAGAAATCACCCCTAGTCTAGCGCCCCAGTGCTGCTTTAAAGTCATGCTTGGCACTGCACAGAACAGCATATAAAGCCTTTCAGTTTCAAGTGCATTATTTTGGTGACATCATGTCACAGACAGTAAGGTTTAGGCTTTTAGTTTGTGTTAAATATATCACTGCAAACCTGCCAGAGGCAAACTCTGCCTTGCCCCATCTGTTTTCTTTTGCTGGCCTCCGATTCATGGGTAATTGTGAAGGAATAAATGCAGAGCCATAAGGGGGAGAAAAGAGCGTAGTACAGACACTTGTTTGCAAATTAGAGGCTCGTGAAAATGAAAGCAACAGGGGTGGGCCTGTGGGCTGCATAAGAGCCCTACAGGGAAAGTAAGGCGCTTTAATGTAGATTTGGTTGAGGCAGTGGAGGCTGAGACATCAAGCACAGACAGCAAGCAATATGCGAAGAGGGGGGCCCAAGAATTGCATGACAAAAGAAATCAAAGCACTTTACTGCAAGCCTCGGATGTGAGGGGAGGGGAGCTGAGGGGAGAGGAGTGGAGGAGCGCGACCTGGGTTCAGCACGAGAGGCCCAAGGGTGTAGCCAAGAAAGGGCCGGATCAGAAGGGTGAATTAAGTTGAAAAAAGTCAGATAAAAGCAAGGAGCAAAAAAGCTTGTCTCCTACCTGCCATCACTGGGAGTGTTCTCGAGCTGCAAAAGCTCCATGTTCGCCCCGTGCTCTAAGGAAATACTACATATAGACAATTCTCTCTTAAATGTGCTGGTTTGGAAAATTCTGTGCTACACAAAGTTCATGCTCTGCTTTACTTTGTGAACACACTGTACTTAATTGAAATAGATATCAGATCTTTTGTGTACAGTTACGTGGCTTAACCTGCATACACTGTGATCAAGAGGCAGATTTCGAATTCTTAAAATCCATGTGCACGCTCTCCCTACTGTGATTAACTGAGTATTAGATCCAAAAGCTGTGTCTAATATACTATAAGCGTTATAGAATCACTGCTGCATCATACCTCACAGTTTATTACAATTGGTTCCTGTGGTGAGCCTAGCCATTCATCACTCATTTCACCTGGCTTCTCTCGACTGCCCAGGCGGGCTACATAATCGAAAATAGTCTCCTCTGCATCCTGCTATAAATTGTGTCATGTATGCCTGGGTTAGGTGATTACACTATGGACGTGACACAGACTGCCAATTTAAAGAGGTCAGAGGATAGTTTGGTCTCAGTTCATAATTTACTGTCTACTTGCCATTCGGACAAAACAGTCATTAAAACTTCTTGCCCTTGCAATAAATCTTAGGGGCCCATTAGGATGGCGGGCGGATTGCCTCCGCCAGGGTAGCGGTGGCCACCGCCACCCTGGCTGAGGCAATCCGCCCGCCATCCTTCCCTGCATTCCCTCCGCCATATTACGATGGTGGAGGGGACCGCAGCGGTGACAAACACCGCCCGCATGTTTTCCGCCCCGGTCGCCTTGCGGCCGGGGCGGAAAACCAGTAACATGGTGGCGGTGTCTGTTAGACACCGCCCGCCATATTACAATGGTCCGGTCTCAATGCCTTTCCGTGGCGGCAATGCCGCCACGGAAAGGCATGCGGTGTTAACTCTGGGGGCCCCCCTGTGGGCCCCCAGAGTGAAGTACAGGTGGGGGGTGCACATGGGGGGGTACCTATGGTACCCCCCTTCATTTGCATATACAAAGCGGCAGGCACCGCGCGGTGCCTGCCTCTTTGTATATGCAAATGCTGACAAGCATTTCTAGCATTGTGGCGGGCGGTGCTGAGCGCTCCGCCCGCCACAATGCTAGAAATGCAGGATGTGCCCGCCACAGTGGCGGGCATATCCTAATGCCACCCCCAGGACCCCCGCCCTTATGGCGGGCGGTCCCATTCCCCGCTAGGATGACGGGCGGACAAAGTCCGCCCGTCATCCTAATAGGCCCCTTAATGTCTCAGGCGTCGGGCGATATAAATTAACCACCCCTGTTAAATCCATTTCTAACCTAGGCCTCAAAAAGTAACGATCGACATACAGCTAAAACCTAACTTACATATAAAAAAACACCACAACTCCAAAAACCTAACACTACACACATTACCTATTACCTTACTACCTTCAAATTAAAGTAAAAGTGTAGTTTAAATAAACAAAATTAAAGTTACCTTCCTCGATGCGACACAGCTACCAACCGCGAGCTTGTCCCATCCGAAATAAGCCAAAACAAATCTGAGCAATTACAAAATACAAGCTATAAACAAATATGGCTTCTTTAAACATTAAAAATTTATGTATTTCTTTAAAAACATATTATTACATAATTAATACATTGCTTACATGTTTTCTAAAAAAGTTACATTTTGCAACTTATATGTCTAACATATAAAAAATTGTGCATTGTAAAATTATAAAGAGAAATATTACAAAACATATAATAATTTTTATAAATCCATATGTATAGATGTTAAATAAAACGTTTAATAAAAATATGTAGTAAATGTAATAAATATGAATTAAATGTATAGCTATTATAAAAATGTGTATATAAAATGATATCATGTAATACATAATATTAATAATATTTTATATATCAATAATATCAATTAAACAGTATTATTTTATGTTAAAAAGTGTTGTACAATTTAAAAAACTACTTGTATTAAAATCATGTGAAAACAGTAATATTATTAACAATTTACAGTATATATATATATGTTCAGAATACAAAATAAAACTGTACAACTGTGATAAAAAAAATGTTCAAACAAATGTTTCTAAAGCAATGTAAAACTACAATATTTCATATTACAAAATGTGCATAATTGTATTAAAAACGTTACCAATGCATAATTGTTTTAAAAAAATATGCATATGTACCAAATCTTTTATGTTTGTAAAATAAAGATGATCTTTTTTCTATATGTGTATTAATTTATATTATATGCACTTAATAAAACATATTTCATTTTACCATTACAATATGATTGACAATAAATACATTTTAATAAAAAAAATTACACGTCTGATGAGTTTTTCTGCATTCATGAATTTATTGTTTAAAATTAAAAAATGTACTTTAATTAAATGTACTGTATAAAATAATATGTTTTTACTAAACAAATATATATTCTTTTATTAATTATCATTTTTAACTATGTTATATTTCACACGCATAACCACTACACACTATGGGAACCATGATGATGGCGTGGGGACAAACGTAACGGAAAATGGGACCGACCACCTGAGGTGCGGCGGTCCAACGAGGTAAATAAGGATGCGCCCGCCAGACCGGCGGGTGCTTTCTTGCCTTTAACATTGCGGCGGGTGGTGCTGTAAACAGCACCCTCCGCACTGTTAAAGATGCATGTTGTGCATTGCAATGCACAATGTGACAGGCACTGCGCAGTGCCTGCTACGTTGTGTATGGCAATGAAGGGGGTACCATAGGTACCCCCAGTGCAGCCACCCACCCCCCACCACCCGGGGGCCCCCAACAGGCCCCCAAAGCCATTCCCTGCATGCCTTTCCATGGCCATACCCACTGCACACATCATAAAATGGATGGCGGTGCCTTGTATTTTTGGCCTTTTCCGCCCGGCAGGCAATCATGACGATTGCCTGCTGGCGGAAAAACGTCGGACGGTCTTTCCATCCGCTGCGGTACCCCCGCCATGTTAATATAGTGGGGGTAATTGGTGGTTGGGCGGGGAGTTATGGCGTGGGGATCGATCCGCACGCCATTGTAATGACCCCCTATATTACTTTTTTGAGGTCATAAAACTATACATATATATAATTTACTATCCCCACTCCAGTTAGTATTTCATAAGGGTAGGTGCTGGGCACTAAACATATTTATTGTACTATTCCCACTCCAGTTAGTATTAAATCAGGGTAGGTGCTGGATACTAAACATATATTATTTACTATTCTCACTCCAGTTAGATATGAAGGCAGGGAAGGTGCTGGGCACTAAACAAAATTAATTTACTATTCCCACTCTAGTTACGATTAAATCAGGGAAGGTGCTGGACACTAAACCCAAAAAAGTTACTATTTCCACTCCAGTTAGTATTAAGCCAGGGAAGGTGCTGGACAATAAACATAATTAATTTACTATTCCAACTCCAGTTGACATTAAATCAGTGAAGGCGCTAGACACTAAACATAATTAATTTACTATTCGAACTCCAGATGGCATTAAGTTAAGGAAGGTGCTGGACACCAAACCTACATAACTAAGGGGCTGATTCTGATGCGGGTTGGAAATGCTTCCTGACCGAATCGGGTTGGAAATGGTTTCCGACCCACTCGGATCGGGAGGGTCCGACCGTCCAAGTACGATGCATGCGGATGCTTCCAGATACGATTTGGTTGGACTACTATTGACTTCAATGGGAGCACATGTTACTAACCGCATCATAATTGGGCACTGGGTCGCTCCCAATCGTATTTGGAAGGAGCAAATGTCATTAGGAGGCCTTCCTAACTGCATCAGAATCAGGCACCGGGTGGGAATGCTTTCCAACCAGCATCAGAATCGGGCCCTAAATGTTCCCACTCCAATTAATATAATATCAGGAAATATACTATACATAAAATGTATTTCATTAAATAGTTCCAATATAAAAAATGTAAAAATGTAATTTTGATTATTAAGATAATTTTAGAAAGTATACGATTTATAAAATTAAATATTACAAAATTATTAAATATATTAATAAACATTAACAATTTCTATATTTCCCATACAAATGGTAGTTCTTTTTAATTACTATACATAATACTTAATATTATATTCAATATTTCAACCAACGTAATTTTTTTATCTATTAATGTTTTTAGATTGTTAAATAGAATGAAAACAATTCTATTATATATTTATTGTAAAACACAAATAATATCACTTAATTATAAAAACAGAATATGTATATATATATATATATGCAATAATAAACTATATATTATAATATTTAATTATTTAAATGTATCGACTTTTAACACAATAATTTTTAATAATTTTTTATTATTCATTTCGTCCAAAATATTTATTTTTTGAATTTACAATTTTACAAAATGTATACAAAATTACACATCTTCAATCTAAATCAAAACAATTGAACAATCATTCTAAAATTATATTCCAATTTGTTTTAATTTTTTATTTAAAAAATATTTTTAAATACTCTCCACCCTTATCCCCTGTAAACCCAACATCCCACTCCTAAAACAAAAATGTATAATTTAAAAATGTCAAATGTATTTAAAATTGTAAATCAATATTTTTAAAACACTCCCCAACCTTATCCCCTATAAACCCAACATCCTGCTCCTAAAACAATGAATTATAAATTCAATTTATACATTTTGAAATTATTTAAAATTTGAAATAATTTTTTTAAAACACTCACCACCATTATCCCCTATAAAGCCCACATCCCACTCCTAAAACAATAAATTGTAAATTAAATTTATAAATGTCAATTTTTTTTATAAATTTGAAATAATTTTTTTAAAACAATCCCCACCTTTATCCCCTATAAACCCAACATCCCACTCCTAAATATTAAAATAAAATGTTAATTTTTAATTTGTATAACATTAATTAACTAATATTATACCAAAAACAAACATAAAACATAATAAAAATACTATAACAATATTTTGTATAACGATATTATGACAGTCGACATTTCAAACTTCGATATTTTTTACAACACTAAGGGGCTGATTCCGATATGGGTCGGAAAGCTCTCCGTTTGAGCCGGATCTGGAGTGTTTTCTGACCGAGCCGGAGTCCAGCAGTCCAACCGAGCAAGAACGATGCGGCCGTTTGCTGCGGGACTCGGTTCGGTCGGACTCCCATAGAAGTCAATAGGAGCTGATTGTACGACGCGTACATGGGATCCCATTGACTGAATGGGTATGTCTCACACAAGGCCGCCCCCTACAGTGGGTACGCGTCAGTGCCATCCACACCGTACATGCCTGTGTTGGGGAGAACCTTGGGTCTCCCCCTGTGTCCGAGTTGTAGGGCTGCCGGTGATAGGGGGTCCGACGCGGACCCCAAAAGGCACCTTCCCAGACGTTTTGCGAGCTGGACACCGGCTCACACTTGCTGTCCAACGCGTGCTTCATACTGGCTTTGTCGTAAATCGCATCCATTGCACGCCACGGTTAGCTTATGGCTGAGACATATGGAGCGGTTCAGACCCGGAAATGACTCAGTCGGTGAATTTCACGTAGCTCGCATCGTATTTGCTCACTCGTGCAGCTGTACGAGTCGGGCGGAAAACACGCGTACGGCTAGTAGATTTTCCAGCCGGATCGCGTTCGGTGCCCTTCCAACCCGGATCGGAATCTGCCCCTTAAAATCAATATTTTTCATCAATATACTTTACATTGATATTTAGTACTGTTGATATACTAAATGTAATATGAATGTATGCAGATATTAAGATTTCAATACTATGTCCACTTACCATATAGGGGGTTAGTTACAGATCCGGATAGTATTCAAAATGCATTTGATCTTTACTATCAAAACCTATATTTATTTTTTATATATTTTGAGAGTTTTATATAGCTCGAACAAGCCCCTTGCGGGCATCAGAGTGCTTTACATGTCCGGTATACGTGACAGAAATATACATTACAGTATACGTTAGAATAATGCAGAAGCAGTAGCTATTACAGACTAGCAGATATATAACGTATGTTTCAATAGTTCAAATGAATTTGGCCATGAGAATTGATTTCACTTGTTTTTTTTTTAAACCTGACGCAGATGGATTTTGTCTTGTTTCTGGGGGCAAGGCAATCCAAATCCTGGGAGCCATTCCTAAGAAGGTTCGGTTGTATGTTTTCTTCTTGGCAAATCTTTGTGGTTTCAGTGGAAGTTTAAAGGCGCTCCTGTTAGTTCTGTTACTACCTGATAATACCAGTTTCTCTGTTAGATATCTCTGGATTTTGTGATGCAATGCCTTGTGTGTCATACAGGCAATTTTCAGATGAATTCTGGGCTTAAAAGGTAGCCAGTTGAGAGCTCGAAGGTCAGGGGAGAGGTGACAGATTCTTTTGGAACCTGTGACTCTGGCGACTGCATAGATTGAGGCTCTTAGCGGTCCCGTCGTCGATCTGGGAAGGCCACAGAGAGCGACACTCCCATAATCCATTCTGGGGATTACTAGAGCCTGTACTGCCTGTTTCAGGTCGTTAGCGGGAAGGAAGGGTTTCAGTCTTCTCAGAGTATTCAGCTGCAAATTTGTTCGTTTAGTCGCAGCACTAATATGTTTCTGCATATCAAGCTTTTTATCCAGAGTTATTACTAGGGATTTTGCGTAGTTGATAATGATAGGTTGACCATTAAGAGCTGGTAAATGCTTCATCCACTCGCAAATGATGGTTGATCGGCTGGGGGGAGCGATTAAGAGGTATTCGGTATTGAGGGTGTTTAGTTTTAAGTGTTTTTTGTTCAGCCTGGTCTGTGTTTTTAGGAGCATTAAGTTGAGGGATTTGATGTCCTCAAGGGAATGGATCTTTATATAGATTTGTGTGTCGTCTGCGAATCTATGAGTGTACATTTGAGGCACTGAGACGATCGGTGAATAGTTCCATTAACAGACTGAATAGTGCCGGGGAGAGGGATGATCCCTGAGGTACTCCTAAAGTGACTGGCGTGGGCTCAGATAAAGATTGGTTGATCTTGAATCTTTGTGTTCGGTTTTGAAGGAAGTAAGTTAACCAGTTTAGGACTGATCCAGATAGTCCCATTCTGTGTTTTAGGAGGTCTAATAGGCTGTGTGTTTTACAGTGCCGAAGGCTGAGAATACGTCAAGCAGGATTAATAGACAGGCTTTGTTTCGGTCCAGGATTTGTAATGCATCATCTATTATGTGAGTCGAGGCCGACTCTGTACTGTGCCCTGCACGGAAACCTGATTGGAATTGGTCGACCAAGTTGAAGTGATCTATGTGGTTGCTAAGTAGCGTGTGCACACATTTTTATAGAACTTTGGCCAGGGTGGGGATGTTAGATATTGGGTGATAGATCTTTTAGTCTGATGGATCTGCCGATGGTTTCTTTAAGATGGGGTATACCTGACCGGCTTTAAGGATGTCTGGGATGTCAGAGCAAAAGAGGTGTTTATAATCCTAGTTCACAGGGGCACTAGCATTGGAATTAAGAATTGTAAGTAGTTTGCTGGGAGAGGGTCTCTGATGTGATAGGAGGGATTCAGGGCCCTGAGCATCTTTAGAATAGTGTCTCAGCTGTAGGTGTTGAAGGAGAACCAGGATGCGTTGTTTTTGAGGTCAAGCTTAGCGGAAAGCCTAGGCGGGGTCACAAGCGGGGTCAGTGAGGAGATCAAGTGTGGGTTGGTATGGGATAATTGATCATTAAGCAAGTATATATTTATGTTTTCTGTCTTTGTTGTGAAACAGGAGGCAAATTATTTGCAATTGGACAGTGTCTGGATTAACTTGGGGGGAGTGGAGACTCCCTTAGATTGAGACTTTATTAGTTCAAATAGCCTTTTGGGACGATTCTTGGCAAGGTCTAGTTGTTTACTGAAAAAGTCAGCTTTTGAAAGTCTAATCTTTCTGTAATAGGAGTTTCTCATGCATCTTAGTAACTTGAGGTGGTCAGAGGATGGTGCCGCTCTCCACTGTCGTTCGATTACTCTTAGTGATCTTCTATAATTATGTAGCCTACCATCATACCAGGGTTTTGAGTCTTTTGTGGAGACTCTTTTCAGTTGTAGGGGAGCTAGATTGTCTAGTACCATGTTCTTAGAGTGGACGTAATGATTAGTCAGATCATGTCCCTCGTCTAACCCTACCTGTGGGGTATGAAGATAAGACTAGTGGTTGCGAGTGCAATGGGACTGACGGTTCTTAGGTTTCTTGTTAGACTTGGCTGTCTCTAGTTGGCAGAGGTATACACTTCTGACAAATAGGGACTCACCTCCTCTAGTCAGGGCAAGGGGATCACACACTTAGATAACCCCTGCTCACCCCTTAGTAGCTTGGCAAAGTAGATAGGCTTATCTCAGAGGCAGTGCGTTAAGCATTTATGACCACATACAGTAATAAAGTGAATACACTACAAATGGACACGACACCGTAGTATTATAAAAATACGGATGTTTATATAAGGCTTAGCACAAGACTAAATAACAACAAAAATATACCACAATCTTAATAAATGCTCTTGGAAGGAAAAATAATAGTTCAAGCGTAGTTTCTTCTTAGCACAAAGTCTTTAGTAACAAAAGCAACTCTTCTTCTTTAGATCACAGTTCTTGGCAACAATGTAACCCACACATGAGTCACACGATGTCGAGGCAAAGTTAATCCAAAGGTTCGGCGTCTACCACGAGGAGCACTACGTCAAGCCCGGAGTCACATGGACCCCCCACAACACAGTACCTTGGAAAAGCCAAGCACACGATGATCAGCGGTGTCGAGATGTCCGGCGTCGCGCCTTCCGCGTCGATTAGGCCTCGGAGTCGGGGCGATCTGCAGCGGCGTTGACAGATGTAAGGCAGGCGCAGCTCTCACGAGGTGAAGCAGGATACGGCGTCGGCGTCGATGTCGATGATGATGTTGCAAGAGTGAGCAGCGCTCACGGCGTCAAGAGAGCTCGGGGTCGAGGCGTCGGCAGCGGCTTCGCTACTAGCGTCGATCGGAACCAGCGGCCGGCGTGGAAGATGCGGGACACGGTAGCTGCGCTCACGATGTCGGGCTGGATTCAGCGGCGTCCGTCAGCATCGGGATTGCTGGATTTCTTCAGAGGTGCTGGACTTTCAGGTTCCAGCAACAAGCACTTTCAGCAAATGGTGAAGTCCTTTAGCCCTGTGGCTTCAACAGGAGGCTGGCACTCTTCCAGCCCTTGGAGATTTCCTTGGCAACGTTTGACAGTACACACTCAGTTCCTCTCTCCTGGTTCCTTGGCAAAAATAAAGAAGTGACTGCAGGATTCCCCCCAGCAAACAGCACTCTGGCAGAAGGGGTAGGCAAGTCCTTGGATCAGCAGGCTTCTTGTCCTTGGTTCAGGGTTCCTTGTCTGAATTGATCTAAAGTCTTTGGTTCAGGGGTCCTTCTCTTATACCCCTTTTTGGCTTTGATCCCTTTGTCCATGCAGGGGAACTCCCCTCATCCCGGGTTTGTTGTGGGTGTAGCCAGGCAGAGGCACCTGGCCTATTCACGGTGCAGGGCAGGGTCCTCAGACGCCCAGCAGGAGGTGGAGCCAGTATTGTCACTGGCAGGAGCAGAGCTATCAGTCGCCCGGCAGGAGTCGGAGCCAGCATTGTATCGGGCAGGGCCAGCTATCAGGAGCTACTCTTCCCCTACTCTTAATGCAAATGCCTCACTCACCCCACACTGACTCATTCAGAACTCTGGAGCCACCCAGCCCCTGTCACACACACACCAAACCAGCAGAAACCAGTAATGGTTAGACAAGGAAATAGCCACTTTCTAAAAGTGCTATTTTCAAACCCAGAGTCCAAAAACCATCCACCCAAATGGATGCGTTATTAAACCCTGAGTTCAGGGATACCAAACTCGTCATTGTACCATGCTCCCTGAGCCCGCTAGGATTATACCATTAATAATCCTGGCAGCCCATTCTAACTTATAGAGAGCAGGTAACCTCACAATAGTGAAAAACGAATATGGCAGTAATTCACTATTAGGACATACCAACTTCGTCAGGCTTGTCCTACCTTAGGCATACAATGCACCCTGCCCTCGGGCCTACCATAGGGGTGACTAACATGAAGTTAAGGGAAGGTTTTGGGGACTGGCAAGTAGGTGTACTTGCGCAGTCCGCGAGACAGTACCAGACTGCACAAAGGTCTAGCAATGGCAATCCTTTAGACATACTTTTACTAGGCCGCTCTTGTGGGTGGCACAACATGTGCTGCAAGCCCACTAGCAGCATTTGTATTTACAAGCCCTGGCACTCCTTGTGCACTAGACTAGGGACTGTTAGTAATCCAAATAAGCCAAACATGGAATTCAATCAATACAGTAATTTTACATAGGGAGCACTTGCGCTGTGGCACTGATCAGCAGTGGCACAGTGCCGAAAGCAATATACCAGCAAAAACATCGTAAACAGAGGAGGCAAACAAAAAAAATGGAGGAGAGACTCAGGCCAATGATGTCAGGTCTAACACGTGTCCCCTCCAGCTGAAATGTGGGGAGAACTACCCTTGACCTAGGGAGTCCTCATCACTAAGGCGGAAAAATCTGGACAGACCATCAGCATTGGCGTGATCTGTACAAGGGCGGTGTTCCACCGTGAAGTCCATCCCCATGTAGGGAAATGGACCCCCTCAACAGCTTTGGATTCTCACCCCTCATCTGCATCAACCCTCTGAGGGGCCTGTGGTCTGTCTGAACCCGGAAATGAGTCCCAAACAGGTAGGGTCTTAGCTTCTTCAGCGCCCAGACCACAGCAAATGCTTCTCGCTCTATCGCACTTCACCTCTGTTCCCTGGGAAGTAACCTCCTACTAATGAAGGCTACAGGTAAGTCTCGGCCCTCTTCATTCACCTGAGCCAGAACAGCCCCCATGCCATGCTCTGAAGCGCCGTCTGGACAACAAATTCTTTAGAAAAGTCGAGTGCCTGGAGTATGGGTGCTGTACACGTTGCAGTTTTCAGGGTGTCAAAGGCCGTCAGACAGGCATCAGTCCAGATCACATTTTGTGGCTGCTTCCTGGAAGTCAGCGAAGTCAAGGGGTGCACAATGTTACCATAATCTTTGACAAACCTCCTGTAGTCACCCGTGAGACCTAAGAAGGCTCTCACCTGAGTTTGGGTTTTGGGCGGTGCCCAAGCCAGGATGGTATCTATCTTGGGTTGCAGGGGGGCCACCTTGCCGCTCCCTACTTGGTGCCCCAAGTACACCACTGAACCCTGCCCAATCTGGCACTTACTGGCTTTGATTGTGAGGGCTGCTCTGCGCAGGGCCAACAACACTTCCTGGAGGTGGCGCAAGTGTTCCTTCCAGCTGGCGCTGAACACTGCGATGTCGTCCAGGTAGGCGGACTGAAATCCTCCAGTCCAGCCAATACCTGGTTGACCAACCTCTGGAAGGTGGCAGGGGCATTCTTCATCCCAAAGGGCATAACCTGGAACTGGTAGAGCCCATCTGGTGTGGAGAATGCTGACCTCTCCTTTGCCCCATCAGTTAAGGCGATCTGCCAGTACCCAGACGTTAGATCAAACGTACTAAGGTACCGGGCAGCCCCAAACCGATCTATGAGCTCATCAGCTCTGGGGATGGGGTGCGCGCCAGTCTTGGTGACTGAATTGAGCCCTCGGTAATCCACACAGAACCGAAGTTCGGGTGAAGCACCAGGCACTTAAGCCTTCGGGACCGAGACCACTGGGATGGCCCAAGGACTGCTAGAGGACTCAACCACCCCTAAGGCAAACATTTTGGAGACCTCCTCCTTAATGTATGCTCTGACCTTGTCAGTCACCCTGTAGGGCTTATGCTTCACAGGAGTGCTGTCCCCGGTGTCCACATCATGGACACACCACTGAGTGACACCAGGAATCAAGGAGAACAGATCAGGCAATTGTCCCAACAGTTGGCGACAATCTTGCTGCTGCTCAAGGGTCAGTGTGTCAGAGAGGACAACACCATCCACTGACCCATCTTGCTCTTTTGCATACAGGAGGTCAGGAAGAGGCTCACTCTCCTCCTCCAGTCCAGCAACTGTAGCTAGGAGCATACCCACTTCGGACCTTTCTAAGTGGGGCTTTAACCGGTTGACATGCAGGACTCTCAAGGGGTTCCTGGGAGATTTCAAGTCTACCAAGTAGGTGACATCGCTCTTCTTCTCCACAACCTCAAATGGTCCAGTCCACCTGTCCTTGAGCGCACAAGGTTCCACAGGGGGCATGGCCCAAACCTTCTGACCAGGTTGAAGCTCCACCAGAGTAGCATTCCGGTCGTACCACCGCTTCATCTCTTCCTGGCTGGCCTCCAGATTTGCCTGAGCAAGATCTCTGAAGCGCCGAGTCTGGTTCCTAAAGGCCAGCATGGAACTGTATACATCCTGGGGAGGTTTCCTGGGAGATTGCGCCCAGTCTTCTTTGACCAGACTCAAAGGTCCTCTTACCGGGTGTCCATACAAAAGCTCAAAGGGGCTGGACCCTAGAGACTTCTGTGGCACCTCACGGTAAGCATGGCAAGAGGACGTCCCATTTATACCTCATTGGTTCTTCAAGACCAATGATCATGCCTTTAAGGGTCCGGTTGAATCTCTCAACCAGCCCATTACCTTGAGGGTGGTAAGGAGTGGTGAACTTGTAGGTTACCCCACACTCCTTCCACAGAGACTTCATTTAATTGGAAATGAAGTTGGTGCCCCGGTCTGACACCACCTCTCTGGGGAACCCCATGCGGGAGAAAACGCCCATCAGTGCCCGTCCCACCACGGGGCCGTCACTGTTTTGAGGGGGATGGCTTCCGGGTACCGTGTGGCATGGTCCACCAAGACCAGGATGAACCCTGTTGCCCAGGGCTGTCTTGGGGTCCAGGGGCCCAACAATGTCAATCCCTACCCGGTCAAAGGGGGTACTGACGACGGGAAAAGGTTGGAGGGAGCCTTCTGCTTCCTTCCGCTTTTCCCACTTGCCTGGCAAGTTTGACAGGTTTTGCAATGGATATCTGTATCCCTTCTCATCTGAGGCCAATAAAAATGGGTGACAAGCCTGTCATATGTCTTGTCCTGCCTAAGCATGGGCGGAAAATCCGTTTCGCTCGCGGATTTTGCGGATTTTCGGTAAATTCGCAATCCGCGAGATTCGCGAATCTCCCGCAAAATCCGCAAATCCGCGAGCAGCGGATTTTGCTCGCACTGCTCGCACTGTTCGCGTGAGTTCGCGGCTTCCCAGTACAACTTCGCGCCCCGCGAATAAGTGCAAAATTGCAGAAATACGATCTTAGCAAAACTGAAACTACTTACCAGGTTCAAAAGTTCAGGCTCATCATTAGTAGCCATTTCCTGTAGTGCTTCCTGAGGGGCCCCTCCAGAGTTCAGTTGCCAGTTGCAACTATTATGTGACCCTGCTCTGAATCTCAGAATAGTTACACATATGCCACAAAGGTCCTGAATTACAGCTAAGGGAGACAAGCAGGAGCCAGGCTGGAGGTTCAAATCCATTAATCAGCCCCTAATTCATTATTGTCAGTTGGGGCAGGGCAGGTGTTGTAACTAATTTTGCAACAATGAAAGCACTTAGCAAGTTCAAAAGATCACTAATCAGGAAGCACTAAGGAAGCAGGTGCCAGCTAAAAAAATATTCTGTGACACATTAATCAGCCCCAAATTAATTCAGGTCACTTGAGGCAGGGAAGGTGTGCTTGCATTGCCACAATAATGTACACTGACTGGACAACCAGAGGGTGCTGTGATGAAACAGAGGGTGGCATGGGTGGGCCAGAGGGTGGCATGAGTAGTCAGAGAGTGGCAGTGGTGACAGAGAGTGGCAGTGATGAAGAAGAGTGTCCCAAACAGGCTGGACACGTAGAAACAACAAGTTCGCGAAACTTGCGACCCGACAGGTAAGTTCGCAATTTGCGACATTGTACAAAACCCTCGCGAACTGGCAGAAACCCGCGCAAACACACAAAAAAAAAAATCCGCAAATTCGCGAGAATTCGCGGATTTTGCGGATTGCGAGTTCGCAAATCCGCAAAATTCGCGAACGCGAGATTCGCAAAATTCGCCCATGCTTAGTCCTGCCCCAGATGTCCAGCTAACGGAACGTCATGAGCCAAACCCAGTAGGAAGGCTCTGAAGCGCTGGGGTACCACCAGCACACGGGCTGGCCCAGGCTCAGCAGCCTTAGGCTCGCTATACAGGAGGTCGTTCTCCCAGTAGACAAAATGTGATCCTGACCGATCACCTGCGGTATGGGCTGAGGCCTGCTGCCTCATACCCACAAGAGAAGGGCACACTTTCTGTTCTGCACAAAATTCTTCCCTGGAGGGACCACCATCCTGCTGCCAGTGGGTCAGCTCGGGCAGGTCTCCCAGTTCAGCAACTTGTTCCCCTGTGGGCTCCAGGGCATCCCCCTCAGGGTCTGCCTCCTCCTGGATCACGGGAACGGTGGGGGCCGGTTTCCCGCGCCTCCTGCCTCTTCTCTTCACAGCTGGGTCCTGGGCCATACTTTCAGGCTCCGGGACCCCATTAACACCCTTACTTGCTGTCATCGACCGAGTGGTTGCACACACCTACTCTGGCACACCCAACATTTTCAAATGTGTCTCTCGCTCCACCTTAGCCCAAGGGGAGTCTTCCAAATCATTTCCCAGGAGACAATCAACAGGCATGGCAGGCCTCACAGCAACTTGAAGAGTACCTGAAACTCCCCCCCCCCCCATTCAAAGGGAACCTGAGCTACCTCACACTCTTTCTGGGAGTTGTCAGCAGCTATCACAGGGTAGAATGCGAGGGGAACCACCTGCTCTCTGGACACCAAGTGACACTTGACAGCTATAACACTCGCTCCGGTGTCTCTGAGAGCTTCCACTCTATGGGCATTAATGATCACCCACTGCCTATATTTATTAGTGTTACTAGGCAGAGGGGGTGGAGGGACCATTTCCATGTCTCCTAGCGAAACAAGGGACATTTCTGCAGGCCTCCTCCCACCAGGGGCAACCATCCCCTCCCCTCCCAGGGCTACACTCGCCAACTGACGGGGGGTACACGTGGTGGTGCATTAGAATCCCTCATGGGACACTGGGGATCATAAAAACGGTGTCCCATCTGCTTACAAACGTAGCAGGTCATTGGGCCCCTATGAACAGGTTTACAGGTCGGGCCCCTGACTTCTTCACAGGGGGAGGCTGGGAACCCTTCCCTTGGTTCCCTTGGGGATTACTTTGGGGCCCTTTCTGGAACTCCTTCTGTTTACCCTTGTCCCCCCCACTCTTTTGCTGGGGACCCTGCCCACCTTTGGCTAATTCTTCCACTGGACCCATGTGGACCCTGGTACTTACCCAGCGGTCCGCCTCCTCAGCAAGTTTTCTAGGGTTAGATATCTTACTATCAATAAGGTGCTGGCGCAGCTCTGGAAAACAGTTATTAGACAAGTGCTCCCAAGCAAACAAATCATAAAGAGCTGCATAACTTTCCACTTTGCTGCCCTTTACCCAACCATCCATGGCTCTGCAAAAAAATGACACATATTCAACCCACGAAGTACCAGGCAATTTCTTACATTCTCTAAAGACTTGTCTGTACTTTTCTGGGGTTAGGCCATACCTCAAAATTAAAGCATCTTTCATATGAGTATAAGACATCCTATCCTCCACAGGAATGTCCAACAGGGTATCTCTCCCCTCGTTCACAAAGCGACCCCACAACCCCGCTCCCCAATCCTTCTCAGGGACCCGGTGGGCCAACAATGCTAACTCATACGCTTTAAACCATTGGCCAATATCTTCATTCTTATGAAAATCTTTGATCACATCTTTGGGAAAATAAAACCTACTTTCTGCAGGCACAGATGGGATGCTGCCACCAGAGGGATTCAACTCTAAACTCTTTGCTTTGAGCTCCATCTCCCTCGCCATTTTCTCACGTTCAAAAGCTAACTTCTCTCTTTCAAACTCCAATCTTTTCATCTCCATATCAGGTTCTCTCCTGCTTCTTGCATTCTCTATCTCCAACTGCCCATCTATCTTTAGTGTTGCCATCTCTAGGTTGTATGCCCGTTCTTTCGCCCTTTCTTCTCTTTCTTCAGGGGAAAGACCTTTAGAGGACACACTGCTACCGGGAGGGGACACGGGCCCATTCACTGGCACCTCCTCATCCCCTTCCACTGGCAGTACCACCACCGCATCAGCGGGATCTCTGGCTGCTAACCAGGCCTCCAGCGCTTTGAGAAAGTCCCCTTTCTTTGAGATGCCTTGGGTAGGAACGTTAAACTGCTTGCAAAAGTGTTTCAGCATCGTTACCGGATATTGGTTGATCTTACTCCTATCAAACTCCTCCACAACAACGGGTGTCGTGGTTCCGGCATCACTCATGGTCAAAACTGGCAGTGTTCAAACAAGCTTCGGAAAAAACGGAGAACAAAAATAGAATATCCTACCAAGAAATAGATTGTGGCTGTGCTATGGTCTGCTTTCACTATGTAGCGCACACTAATCACTGCATATGGGTCATAAATGCAAAGTTCAAATCCTCACCGCTGACCCACCAATGTTAGACTTGGCTGTCTCTAGTTGGCAGAGGTATACACTTCTGACAAATAGGGACTCACCTCCTCTAGTCAGGGCAAGGGGATCACACACTTAGATAACCCCTGCTCAACCCCTTGGTAGCTTGGCAAAGCAGATAGGCTTATCTCAGAGGCAGTGCGTTTAGCCTTTATGACCACATACAGTAATAAAGTGAATACACTACAAATGGACATGACACCGTAGTATTATAAAAATAAGGATGTTTATATAAGGCTTAGCACAAGACCAAATAAAAACAAAAATATACCACAATCTTAATAAATACTCTTGGAAGGAAAAATAATAGTTCTTTTTTTTTTTTTAAACCTTTATTAGGAACAAGTAACCATACAGTGGCACATACACAGACTGATCACATGAGATGCAGGTACAATGTCAGACACACAGTAAAGCCAAGAAGGAAATTGGAATGCGGGCAGACTCAAATCACATAATACATAGTGTACTTGGAGGCACAGGTCAGCATGAAATAGAGACGGCTTTGCACAGTAGGAACATGGCACCACGGAGAGGGAGACTAACAGTTCCAGCGGGGCCCCACACAAAACAAGGCAGTAAACAGAGCAGTAAGGCACAGTAACAAACCTCAGCCGATAACAGGTGTCGAATGGGCACACTGGTAGGTCAGAACTAGGTGAGCAGTAGTGAACAGCGCCACATCGGCGACGACGGGCATCAATCATGACATGCCCATCTCAACTCAGTAGAGTATACAACACACAGATCAGCAATGGACAGTCTGAAAAAATAGGGCTGTAATGGCAGCAGGGAGGAAACCCCCTACGGCAGCTCCCCTCGACCAGCATCATCAGAATCCTCACTGTGGACAGGTCTGGTCAGCCAGTAAAGTTGCAGTGGACTCCAGAAATCTTTAGGTATGCACCGTACAGGCATCAAGTCAGCATAAATGTTATATTGGTCTTGGCAATACATCATGTCATCCAGCCAATCCTTAAATTTCGGGGCCCTGCCCCTACCCCATCTACAGGCTATCCTGCGTTTGGCCAGCAACATGGCCACATCCGTAAACATGCGATAGGGAAGAGGTATGTCCTTCGTGTATCCCAGCAGCATAATCAGGGGGTCAAACAGTACAGCCTTTTCAGTCATAACATCTAACGCCTCATGGACCTGGAGCCAGTAGGACTGGATCGCATCGCATTCCCAGGCCAAATGTGAAAAACCAGCCCCCTCCGATCGACAGCGGGCACACTTATCATCGTCAGCTAGGCGGACCCTGAACTTCCTAACCGGTGTATAGTAAAACCTCTGCACAAACTTATAATGTATCATCTTCAATCTACAACTCGAAGAGATATTAGTAGTAACGCCACAGCAATATGCCCACTGGTCATCAGTAATATCCACACCCAACTCAAGAGCCCACTGTTCTCTCGCATGACTAGGCAGAGTATCTTGCTGCTTCCTAATGGTGTTGTATAGTTTAGAGACCAGATGTCTACCATCAGACACCAACACGGCATGTAGTGGTAAGGCAACCCCAGGCTCACTCGGAAATTGTGGGAGTATAGCACGTAGGCCTTGCCGAAGCCGCACATAGTAGAAAACCTCCAGGGGGGAGGGTGGCTCTCCGCGGAAGAAACGATCTCTCGTACGAAGAGTGCCCTCAAGAAAGAGGTCGCCCCATGTGAGCACCCCGTTTCGTTTGCACATAGTCCAAAATCCAGTCTCCTGTAGCAAGGATAATTTCGGGTGGTATGCAAGAGGCAATGCCGGGGAATAAAGCTGCGCGATCCCCAGAATGGTCGCAATACGGGACCACGCATCCATAGTGCAGTGCACCGTGGTGGATCGGGCCTCCACATCGCGCGACCTTCCCGAGGCCATGCCCTCCAATGGGAGGGGATGCACTATCCATTCCTCCGTCGCTATCTGCAGCATAAAGGGGGTGGGACGCATCCAATGGTACGCATAATGCGCCTGAGCGCTTAGATAGTAGATCTCAAAATCCGGGACATCAAACCCCCCCATCTCATACGGTAGTGTCAAGGTGGACCATTTCACTCTTGGCTGTTTGCCCCCCCAAAACAGTCTAAGGAGCTCCGAGCGCAGGCGTTTAAAAAAATAGGCCCCGGGGTAGTAGGGGATATTCTGAAACAAATAAAGGAAGCGTGGAAGCACAACCATCTTCACTAAGGAAGCCCTACCTGCCATAGAAAGTGGCAACGACATCCACCGCGTAACGTTATCAGCCAGTTTAGAGATAGCAACTCCATAATTGAGCCTGATTGTTTCCACCCTATCTAGAGAGATCAAAATTCCCAGATAACGCAGGTCCGCATCGCACCACTCTAGCGGGTAATCCAGTTGAAACCTCTCAACAGATGGAGTCAGCGGGAAGAATTGTGATTTCTTCCAATTCATATGAATACCGGAAATGCCGCCGAAAACAATGAGCTCCCGCAGTATCGGATTAAGATTCAACTGTGGGTCCTTCACATATAATGTAATATCATCTGCATAGAGGGACACACCTATCTGGCGCTGGAAACAGTTAAATGCACTATGCTTATGGAGTTGCCGGATACGGCAAGCCAGCGGTTCAATAGCAATGGCAAACAGCAGCGGGGAAAGGGGACAGCCCTGCCTCGTGCCTCTCGAGATAGGCACGTGAGGGAAGAGAACCTCATTCACCACCACCCTGGCCACAGGTTGGGTATACAGCAGTGTCACCCATGCAATAAATATTTTGGGAAAACCCCTTCTACACAAAATGTTGATCAGATAATTCCATTCAACTGAATCAAACGCTTTGGTAGCATCTAGGAAAACCGCAGCAACAGGGAGTTCAGGAGCAATAGTTGGGAGCAAAGAGAACAGTGTGCGAAGATTATGGGAGGTTGCACGCCCGGGCACAAAGCCTGATTGGTCTGGGAGTACTATAGTGGGCATAAGCAGGGACAGCCGAGACGCTAGCACCTTTGCTAATATTTTTGCGTCGCAATTCAGTAGCGACAGGGGACGATAAGAGTCTGTGTCTAACGGATCTTTGCCAGGTTTCAGTAGGGACGTAATGGCCACCTCTCTCATTGACCCGGGTAGGATGCCCACCTCTAGCGACTCCTCGAAAACCTCCTTAAGGACTGGGGCCATAATATCAACATAACACTTATAGAACTCGGCAGGGAGTCCATCCAACCCCGTCGCCTTTCCATTACTGAGTGACATTATGGCATCCCGTATTTCTTCCACTTCCAGTGGGCCTCCTAGAAATGCTCTATGACCATCAGAAAGCCAACACAAAGAAAGGTCATCGAGGAACCCACCATAACGGACCTCCCCCGTCTGTTGTGAAGTATATAATTGTTCATAGTGATGTAGGAAGGCCCTCTGAATCCCCAACGCATCCCTGCAGCGGGTGCCATCCCTCAGCACTAGTTCCAATACCCCAGAGATAAAACGTGGATGTCTGGTGATCGAAGCAAGCACCTTACCAGGCCTCTCACCCTCACAGTACTTCCTAGCTGTCCAATGCTTTCCTCTATACTTGACTTCCCGGGCAGTCTCCTCTTCATAGTCTGATAGTTTCCCCCTAAACGCATGACGGAGTTCGGGGTCCGGGTCAGTGGTCATCCTGTCCTCTAAGTCTTTAAGGTCTGCTTCCAATGCCGTTATGGAGTTGACAATAGTTTTAAGCACTCCACTACTTTTGGTCATCGCAATCCCACGAACTGTTACTTTAAAAGCCTCCCATATCAGCTCCACACTATCTACCGTCCCCTTATTCCGTGGAAAAAAAGCCTCTATCTCCTCCCCAGTTCCGCCTTGAAGATGGGATCCAGGAGCACTGAGGGAAACAGCCTCCAAGGTGGACGCGGCCTGTTAAGACCCGGCATCGTCATAACCACCCTGACCGGACAGTGGTCCGAATAATTCCTGGGGAGATGTTGTGTCTTGTGTAGGCTTACGCTAAGCCCTCGCAACAAGAAGCAATAGTTCAAGCGTACCCAAGTGCGTGCATGCGCAGTGAAGTGGGTACCCTCTCTGCCATCAGGATGTGTAAACCTCCAGCTATCCACCAATCCAGCCTCATCTAGTATGCCCCGTAGAACGTCCCTCACCTGCGTGTTATATTGGCTGCTCCCATCAGAGCGGTCTGCCCCAGGCCACAGTGCAATGTTAAAATCCCCGCACCAGATAGCATGTGTGGCGTCAACAGCAGCAACATGACCCCAAAGGGTGAGAAAAAAATCAGGGGAGTCAGTGTTCGGCGCATAACAATTCACAAGTACAACAGTGTCTGAACCCAGCCTACCCCACACAATTACATAGCGCCCTTCCGAATCCAGCCTCACCCCCAGTTCCTGAAAGGCAAGCGTTTTCTTGATCAAAACAGCAGTCCCACGAGCATAGGATGAGTATGATGAAAATTTTCGAGTGGATGCCCAGCGAGCAGCAAATTTAGGATCAGTCTTTGGACGCAGATGCGTCTCTTGTAAAAAAACAATCTGCACCCGATGCCTATCCAAGTATGCCAGCACATTCCTACATTTTCTGGCGTCATTAAGACCCCGCACATTCCATGACAGGATCGTTACAGTATCCAGCGTGCATCAGCCATTCCCTATACATTCGACCATCAACACTGAGCCACAGGCCCTCCAAAGCCACCCATCAGGCAAAGAGCAGCACAAGGGGCACTTACCATGCAGTCCCATCCGCAACCAATCCGTACCACTAACACACCGCAAAACCCCCCCAACCCCAACCCAGTATCCCCAACCCAGTACAACACAAGCCCGCATCAGTCCAGAGCATAGGGCCACATCCAAAAATAGTGCAAGGAACACATAGCAGCCTACGTAAATACCAACAGCACAACTCACATTAGCTATCCAACAACACCCCAACCCACCCCATTGGTAGATTCGGAACTGTGTAAGCAGCATATAACCATGCCACAGTGTATCACACCGAAAGGGGCCCGAAGGCACACCGGAAAATCCAGACCCAAGAGTCAGGAACATCACCCCACGCACAGCAGGAAGATCAGCAGGAGAAGGCATGAAAACGGCCCCTTGAACCCAACACACATGAGTACAGGCAATCCCACCCACCGCCCACCTAGGCAACCCCAACCTGCCAGGACCCCACTCCCCCCCCCCCACCCACATCAAACACTCCCAAACATAACAGTATCATCAGAAATACCAAAGTCAATGGGGTATACCCTTCAGGGTGCAGTCTAGAGGTGCACATAACCACCCCCCACACCTCACCATTGACCTGCATAGTCCAAGTAGGCACGGCCCAGGTAGTGGGGGAGGGTGCCTGGAGTAAATTACCACCATAATCTGGCGCTCAACCAGCGTCCTCAAGCAGCATATGACAAAGTCCATTACACAGTTTTTCACGGAGGGGGGTAGTAAAACAGAGGACCAAAGGATAGTAAGACATCTCACAGCAGACCCCTATGTGTATACATTAAACATCACGATCAAATAACAAGCAATATCACTCATCCTCGTTGGCGGAGTGGAATCCCTCCTGTCCATCATCTCCGCCGCGCCGGTCAGCAGCCCGCTCCCTCTTAAGCCGCTTCACGAAGTCCTCTGCCTGCTGAGGATTGGTAAAAAAATGTTGTTTCGCCTGATGTGTCACTCGCAATTTGGCAGGATATAATAGGGCATAATCCACTTGGAGATCTCTGAGTTTCTTCTTCACATCCAGAAATTTACGCCTCTGCTCTTGTACCACTGGCGTGAAGTCCGGGAAGATGGTGAAGTTGTCCCCGTCGTAAGAGAGCGTACGGGCGGTACGGGCCGCCCGCAAGGCCGTGTCGCGATCACGATAATCGAGGAGGCGAGCAATTATCGGTCGCGGTGGGGTTCCAGTGGCCGGACGCGGACCAAGGGATCGATGCGCCCTCTCCACAATGAATTGCTTAGAGAAGGCCTCCGCACCAATCGCGCCAAGCAGTATCTTCTCTACATAAGTTTCCATCCTACCCACATTGGTCGTCTCTGGCACGCCAATCACGCATATGTTATTGCGCCTACTTCTGGCCTCCAACTCCTCATTCTTCACAGCAATTACCCGGAGTACATTGTCCATACGCGCCAGCTGCGTAGTGTGGGTAGCCGCCGTATCATCATGGTCAGAGACGCGCTGTTCCACCGCCGTGAGTCGCTCCTCGTGAACGTCCAATTTTTGTACCACTGCATCCATTTGTGATGAGAGCTTATCAACTTTGTCCACTATGGTCGCGAATCCTTGTCGCATTTCCTGCATCATTTGCTGAAAATCAGGGGCAGCAGGTTGTGGAGCAGCGTCAGGGACGGTAGTGGGAGAGCGAGAGCCCCCCGCATCTTGCGTACCCCGGGAACTCCTCTTGGCCGCCAGAGAGTCAAAGGACAACTTCAGTTGCTTGTTGTCAGGCTTACCCATAGCCAGAAATCAGGAGTAATCTAACCCAAGGTCCAAAACGACGAGGTAGTCTGAGAGCGGTCACCAGTCTGTACTCAAGCAGGGCAAGAGCACCCCCACCAGCAGCGCAACGTGCACTTCCTGCGGGATGATCAGCAGGAGGAGACAGCAGGAGCGTTTCACCACAGCAGGGCCAGGACACTAATTCCACATGTAATGGCTGGGGCAGTAAAGGGGAAGAGCACAAGAGATGAAGCCAGTAGCACACCACAGGGATCCGTCCCCAGCTCCAGGATACAGTACGGCAGATTCGCAAAGGTGCAGCCAAGGCAAGAAGCGTAACCCTCTAGTCGCAGGCCATTCTGCAAGGAGGCGGCAGCCAGAGCAACGCAGCACAGGAGGCACACAGCAGGCAGCAAAGCTTCAAACAATGGACTCCCCAAATGTGAATGGAACTCGCAGTATCGCCACAGCACTAGCCCTTAATCCGTGAGAATCCAGGGAAGAGACCTCAGAAGCATGTCCCCCGCGGTCAGCAGTGTCCCCTCGAATCCGCAGTACACAGAGCAAGTGCGATCTCCCTCCACCTGCAAGCTTCGCAGCCTCACCTAATGCGCCAATGGCGCTGCAGCATATCAGGCAGGGTCCGCACTCAGGGCTCGAGCATGGCCGACATCGCAGAGAAGCACAGCGCAGGAGGGTCGACCACCCAGAGAACGGGTAAGCACCAAGGGAGGGCGCCCACAGATGGCAGCTGCATTCAGGGGCACGAGCAGGCAGTACAACCACCCCGCCTCACCTGGAACACGTTCCGGCCGTTGCCTCCACAGCCGCCGGGTCCGCCGGCGGGAAAGAGGAGACACAGGGACCGGCACCAGCAGGACAGGCCAGACCATCCCCAAATATGCTGCAAGGGCCTCCGGCAAGCGTCACGCCGGTCCGCCGACCGCCCCTCACCGCAGATGTGAGCCGGGGTGTCCGACGTATCAGGGCACCCGGCAGCTCCGCTGCAGAGGGCACAGAAGGTCCCACACGGCTCGTGGCGTGCCGCGACCCACAGTGGCTCAGCAAGCCGGCTAGCAGGTCCGGACGGTCCCAGGTCACCACACGGGCGGAACTCCAGCCACCCGCAGCTCCGGACAGGAGTGGCGAATCCGCACCAAACTCGAGGCAAAGGTGCACGAAGTCCTCCTCAGGCGTACCACACGGACATTGGCGGCTCTGATGGCAGAGAAACAGGATAAATAAAGGATATCTCCTCCAGGCAGCAAGAGCCTCACATAAGTGCGGCCATTTTGCAAGTGCGCCCTCTAGCGCCAGAAAAATAATAGTTCAAGCATAGTTTCTTCTTAGCACAAAGTCTTTAGTAACAAAACCAACTCTTCTTCTTTAGATCACAGTTCTTGGCAACAATGTAACCTACACAGGAGTCACAGGACGTTGAGGCAAAGTTAATCCAATGGTTTGGCATCAAACGCGAGGAGCGCTACGTCGAGCCGGGAGTCACACGGACCCCCCACAACACAGTATCTTGGAAAAGCGAAGCACACGATGATCAGCGGCGTCAAGATGTTCGGCGTCGATCAGGCCTCAGACTCGGGGCAATCTGCAGCGGCGTCAACAGATGTCAGGCAGGAGCAGCGCTCACGAGGTGAAGCAGAATACGGCGTAGTCGTCGATGTCGATGATGATGTTGCAAGAGTGAGCAGCGCTCACGGCGTCGAGAGGGCTCGGGGTCGAGGCGTCGGCAGCGGCTTCGCTACTAGCGCCGATCAGGCCCAGCGGCCGGCGTCGAAGATGCGGGACACGGAAGCTGCACTCACGATGTTGGGCTGGATTCGGCGGCGTCCGTCGGCGACGGGATCGCTGGATTTCTTCAGAGGTGCTGGACATTCAGGTCCCAGCAACAAGCACTTTCAGCAAATGGTGAAGTCCTTTAGCCCTGTGACTTCAACAGGAGGCTGGCACTCTTCCAGCCCTTGGAGATTTCCTTGGCAAAGTTTGAGAGTACACACTCAGTTCCTCTCTCCTGGTTCCTTGGCAAAAATAAAGAAGTGACTGCAGGATTCCCCCCAGCAAACAGCCCTCTGGCAGAAGGGGTAGGCAAGTCCTTGGATCAGCAGGCTTCTTGTCCTTGGTTCAGGGTTCCTTGTCAGAATTGATCTAAAGTCTTTGGTTCAGGGGTCCTTCTCCTATACCCCTTTTTGGCTTTGATCCCTTTGTCCATGCAGGGGAACTCCCCTCATCCAGGGTTTGTTGTGGGTGTAGCCAGGCAGAGGCACCTGGCCTATTCACGGTGCTGGGCAGGGTCCTCAGACACCCAGCAGGAGGTGGAGCCAGTATTGTCACTGGCAGGAGCAGAGCTATCAGTCGCCCGGCAGGAGGTGGAGCCAGCATTGTATCAGGCAGGGCCGGCTATCAGGAGCTACTCTTCCCCTACTCTTAATGCAAATGCCTCACTCACCCCACACTGACTCATTCAGAACTCTGGAGCCACCCAGCCCCTGTCACACACACACCAAACCAGCAGAAACCAGTAATAGTTAGACAAGAAAATAGCCACTTCCTAAAAGTGCTATTTTCAAACCCAGAGTCCAAAAACCATCCACCCAAACGGATGTGTTATTAAACCCTGAGTTCAGGGATACCAAACTCGTCATTGTACCATGCTCCCCGAGCCCGCTAGGATTATACCATTAATAATCCTGGCAGCCCATTCTAACTTATGGAGAGCAGGTAACCTCACAATAGTGAAAAACAAATATGGTGGTAATTCACTATTAGGACATGCCAACTTCGCAGGCTTGTCCTACCTTAGGCATACAATGCACCCTGCCCTCGGGCCTACCATAGGGGTGACTAACATGAAGTTAAGGGAAGGTTTTGGGGACTGGCAAGTAGGTGTACTTGCGCAGTCCGTGTGACAGTACCAGACTGCACGAAGGTCTAGCAATGGCAGACCTTTGGACATACTTTTACTAGGCCGCTCTTGTGGGTGGCATAACATGTGCTGCAAGCCCACTAGCAGCATTTGAATTTACAAGCCCTGGCACTCCTCGTGCACTAGACTAGGGACTGATAGTAAACCAAATAAGCCAAACATGGAATTCAATCAATACAGTAATTTTACATAGGGAGCACTTGCACTGTGGCACTGATCAGCAGTGGTACAGTGCCCAAAGCAATATACCAGCAAAAACATTGTAAACAGAGGAGGCAAACAGAAAAAAATGGAGGAGAGACTCAGGTCAATGATGTCAGGTCTAACATTCCTCTTCAAGATTTTCATTCTCGTGAGTTGGTCAGAGAGTAGTTTAACTGTTTCATTGATATGAAAAGTTATGATGTGATGGTCAGACCAGTCACCAGGGAGGATCGATTCGATTCAAGCTGGGTGGTGTCCGCTTTGAAGATTATTAGATTGAGGGTTGAGCCTTTTTCATGAGTGGGGCTGTCACAGTTTTGAGACAAGTTAAGGTCAAATAGGAAAGCTCTGAGGTTGTTAACTTCTGGGTCACCAGGGTCATTCCAGTGGAGGTTAAAGTCCCCCAGGAATATTTGAATGTTTTGTTGCTCGACATTTGTGGCTAGGCTATCCATGAAGTGTTTGATGAAGATGCGATTGTTTCCTGAGGGCTGGTAAAATAAATGTTGTGAGCATATTGGCTTGTTATTGTTAGTGATGGCTAAATATAGGTATTCACATGAGAAGAGAACCGTGGAGTTGGAGCGGTTCACCGAGAGGTTTTTTACGATGTATACAGGCTATACCACCACCTGGCTTATCAGGTCTATCTAGTCTTGGGATATGATAGTTTGGGGGTACTAGTATGTCTAGGATGGGTGTTGATGATTCATTTAGCCATGTTTCTGTTAGAATTAGAAGGTCAGGTTCGTTAGTGTGATGTTGGCTATGTCAACAGCATGACGTGCGGCCGACCTACAGTTTAGCCGAATACACTTTAGCCAGGCTTTGGTAGGAGTGTTGTTGGGTTTGTATTCGATGTGGCGATCAAGATGACTTAAAAGAGGATCCTAGGGAAGTTGAGAATTATCTGGACTCAATCCCGGGAGAACCATTCCCTGTAGAAGAGCAACATTTAGTATATCTATCCATTGCAAGATATCATCTACTATGCATTAATAAACTTCTTAATGGCAAGGCTACAGGTAGGAATAGTATTTCCACTGAATTTTACAGGAAATTCCCGCAGAAACTCAAAGAATGCATGGTCCAGCTGTTTGTCCATGTATTTAAGGAGGGGTAGACCTCCGAACTCCTGGTCTTCCAAAAAAATAGTGACCATTCTTTAAAAAAAGTAAACAAAGAAAACAGCAAGTGATCCTAGCTCATATCGCCTTGTAACATTGATCAATAGTGATAGAAAGATATATTCCAAAATATGTGCCTCCCATCTGGCGCCAATTATCCACAAGGTAACTTCAAACCGCCAGCATGGATTCATTTCAGGGCAGGGACAATTGACCGTATAAAGAGGGTTGTTACACTTCTAGATGCCACAACAATATCTAAGAATCCAATAGCTTTAATTCTATTGCATGCAGAAAAAGCCTTTGACATGGTCTCTTGACATTTTTTATGGGAGGCCCAGTCTAGAGCCGGAATTAAGAAGAGTTTACTGCAGGCCATTAAAATGCTCTATTACCATCCAAGGGCCAAGGTTTTAGTCAATGAAGCACTATCGGACCTATTTGCAATAACTGGAGGGACCCGACAAGGTTGTCTGAGCTCACACCTGCTATTTGTGGTATATATTGACCCATTTATATGCCAGTTTGAAAACAGGGCCCTCAGATTGATCATGACACATGGATGGGAATTAAGTGTTGGCATATGCCAACAGTCTTTGCCTGTGGTTCTTACAGTTTAAAATTGTAGTTTTATCCTGCCAGTGATTGCATAATTTATCCCATGTTTTGTGTTTACACTTGTGGTTTTTCCTGCCCGTGACTGCTTCCATTTAACCTGTTGAATTGTCGGATTTGCAGTCCAAACTCTGTAGCTTCTCCCTCTCATTCTCCGTGACTATCAGTTTTTCCCTCCAAATGTCTTGTTTGCTCTGTGCTAAGACCTGTATGTCAAGCAGTGCACCCCCAGTGACCATTTTGTGTTAACAAGTCAGTGAAACCAGACTCCCCCTTAGACAGCAGTAATCTGCTGTAAACAGTTTAAACTGTGTTTAACCTCTTGGCTGCTAATGACAAGGGTAACTCGTCATGGACTTTCCATTGATTTCAATGGAAAACAAATGAGCCTTCAAATATTGCCTTAGCAGTAAAGGGGTTAATAGGGACTCTGCACTTTGTTTTTTTGGCCAGGAGAGGGAGTAAAGTTTTATACAAAGAGTTTTGTTAGAGGATACGTTTGTTAGGGCCTTACCAAAGTGTGGTAGGGCCTGTCTGTCTCCTAGGAGATTTCTGAATAGAGGAGCAGCTTCCAACTCCCTGGCCAGCAAACCTTGTCTGGGGTAGCTGGGACCTTATATAGTCTGATATTCTTTGGTACATGTGTATACTGATTGGTGGTTGTATCTGATGTTTCTATTGGATTAGGGTTAGTGTCCTCATTGGTTGGGTATTTGAAGGTTCTGATTGGTTTCTGGGTCTGTGATTCAATCAATGTAGGGTTGGGACTAGGGCTAGGGTTAGGCTTTCTTTTGGAAGTAGGGACTAGGGCTTCCTGTGCCATTGGTTGCTTGGATTGGGGTTGGAACTACTTCTAGGGCTAGGGCCTCTATTGGGCATGGAGAGGAGGGTTTTTTAAACTGATTGGGTGCTTAGAGTAGGGCTAAGATTGGCTGTAAGGTCCTTGTCTCCTAGTGGTTCTAGATTTTAGGTGATTGAATAGTGTTAGGGCTAGGGTTCCCATTGGCGGAAGGGGTCACCTGACTACTAGGTCTATGAACGGCCAAGGCTTAGGGCACCCCAGCTCAGTCGTTGAGACTAAGGGTGGATAGGACAAGGGTGAGTGCCTGTTTGAGCCTGTTCAAGACTGGTCTGGACCATGGACAGAAATGCTGCCAATTTTCCCATTCATTAATTCCCACCCTATGTATGTTTCCCTCTGCATATAAACATTTATTTTCACTATAGATATGTACCTATCTTTGTGTATTGCTTTGTATGAACATGTAGAATAATTATGTTATAAAAACAACAACAAAATCATCTTTTGTCTACATGTACTTGCTTCCATTGTGCATCTATGTACATCCATGTACTTGGATCTGTGTGCCTGTTAATTTGCACCTGAAAAAAGCATATCCAATGCACTACCCTATTTCTCATCATGTACCTCTATCAATTTATTTAATCGGCATATACTTACCTCCTTTATGCATCTATATACTTTCAATGTACTTATGGATCTATATATTTATCACTTTCTTCTAATTTAGCATTTCCAATGCACTACCCTATTTCTCAACCTATACTTCTCTCAATATATCTTCTAGCCCAACTTTCTGACTCATCTCAAAATTCTTTCTACTACTCTTTACAATGCACTACCCTATCTCTCACCCTATACATCTATCATTATATCCTCTACACCCATTCTCTCTTTTATCCCAAACCCCATACCACTATTATGATCCCCAAAATAACTCTTTCTAAATGCTCTCCTACTCTATCCCTCCTTGCATCATCTGACATCTATTTTACTATATCGATCCCCCAAAACAACCCTTTCTAAACTCTTCCCCCTGACTCTTCCCCTACAAAAACCCTTTTTACTCATCCAAAAGCCTCCTCCTACTGCTAGGACCTACAAAAAGAAATCCTTCACTCTTCTATCCCTCCACTATTCTTTCCAATCAAAATAACAGACTAACATGTTCACTTCTCTTATTCTATATTCCACTATACTAATTCATCACTAATCCTTTATGGGTTCCAGAGTAGCGTGCTACTCACCAACAAAGCGTTTTAACACATCATCAGGGTTACAAGTGCTATATAAATGCAAAAATGTTTCCCTTTTTTACCCCTCCCAACCCTTCTCAATCCAAATAACTGACTAACATATCCACCACTCAAATTACTTCATATTTCACTATACTAATTTTCAACACTAATTGTTTATGGGTTCTGGAGTAGCCTGCTACTCACCAGAAAAGGGCTTCAACACCTTATCAAGGGTAACAGGCGCTATATGAATGTAAACCTTTCTTTCCCTTCTAACCCTCCGCTATCCTTATCACTCCAAATATCCACCACTCAAATTACTTTCATATATAACCATACTAATTCACCACTAATCCTTTATCGGATTCTGGAGTAACGTGCTACTCGCCAAAAAAAGTACCTTAACATCCCGTCAAGGGTAAGAAGCGCTATATATATCAACCTTTTTTCCTCTTCTATCCTTCTGCTATCCTTCCGAATCCAAATAACTGACTAACATATCCACCACTTAAAATTGACTTGCATGTTTCACTATACTAAGTCAACACTAATCCTCTATGGGTCCCAGAGTAGCATGCTACTTGCCAAAAAAGCTCTTTGACGCCTCGTCAGGAGTAGTAAGCACTATACAAATGCAATTACAATACAATACAATATACGTTGTACGGTAGCTGACAGTGAACAAGAAAAGGTCAATCTTTTGTGAGTTATGGAATTTGCTTTTAATAATACTGAACACTCATCTGTAGGTAAGTCCTGTTTAGCTGTGCTCAGGGGTTTCACCCAAAAAATATTCCCTGGACTCTTCATATGGATACAACAGTTCCTACTGCACATGAATGTCATAAAAATGTCCGTGAAATTCATAAACAAGCTCATTATCATTTAGCCAAGGCCAAAGAAATACAAAAAAGTTATAGATGACCAACATCGTTCACCTCAATCACAATATGCATTTGAAGATAAAGTGTGGTTAACCACTAAACATTTGAAGTTGAAAGGGAAGAGAAAGCTTCTTCCCCAATTTATAGGTCCCTTTTCAGTACAGCAAATCATAAATCCTATAGCAATACGTTTGAAATTACCAAGCACTTTTAGCATTCACCCTGTATTTCATGTATCCTTGCTGAAACCATACCATCCAGCAACTAGACAAATTATTCTGCCACCCCTTATAGAAATAGAAGGAAAACAAGAATATGAAGTATGAGCTTTGTTAGATTCAAAACGTATTCATGGTAAATTATATTATTATGTGGATCGGAAGGGGTATGGGCCGGAAGAACGCTTTAGCACACCTCCAAAATGCACCATGGTTGGTATGAGATTTCCACACACATTATCCAGATAAACCACGTCCCATTCCACTGGTCTTAGGAAGGATTTTGAAAGGGGGGTACTGTCATGATTCCTCATATCTCCTTCCTTATGCTTCTGTACATACTTCTACCCATGCCCATTTCCCCCCCAATGCTCTGCATCAAGCAGCCGGAGGGGTGTCATAATGGTAAAAGCCACCCCTATCCCGTGCACCAGCATTACCTGAACAAATGTTTCCTATGATGTAGGATCTACTATATTATAAGGCTTGTATTATAACACTGCGCTCAAATAAACAACAATGCTGTGAGTTTTACTGTATTATAATGTTTGTATGCTGTAATATTTTCACAAACTCTTGTACAAATCAAACTGTTGTTTGAGAACAAGAATTTGCTTTATCACCTACTCTGTAAAGCGCCTACTACATTCATGGAACTGTATACTCAGTATTTGTCAGTCTCCATTCAGCGGGTTGGTTCTCAGGCAATGGCATGCTATCATATAAGGACATCAAAACCGCCATAAGGACAAAGCGACAGCTATCTTGGGTGTCGCACGAGTATTTAATGCAACACCTGTGTTCTGGAAGGTGCTTAGCCTTCAGGATTATTGGATTACGAGCAAGTGAAAAGGATGCTTACCTGTTTTCCTGCCACTCCGGTCTTCATCTCCATGGCAACAGCAACGTGCTCTTCAGTATTCTCTCTGCTTATGAGGTATGCTGCAAAGAAAGAACAACAATGTTAGCAAGCCTCATGATACCCATCGCAAGTAAGAGCTGAACTTATTTAATTAGCATAATTTTGGGAAACGCTTTTGGAAACTCTTGAATTGATTGAAACTCACAGGCACATGCATCAAGCAAAAAATGTCCCGCAAATATTGTGAATCACTAAAATAGACCGTTAGCGAACGCAAAACAACATTTTCCAATGCAGGAACTCAAATACCGAAAAAACAACAAATTCACAAAAATAAGGACTCGCAAAATGTGCGAGAACCAATAATGCGAATCCTTAATAGCGAGTCACACAACAGCCACCGCAAATAGCGATTAGCAATTAAAAAACCGCAATGCAATGCATGTAAACTCGCAATTAGCGATTTCCAGGAAAATTGCGAATTAGCAAGTGCAGAATAAGGGGAATCACAATCAGGTGGTAATGTTAAATAAAAATGTACACAGGTGCTAACAATCAGAAACCCTGTAAAACTGACTCAGAAGGCCCCTGAAGCCTTTCACAATGGCAGCCTCTACGTGATGGTGAGGAGGATGAGGATCCATGCAGCAGCTCAGCACAGAAAGAGATTACAGGAGAGGATTTCCGAATGCGCATCACATTGCTGGGACAAACAGAGGATGAAATCTACGATAAGTACAGGCTGAACTGTGCAATGGTCATGCACCTAATTGCTGAATTGGAACCCCTAATGCAGCGCCAGACCCTTAGGACCCATGCTATCCCCGCAGATGTACAGGTCCTATGTTGCCTGCACCTACTTGCTCAGGCAGTTTCCAGTGGGTAGTAGCTGTAGCTTGAGGGTATCACAAAGCTCACTTTCACGCTTCTTTAAAACCTTCCTTGACGACATGATGACAAGGATCCACACACACATCACCTTCCCCACAACCCCACAGGATTTGAATAAGACAAAACTGGACTTCTAGCAGGTAGCACAATTTCCTCAAGTGATCGGCTGCGTAGACTGTACGCATGTCCCTATCTGTCCCCCAGCAGCTAATGAATACTTCTTCAGGAACAGGAAATCCTATCACTCGATCATTGTGCAAGTAGTGTGCAATGCAAAGCATATCATAATGGACATCGTGGCACAATTCCCTTGACGCCCCTATGTCTCCTTTATATTCCGACACAGTGGCATCCACACCCGTCTGCTCAGGGGTGAATTTGGTGAAGGACATCTACTTGGTACACACATATACCTATTCACAACATTAGTCAAACAAATGTAAATGCATAACTGTGGCTAATTTTTGCTTTCCACCCAGTAGGTGACAATGCATACGCCGTGTGGAACTACATTTTGACACAATGCCTCAACCCAGCCACACCACAAGAGCAGAGGTACAATGCTGCACACATCAGCACACGGAATGTGATAGAACGCACGTTTGGAATACTGAAAAGTCGCTTTCGCAATCTGCACAAAACTGGTGGAGCATTGCAGTACCGTCCAGAGACCTGATGCTGGATCGTGGCTGCATGTGCCATTTTTCACAATATTGCCACCAGAAGAGGCATACACATTGAGATGTCCAAAAATGAGTGTGATGGGGACAACCAACCACCCGCACAACACTGACAAGCGCATGTGGGGAACTCAGCAGAAGGGCAAAGGAGACGTGCACACATCACCCAACATTATTTCTGAGGTAGGCAATAATGAGACATAACACCTTAATGTGAACACAAAAGTATTTATTAACATGAGCCCATGTATCAATGTGTAGCCACACAGAGATGTGTGCAAATTACAACTGTAATTGCATTGAGCTATTAGCTTCAATGAACAAATCCACGCACTTGATAGAAATCACTTGGATGTTATTGACCATGGTTACATCATCATGGTCAAACAAAGGAGGACATGCCTGACTAGCGCCTCCTGCCATGCACACCCAGACACATTTCGCCTGCCTCGGCTACATCACTTTGATGTGGAACTGAAGATGTTCTGCTGCACAAACTGCGCCTCCTGGCAGTGGTCACGGGCACCGACAGGCTGCTAAGACTGGATGCCTCCTCACTTCCCTCCTCCCCTGTCAAGTTGATGCCACCAACAGTCCCGACCTGAATATGTGTCACAGCAGTGGTCACTTGTCCAAGCACTCTGGCAATATACCCACAGTAATGGCCCAGATCGATTTGCATGGCAACGGAGCGACGTGCCAGCAGGGCAGTGGTGTTGCAGAGCTTCTTGATGGCACTTGTATAGGCTGACATGCGCATTATGGTCTGGCGATGCCTTCTCTTTATGCTTTGTTCCGCAAGCATCGCCGGGGTGAGCTTGAGTTTGTCTGCCTATTCCACTCAACAACAGCTGTCTGTCATTATGCTGATGTTCTTTGCAAGTTTGGAAATCTGTAGCTGTATTGAGGGTGCACAGTCTAAATATCGATTCCGAATTGTCGACCCACACAAATATCGAGTTGGAAATATCGGAGGTACAGAATTTCGATGTCAAGAATATCGTTGAACAGAATAGCCACCCTAAGGTAAGTAATATCAAATGTATTTATAACGATGTAAGTAATATCGAAGTTAGTAATATCGATAGCATATATATATCGATGTAACTAATTTCGATGTTACTAATATCGATATTTGTATTATTTTAATGTATTTTATTATGTATGTGTAATATGTACGTTTTTGTTAAGTATTTTAATTTTTTTTGTTATATGTGTACTATTTTTATATATTAATAATGTTATTTTTAAGTAAATTGTATGTTTTAGTACCGGAGCGGGTTTTGGGTTTATAGGGGAATAGGGTGGGAAGTAATTTAAATATACTAAATTAGTTATTAATTTTTAGGAATTATAAATTAATTTTAATTCATTTTTGTTTTTTATTTCTGTAGCGGGTTGTGGGTTTATAGGGGAATTGGGTGGGAAGCAATTTAATTGTAATTAATTAATGATTTATAATTTTTTTGTTATGGATAATTAGTTTATTTATAATTAATTATTAATTGGCAATTAATTATTTTAATTGATCATTTTTTTGGGTAATTAATGTTTTTAATTGTTAACTAATTTTTTTTATTTGGTAATTCATGTTTGTTATTGGGAAATAATTTTTTTAAATGGTAATTAATTTTTTAATTGGTAAATATTTTGTTAATTGGCAATTAATATTTTTAATTGGTACTTATTTATTATTAATTGGAAAATATGTGTAATTAATTGGTAATCAATGTTTTATAAAAAAGTATTATTTGGTATAAAAAAATATTTTATTGTTTAATAGTTTTTAATTGTGAACTAATTTTAAATAATATTTTTTTGTAATGAAAAATATTTTATTGTTTAATATTTGGTGAGTAATATTTATTGGTATTTGTTGTTAATTTATTGTTAATTAATTATTCAAACGTAATTGCTTTTAATAATTATTAATTGTTTGTAAATGATGTAGATTTATTAAAAAATGTAATTATACATTATTTTAAATATAAAAATTATTTATTTATATGTTATATTTAAATTCTACGGTATCCAACGCTTTCCCTACTGTTGCACCCGCTGGAGTTGGAATAGTAATTTTTACCCCTCCGCTAGCCAACGCTTTCCCTACTGTTGAACCCTCTGGAGTTGGAATAGTAATTTTTACCCCTTCGCTATCCAACGCTTTCCCTACTGTTGCACCCTTCGGAGTTGGAATAGTAATTTTTACCCTTACGCTATCCAACGTTTTACTTACTGTTACACACTCTTGAGTTGGAATAGTAATTTTTATCCCTACGCTATAAAATGCTTTCCCTACTGTTACACCCTCTGGAGTTGGAATCGTAATTTTTACGTGTATGCTATCTAACGCTTTCCCTACTGTTGCACTCTCTGGAGTGGAAATAGTAATTTTTACCCCTACGCTATCCAACGCTTTCCCTACTGTTTCACTCACTGGAGTTGGAATAGTAATTTTTACCCACCCGCTATCCAACGCTTTCCCTACTGTTGCACTCTCTGGAGTGGAAATAGTAATTTTTAGCCCTACACTATCCAACGCTTTCCCTGCTGTTGCACTCTCTGGAGTGGGAATAGTAATTTTTACCCTTACGCTATCCAATGTTTTCCCTACTGTTGCACTCACTGGAGTAGGAATAGTAATTTTTACCCACCCGATATCCAACGCTTTCCCTACTGTTGTACTCTCTGGAGTGGGAATAGTAATTTTTACCCCTACGCTATCCAACGCTTTCCCTACTGTTGCACTCTCTGGAGTGGGAATAGTAATTTTTACCCTTACGCTATCCAACGCTTTCCCTACTGTTGCACTCTATGAAGTGGGAATAGTAATTTTTAACCCTACGCTATCCAACGTTTTCCCTACTATTGCACTCTCTGGAGTGGGAATAGTAATTTTTACCCCTACGCTATTTAACGCTATCCCTCCTGTTTAATTTTCTGGAGTGGGAATAGTAATTTTACGTTCTACACTATCCAATGTTTTCATTACTGTAGTTATTCTTGGACTTTAAATAGTAGTTTGATTTATTTATGTATTTAAAATGTTTTGTATTATTTTAGCTAATGTTGTATTTAATTAACTTTAAAAATATTGAAAGTATATTTAATTGTTTTAATTTATTAAATATCATTATTTATTTTATTTATCTTATTATTTTATGTGTGTAGGTGTATTTGTAATTTATAGTATTCTTTAATAATTTATAAGTAATTAAAATAATTAATAACAATTATTATTAAGTTAGTATATCTGATATATTTTATGTTTATTTTTAATTAAATTGTTATTATTAAATATGTATTATTTATTAATTTTAAACGTTATTATATATGTTTAAATACGTTTATTTTATTTATAAGTATTATTTACTTTATTTACAGAAAAAAACTCGATATTTTTAAGTGCGATATTTTTAACATCGATATTTATGTTTTGATATTTTTGTACTTACCATGTTGTAGATAGGGTGTCGATATACTTGCCTTCGATATTCCAACGTCGATGTTTTGTAGGTCGATATTTTGTCCGTCGATATTCTGTCAGAGATTCGTATTGAGCCCATGTGTCTTCCCTGCAGGCGCTGCAAGTGTAACTTTTGGAATTCTACGCCACCAAACACATTCGGAGCCTGGTCTTCATGTGCAGCAATACAGGCTGTCAATATTGCCATCAGAAGAGGCATACACATCGAGATGTCCAACAGTGAGTCTGATGGGGACAACCAACAACCCTAAAACACCGACAAGTGCATGTGGCGAACTAAGCAGAAGGGCAAAGGAGACGTGCACTCACCACCCAACATTATTTCTGAGGTGGGCAATAATTAGACATAACACCTAAATGGCGAACACAAAAGTATTTATTAACATGAGCCCATGTATCAATGTGTAGCCACACAGAGATTTGTGCAAATTATAACTGTGATTGCATTGAGGTATTAGGTTAAATGAACAATTCTACGCACTAGATAGCAATCACTAGGATGTTATTGACCATGGTTACAACACCATGGTCAAACAAAGGAGGACATGCCTGGCTAGCGCCTCCTGCCATGCACACCCAGACGCCTTTCGCCTGCCTCGGCTACATCACTTTGATGTGTAATGGAAGATATTGTGCTGCACAAACTGCGCCCCCGTCCACGTTGGACCTGTGCCTGTGGTGTAGCCACACAAGGCTGGCTGATCCCTGTACTGAGTGCAGGAGATAGCTTGGATTCCATTGCCTGCAGTGAAGAGATCTGGGCCCTGCATTTTTTGGGTCCAGGTGGTGTACATGCTAGGGCGAACAGCAAAACACACAAGATGATGGACGGAATATTGCACAATGGCAAAACATTCACCCCCAGTCACTGATCTGGGTTTAATCCATCGTTATTTCGCTCTCCAAGCCACCCCAGTTCAGACATGGCCATATGCAAATCAGTCTTGACCCTGTGCCTCATGGGAACAGTCCAGCCCTAACTGCCAGCCATGTCTTTCCTGGACCAGAATCAAGCATCCTAGGACCGGTTTCTGGCTATCAGCCGTCTTCAGCCAGAATAGCTTGACTTCAGTGGCTTAGTGAGCAAGGGACCCACGTCTGGGCATACCCTTCCCACATAGGGTGAACAGCAAAACACACAAGATGATGGACGGAATGTTGCACAATGGCAAAACATTCACCCCAGTCATAGATCTGGGTTAAATCCATCGTTATTTTGCTCACCAAGCCACCCCAGTTCAGACTTGGACATATGCAAATCAGTCTTGACCCTGTGCCTCATGGGAACAGTCCAGCCCGAACTGCCAAGCCATGTCTTTCCTGGACTGGAATCAAGCATCCTATGACTGGTTTCTGGCTATCAGCCGTCTTCAGCCAGGATAGCTTTACTCCAGTGGCTTAGTGAGCAAGGAACCCACGTCTGGGCATACCCTTCCCACATAGGGTGAACAGCAAAACACACAAGATGATGGACGGAATGTTGCACAATGGCAAAACATTCACCCCAGTCACAGATCTGGGTTTAATCCATCGTTATTTTGCTCACCAAGCCACCCCAGTTCAGACATGGCCATATGCAAATCAGTCTTGACCCTGTGCCTCATGGGAACAGTCCAGCCCGAACTGCCTAGCCATGTCTGAACTGGACCGGAATCAAGCATCCTAGGACCGGTTTCTGGCTATCAGCCGTTTTCAGCCAGGATAGCTAGGGCAACTGGAGTCTCCACATCAGTCTCAGCAGGTGTCTCAGAGATCTGTAGGCAATCACTATCTTCAGAGTCTGCCTCAGCTGCATCTGTGATGTGAACCAGTGCAATGTTAATTTGTGTTATTCTTACTATTGTGTTACATTTTGCATACTTTGTTCACATTAAATAACTGACTGCAAACACTGACTGCCATGCAGTGTGGGCGTGCTTGCTTGCCATTGTTGGGTTGGAATGCCAACTTGACTGACATGCCTACAACTCCTATGGTGCATTGGGTCTATGAGAGAAAGTGTGGACTGGAGTATGACCTGTACACTGTGTTTTGCCCGGGTGTATGTGCATGAATAAACATTACATAGAAGTGGATGGTTGCATGCATCTTACCTTGTGGGGTACTTGATGCGCTAGATGTGTCTAGCTGGGTGACTCCAACCACTGCCTCAGGCTGAATTGTCGCCTCCACCAGGTCCTCCAGGGCCATGTTGTTGGGTACAGTAGATGGGCCCCCTCCTGTTCCACTTGCCTCCTTCAGCCTTTCAGCAATGCGCTCCTTGGCACGGCTCCGCAGGTCATACCACCGTTTTTTTAGGTCAGAGATGCTGCGGTCTGTGACACCCACAGCATTCACCTTGGTCTTTATGTGCAGCCATAACCTTCTTTTTTCAGCCTCTGGCACTTTGAATGACATTTTCCCAAAGAGCTTGTCATGGCCCTTGCTGACCTCCTCAATGAGATTTTCAAGTTCTCTGTCACTGAACTTCATCTTCCTCTTTCTGGGCGTGGCACTATCCCCTGATGCTGTTTTGTCGATCCTGGGGCACAGAAAGGGTCAGAAAACAGACTTGGGTGTGTTTCAGCTCAGCTCCAGTACTCTTCCTCCTCTTCTGAGCTCCTCCGGGCACTGAATGAAGCATGGGCTGGATGACTTCCTGGTTGTGATGTCATCAGCATGCTTCCAATGCGACATGCTTTTTGCGATATTGCAAATAGCGATTTTGCTATTTGCGCGAAATCGTAAATAGTATTTTTCCATTTTAGCGCGTCGTAAATCGTCTGTGCGATTTTTAGCGAATCAGTATATTTTCGCTACTGGCTTCATGCATTGCAGATAGCAATTTCTGAATTGACATTTCTTATTTTTTGCAATTCAGGAATCGCTATTTTTGAGTTTGATGCATGTGCCTGTTAAAGTATTGAAACATAGTAATTTGAATGCATGCCTTTATTATGCCCACAAACTTGGATGAAAAGGTTCAACAGTTTGTACTTTAGTTCTCTGACCAAGACATAGTCGTATAGAATATTTAAAGAATACTACAAAGAAAACTGTCACCGCACAGAGCGGCGTAGTGGGGACCTGACTTTTCTGAGAATATGAAGGGGGTTGGGATCACACTGCTTCACCTCCCAGCACAGTTCACCCCTTAGCATTATGGTAAATGAAGTTCATGGTAAATGCTTACCTTAATATTTACTGGAGTATTTCACCCAAGTTGTTGCAGGTTAGTGCTTTAAATCTCTGGTGTTTCTGGATATCATCCATCATCAGTAGAGATAAAATCAAATTCAATCAGGGGCTGCCTGCAAAGGCTGCCACAATCCTCTCAGAAAAAAATCAAGTAAGCATTTAAACTGAACTGCATTTACCAGGATGCTAAGGGGTGAACTGTGCTGGCAGGTGAAGCAGTGTGCTCCCATCCCCCTTCTGTTTAAAAAGGCTCCCTTGAGCCACTGAGCTGACAAACTCTTGGAGATGCACCTGTGCGCCAGGGAGAGGTACAGAGACCTGAGAGGATTGTAGGAGCTTTCTTACCACCCCAGGCGAATTTCATTTTTTTCTCTACTGATGAAGGATAATATCCAGAAACACATGTGTCTAGAGGTTAACAGCACTAACCTGCACCAACTTTGGTGAAACACTTCAACAAAAATTCAAGTAAGCATTTAAACTGAACTACATTTACCAGGATGCAAAGGGGCGAACTGTGCTGGGAGGTGAAGCAGTATGCTCCTATCCCCCGTCATTTGTGAGAATAAGTAAAGTCAGTGTACACAATCTAAGAAAATCAAATGTTTACATGTGACTGAGACACTGATTGATCCTTCTTTGGTTCATTCATAGTAACACAAATAGATTTATTATTCAACCATAAATCTGTCCAGAAGATTCATCCAGAGGATAGATCAGGACTACTAACAGTTAAGTCTTTCCTTCCACGGATGCTAGGAAAAGAATATTTGATTGCAGGTAGGACATGGACATTCAAGTTCTAATGTTCCAAACAGTTGGTGTGGAATGTGTATAGTGATTGACCAAAAACGTAATAGTGCTATCTGGTTGTCTCGCAGGTTGACAACTAGGAAAACTAAAGGGTCCAAGCCCCAGACTTTCCTCCTTGAACCGAACTGCAACATCCTAATGTTTAAATCATAGACAGGTTATATGGTAGGGTACTGGGAAGTCAGTACATAATGTCTCTGTGAATCCAAACAGTGCGGACTTCAAGGTAAGAATGAATTGTTACTTCTGACAGATATGAGGGGAGTTGTTAGTTGATGGCTTTTTCTTAAACTTAGGCCAGGAACAGGAGCAGGGAGATTGGTTGGTAGTTGAGTTTGCTGTGGTCTGATGATGGTTTCCTTAGTAGGGCGTTGTTTTCTGTGTTTCCAATCCTCAGGATGGTGGCTGTAGCAATTAAAGTGTTGAACTAGGTGGTAAGTATGTGGCTGATTCTGGCCTCGCCTGTGTTGAAGATGTGGTAAGGGCATGGGTCGGGTGGGGACCCTGAGTAGAATGAGTTCATGATGGAGGCGGTGCCCTGCGGGTCGAGCTAATGCCATTCGGTTAGTCGGATGTCTGTGGTGGTAGTGTGGTTGTTGTGTTGCTTGAAGAAGTTGGTGGTTGTGGGATGGGTTTAGAAGTTTCTGTAGATGTTGGTGATTCTGTCATCGGAGAAGTGTACAAGGATGTGCAGAGTTCCTGTGATGGGATAATGCTGTTAGTTGCAGCAAAGGGGTAGGAGAATTCTTTGACAATGTTGAAGAGTTCTTTGCTGTTATTGGAGCTTGATTCTATGCATGAGGCTATGGCCTTTTTCTTCAATTCTCTCAGCTGTCTGTCATAGAGGTTGTGGGCTTTCTCGAAGGCGGTCTTGTCTGTTGTACCCTCCTGTTGCGAAATCTTCTTTCCAGTTGTTTACAGTGTAGTTTAGTGGTCCCGAGGACTTCAGTGCACCAGCTAGCCTGCTTGGTGGACCTTCTGTGGGTGTTGTTGCCAATGGGTGTGACGCTGTTGGCATAGTTGGTGATCCAATTGTTGAAGTTTCTGATGTTCTGAACTAGGTTGTTGGAGGAGGTGGGGCAGTTTTGAGGGTGTTGGTCCATTGCTCCATATGTACACTCATTTCGAGTGATTCGAGCAGTGCATTAGGATTTCCAGATCACAATCTGGTGTCTTTTTCATCCATATGTAGTGGGGGGGCATTGGACTGACTGGGGGCCGTGGACTGGTGATGTTGAAGTGGATGATGGTGTGGTCGGTCCAGGTGAGTACCTTGGTATGGCTGTACCTGATGCGGTTGCTGGAGGTGAAGATGGTGTCTAGGGTGTAGCCTGTGGAGTGTGTGGAGTCATGGACGAGTTGGGTCAGTATGATGTGGTTCATGCTGTTGAGTAGGTTGATAGTGTTGTTGTCATTGTGGTCGTCAAGATGGAAGTTGAGGTCTCCAAATTGTGTAGATGTTGGAGTCTATGGCGAGGGGGACAATGGAGTCAGCTGTTGGCATCTAATTGGTCATGGTATGCCATTTACCACAGAACAACAAACATGTGTTTTCCACATGAGTGAGGCATACTATATACTTCTTTTGAGCATGTGCCGATAGGTATTGTCTCAAGTTGAAAGCATGAGTATTATCTAAAATGTGCTCATTTTCAGCAATGGATGGATGTGGCTTGTCAGACAAGGGGGTGTGGGAGGTGAAAAGGCAGCACAGACAAGGGAGGTGAGAAGGGGAGGAAGCAAGACTGGTAACAGGGGCTGGGAGTGGAACAACATGGACAACAAGGTTAAGTTGGGGCAGAAGCACCATGAACAATGGTGGGTGCAAGTGGGAGGGAAAGAAGTACCACAAACAAGGGGTGGTGGGGCTGAGACTGGAAGAAGCAACATGAACAATGGGGGTGGAAGAGAAAAAGGACCATAGACAACAGGACCTGACTGGTCGTAGCGGAAACATGCGTTTTTCCGGTGAGCCAGAAGGGTGGGGGGGGGGGGGGGTTGACTATTGTGAGCTGATTTTGTTACCGGGTTAGTTTTACAGCAGTGCTGCAATATCTGCCCTGTGTAACAAAAGCGCCACCATTGCTTGACACTCGCACCTCCCCCCCCAGGGGCCAGTGCTTCTCAGTAGCTCCCCCCCAAAATACCCCACCCGCAGGGCCGGTCAAGCGGAATTGTCAGGGTTGGATTCTGTTCCCAGTCCAGCCGTGATGGACAAGGATTACAGGGGAAAAAGAAAAAATATCTTAATCTCAGCGCCATCAGCAGAATGACACGAATCATGCTGAAGCAATTAGTACTTGGTCTAGGCTCCAGTCAAAAGAAAAGGAAGTGAAGCCGGCACGTACTGACCAACTAGAAAACATAAAATAAAAGTGACGATGAAGCAAACGGATAGTAAGCAATGTGCAGGCTGCAGCCCCTTGTATACAATATCTTGCCCAAACAACAGCGCATGCTTGCAGGAACTAGTCTCGTTTTTTAGGTGATGCCTAAGAAGGCATCACCTAACAAGCATTTACAATGCAATAGGTCTCGCATTAATTAAGTTTGAGCTATTGGCATTGCTAAATATTGCCACACCAATTGCAACAAAAGTCTATAAATTGTAGGCCAAAAAAATGTGTATTTATTTTTGTAGTAATGGTGGCATGCTGCGCTTTAAATGAATATGTTTAAAAGTAAAGTGCGCCATACTGCTATTGTTACAATAGTTAATTGTGGATGCGTTAACAATTGATGTGTGCACTGATGGCTGGTGATGTGTGTGTCTGTAGAAATTGTGCACTGATGGCTGGTAGTGTGTTTGCCTGGTGGAAGTGTGCACTGCCAGCTGGTGGTGTGTGTGCCTGGTGGAAGCGTGCACTGACGGCTGATGGTGTGTGTGCCTGGTGAAAGCGTGCACTGACGGCTGGTGGTGTGTGTCTGATGAATGCGTGCACTGACGGCTGGTGGTGTGTGTGCGTGCTTGGTGAAAGCGTGAATTGACGGCTGGTGGTGTGTGTGTGCCTGGTGAAAGCGTGCACTGACAGCTGGTGGTGTGTATGTGCCTGGTGAAAGCGTGCACTGATGACTGGTGGTGTGTGTATGCCTGGTGAAAGCGTGCACTGACGGCTGGTGGTGTGTGTGTGCCTGGTGAAAACACCCACTGACGTCTGGTGGTGTGTGCCTGGTGGGAACGTGCACTAACGGCTGGTGGTGTTTGTGTCCGGTGAAAGCGTGCACTGATGGCTGGTGGTGTTTGTGCCCGGTGAAAGTGTGCACTGATTACTGATGGTGTCTGTGCTTGGTGAAAGTGTGCACTAACGGTTGGTTCTGTGTGTGGTTGATTGTGTGTGGTTGTATGTGTGGTTGTATGTGTGGTTGTGTGTGTGAAGTTGTGTGTGGCTGTGTGTGTGTGGGGCGGGTTAGGGGGCAGCTAAGCGTAGTGTTGTCATCACTGTGGAGCACACAGTTTATGCTCATATTCTGAAGCATGTGCTTCCAGACTCCCTGCTCCTCTTGACGGCGGTGCGAGTTATAACTTGCACTGCTGTTAAGCCTCAATAATTCCCAGGCACACTTCCGCTTTGCATCTATCGCAACTGGGAAAAAGCAGTATACCTGTACATTGATTAATTGGCCGGCTGATGGAGACCCTCCTGGGAAATCTAAAGCATTTAATAAAAGAACCCTCATGTTAGCTCTTAAAGTGGCCCTCATATTATATCCTCAAATGACTTTCACATGAGATAATAAAGTGACCCTTCGGTGAGCCCCGAGAGTTAGCCTCTTGAGATCCAAGGGTGATTATACCCGAGATGCCAAAAGAAGCTGCTGTGACACGTCCAGGAGCCACCTAAATTACCCAACTGTATTTACAAAAACTACCGAAATGTGAGAAAATAGATGCAAAATAGATCATATGCGAGACCCCGACATGCCGCCCCTACGCTAGACGATTACAAAAGTATGCACATGTCTATTTCTGAGCTTTTAAACTCTCCTGACATTGAAATAGTGGTCTAACTAGAACATTATATCTAGGACCACCGAGATTATGTGGCAGTGATGGACCAAAGTATGCCGCTAAATTATATGGCAGGAAAAGGCAAATTATGCGGCATAATGCACCACATTTTGTTATATTACTTAACTATTTTGTCTTTTTTACTCACAGTAACAACATCTGGGCACAGATTTCACCTTATTAGCAGTACCTGTTTAACATCCAAATGCACCAATAAATGAATGAAAGATAACTAGTCAACTATTGTAAATGGTCTTCCACTGTGCTTGAACTCATCGTCAAGTTTTAGTGAGGCTTTAGTGAGCTAGAAGCATGCAGCGCTAAGAGAAAGCAGCCGTGTGCAGAGCGAGGCGGTACGGGAGATAGATGTACAGAAAAGGAGAAGAGACGCTTTGTGCGCAGAGCCATCAGGAAGGAAGCAAGGACTCGTGGCATCACCTTACAGTACACTCTTCGTTTAATGCCATCCACATCAGCAGAGCAGAGGCCTGTATAGAGGTCCTGGCAGGCTCGGCTCAGCTCCCTGAATACTGGAGGAGGGGGAGATGCCTGGCTCTGGCTCAGCCCAAGGTCCTGATGGCACCTCGAGCCGATGACGAGCGAGCCTCCATGTGGCATTGCCTGCCCCTCTCCCCTTACCCCAGGATGAGGTGTAATGTCCAGACCTGCTGACTTTAGAACTGGAAATCGGGTTTGAGTCATGGAGTCGCTCGACATCCTATAGTTCTGGACGAATAAGCGAATACTCCTGGGACAATAAAAAGGAATGTGACCTTGTGTAAGGTAACTGGAATGAATGACGCCCCTTAACAGGAGACACGCCCATCCAATACCTGCCCTCTCTGAAGAGAGCAGGCAGCAATGGTCAACTATGTGCGAGTGTGTGTAGGGGTGCACAGCGCTGAAGGAGGTTACAATGAGCTGAGAGGGGGTGAAGGTTGAAATAACTTGCAATACCACCTACCATCGTCCTGCCTTAACAGCCCCACAAAACGCCTTAATTTGCTAAAATGTGAGGGCAGTACAGCAGAGAAAAGTGGATTGAAAGGATAACGCCAGCAGCGTGGGTAATGTAATAAAGAGTAAAATAATGTGCAAAAAAAACAACAATCGTGCTTAGCTTAGTGTGCTGCCCCACTTGTATTTTGGCTGTTTCGGTCATTGCATCCAGATAAACGATACAACGAGTAGCAGCATACTGACAATAAGTTGGGTCTATTGGCTTTGTCAATGGTTGTTAATTGCATAAGATAAATAAGCAGCAATGATGGCTGGGGCTATACTATGCGGCAGGGTTGGGTATAAAAAAAGTAAAATGTAAAAAAAGAGGCCAAATTATGCGGTATAATGCTGCACATTTGGGTGCATGGGGGGACTAAACAGGTGCAAGCTGCGGAAAGATAGTGGGAACACAAGTCATAAGGGGGACATTACCTGGCCTGTAGTCACATCACACGGCTGATGTACCCCATCCTAATACCTGGCCTCTCTGAAGAGAGCACGCAGCGATGGTCAGCTATGTGCGAGTGTGTGAAGGGGTATACAGCGCTGAAGGAGGTTACAATGGGTTGAGAGGGGATGAAGGGTGAAATACCTTGCAATGCCACCTACCATCATCCTGCCCTAAAAGCCCCACAAAACGCCTTAATTTGCTAAAATGTGAGGGACAGTACAGCAGCGAAAAGTGGATTGAAAGGATAACGCCAGCAGCGTGGGTAATGTAATAAAGGGAGTGGCTTAAATAATGTGCAAAAAAAAAAACAATCATGCTTAGCTTAGTGTGCTGCCCCACTTTTATTTTGGCTATTCAGTTTCACTTAAAATGTGTCTGAGATGCAAGCACGCTCCACAGAGCACTCGAGGGAGGCGGAGGAACAGCAGAGAGTGGGGTGGACGGAGGAGAGGGAGGGAATTCCACTTCTTTTAAGACTACAGAGTCTGCCGACATCCCTCTGTCCTCCCCATGAACCCCTGCGCCTGTGAGCTCCGTGCCTGGCCGGAGTAGTTAATAAATCACCCCTCCATAGATAAGAAAGTTAGGGCCAGATGTAGGTAAAATAGATTTACCGAATTTTACCGATTCGGTAATTAAAAATCGGTAAATCTAAGGGGTGGATATGTAGGTATTCCAGATGTGCTGGAATACCGACTCGGAAGAATTCGGTATTTACCGATTCGGTAAATACCGAATCGGTAATGCCCATTCATTCCTATGGGCTTTGAAGCCCTTAGGAATGAATGGACATTACCGAATCGGTATTTACCGAATCGGTAAATACCGATTTTCACAAGGGTGGAGGGGGTGTCACTTTGACACCCTCTGGCACCCCCAAAACAGGCTCGGGTGCCATGTGGCAGGCATACATGCCCTAAGGGCAGGTCTGCCTGTCACATGGCATAGGTGTGCATGCACACATGTGCATGCACACCGGAATCGGTATTTTACCATCAAATTGGATTTGATGGTAAAATACCGATTCAGTTAGGCTTCTGGGGCTCTGAAGAGTCCCACCTACATCTGGGTGCCAAAGAATCAGTAAAATTACCGATTTTTTATTTTACCGAATCGGTAAAATTAGCGATTCAGTAATTTTACTGATTCAGTAAAATAATGCCCCCTACATACCTGTCACCCATTTACCGATCGGTAACGGCCAAAATCGGCCGTTACCGCTCGGTAAATGGCCTCAAACGGCCACCTACATCTGGCCCTTAGTTACTACAGCCGTATTGCAGGCCATGTTGTCTGGAGGGGCTGTCTAAAAAGCGGACAGGGTGGTACCTGAAAACCCTCCTTTTCAATGGGAAGTCAGCATTTACCCTAAACGCTGATGCTACCCAATGAAAAGGAGGGCCAGGGTTTACAGTACCCATTTTCTTACAAATTCTCTCACAGGGCGTGGCAGCTTCGCTGCTCCGCCCACGCGAGACCTAAAAATTAAATAATCACATTCTCAAGGAAGATCTATTGGCTTTGTCAATTTTTTTTCCATTTTAGTCCTAGAATACCGATTGGCTAAAAGCCAGTTTTAACGTGTCAATGTAAACAGACTCACTAAACAAAAAATCTACATAACTAACAACAACAATGAACAAATAGTGGAAATCAGAAAGACAACAGTAAATATGAAAAAACAAAAGGCTATGAAGGGACACATAACATTTTAGTAAAATTTGTTTTGAACTGAAAGTGTTTGGCGGACTTCGAACATTTACATTTTTCTCATTTTTAGGACATATACCAGAGCAATCATTTACCAAGGAGAGAGTGAGAGCGCTGTGTGCAGTAGAAGAACACATTTCTAGAGTCACAAGCATAAAAGACCTACAGATCTGGTGTAAGAGTTCTTTTTTTATTGGCCTTCATTTTTATGCATTTTAGATCATAAGGATTATTTCTGGCCTCATTCAGAGTGTAGCAAGCAATTCAGTAGTAATGGCCCAATGTGATGATAATGTTATGGTTGGATATTATTGCTGGACTTTAGTTCACATCAGGTAATTTATAGGGTGCCATATACCATATACCATAGGTTATCCATGCACAGGGACTGCACCTTGAAGTGGGAAACGTCCTTCAGATCGAAGCCCCGGCAAAAGACCAAACGTGTCTTTAGTATGCATTCGTTCAGCACGCATTTAGTTATAACGACTTGCCGTGGGGATGGGGGGCGCATTGGTGGAATGGGTTTGGATTTAAAATCCAACACCTTCCCTACTGTTTGCGCATACTGGAGTTGGAATAGTAAATTAACCTATTCCAAAATCCAGCACCCCCCCTAAGGCAAGTCGTTCTATGACTTGCGTGCTGAACGAATGCATACTAACAACGCATTCGTTCTAATGACGGCGCTATGAACGGACAGTGGGATTCCGGCTTGAGGAATACCGGCACACAGTTCCTTAAAGTAGCAGTGTTTACCTGGTGGCTGGGGAACGCCTGGGGGTGGGCGACTCCTACTAAGGAGGTCCGGGACTGTTTGAAAATGAAATATGACCAGATTAGTACAGTTATACATGAAAAAGCCAAATGTAAAATGTAACTTTTTTTAAATGATCTGTAAATGTGAAGAAATAAGAACTTGGAGGCTGAACATTAGTTGGCATCCTTAGCATGTTTCATGGGAGCAGTGCAACTACAGCAAACAGAATGCACTATGGCTTTAATTGAAGCTCTGGTATGAATCAACAAAAACAGAGCATGCACTAGGGCAAAAAGATAATGTAATATGCTAGATTGTAGCACATTACTTTATCTGTTGAAAATAAACCAAATTACGAAAAGTTCCAACCTTCCCATTTAAATAAAAGTTTAAAATAAAATATCAATTTTTGTATTTGTGAATTAAATACAATTGTGCATTGGTTTGATGAGAACGTCTTTCTGTGTTTTTGTGTATTGCTTTTATGTTCCAAGTGTAGACATTACACAAGGTCAAACGATTAGAAACCCTGCCTTAGAGCATCAGGTCGCTTCACTACCTAAACAGAGGTTTGAAAATTCTTCTTAAATTATTTACAGCATGTTTTGTTCCCCCACTGTTTCAGCAAGTGATTCCACCACCTAACATCCATGGCTTGCAGAAACAACTATGTCACTTGCATCATGGGTACTGTAGTTTATATACTGTTTCACATAACAGAGTCCACAAGATGACTAACTTGTACAAACTCAAGTGGGCAAGTGCACTGAGGTATTTCTTCACCTTTGTAATATTCTGTGATGTATTTCTCATGAGAGTTTTACTGTCTACAAACAATGTGGAATTGAGTAAACTCTCTCCATTGGGTAAACACGGTTTACAGTACCCACTATTAGGCTCATATCAACCTCATTTCTCAATGTAGGATTGGTGACTGTGAGGTGTTTGACACGGATAAAGGCTGTCCATAGTGAGTTATTAGTTTTGGAAGAGCCATTGAGTATCTTGAGGGACTTCGCTTTCTCGAAACATTTGTATACAGATTGAATACTGTGAGCAATAAGGGTTTCCCATATATCTGTGGGTGTTAGTTAATGTGACCAAGGCTACCCATGAAGTGTACGGTATAGGGTCAATGTTGCACAAAGCCCATGCTTGCTACACCCATGTGAGTTGTATCTGACACTTCATATAATTCTGAACTTTTTTTGTACTTACGTTCAGGCCTCTAAACCCATACTAGTTTATAGGCCATTGTGTGCAAAAGAAGTCTGTATGATGCCATCAGTGATGTCATCAATGATGTCATCTGAGATGAGATGTCATCAGTAATGTCATAGAGCAAGTCATAAGTGAGGTCATAAGCAGTGCATGGTGGGGGCATCCGCTATAGTTAGCGCTGCCAACTTCAACGGGTGAATTTCTGTTTTTTTTTTTTTTAGTTCAAAACGTTAATGTTGTAACTGACATATTCACCTAACTATAACATTACTTTAACCTTCTTTTTTCCAGTGAATTTAAACTAATTGTTTTATTACACTTAACAATAACTTTACTTTAACCTTTGTTTTTTCCAACTGAATTCCAAGTTTTTTTAATGTAAAGTAATATTTTATTACTACATGCAAAGCCAACGCCCGCCACACAGGCCCGTCCCCCACTACACATGGCTTTTGCCGTGCGCAGCATAAGATTGACCTTCGGACCCAGAAACCCTGTAATGGGCCAAATACAAGAACAAAGAGTTCCCCAACCCTTATTAGGTCCTGGGATCCCATTCCCTAGAGCGATACCAATAAAAAAGGGGAGGGAGCCATGTGGTCCCCTGTCCCTGAGCCTCATTAGGACGTAAGGACCGCAACTCTCAGGGCCTTATGTATTTTAAAGGGGAGAGGGGCCATGTGCTCCCATCAGCCTTCCCTGGGGACCCCAAACATCAGGTTCATATTTATTTTTAAAAGGAGAGGGGGGCCACGTGTACCTGTACCTTAAAAAGTCCCTGGGGAAACCCATCCCCCAAGGCAGTATTTTTTTAGTATTAAATCTTTTTTATTGAAAGATTGCAGCACACACAAAACAATATCAGCCATTGCAGTCATTACATCACCTCCATAGAACATAGACAAGAGAAGAAAATTAATCATGAAAGCCAACAGTGCTAATACAAGGTCGAGCTGCTTACAAATAGGATGTGCTTACAATATAGCTTATCAAAGAAAAAAGTAAAACCAACTATAACCCCCCTACCCTACCCTTCTCCACCCCCCACCCGTGTTCCAAGTCCACCGTCCATAATGTATGTACCCTTGCAACCCTTAGACAGTCCTCGGATGGTTGGGATCAGAGAGGCGCAGCAGCCGGAGGTATCGAGGACATGTGACCTCACGGAATTGAGAGGCCAATAGGGACAAGAAGGGCTGCCACGGCTCTGCATATTTGGACCCCTCCCCTGCCAAAGTCAGCGAGAGCTTCTCCATTCCAAGCACATGCCAAAAGCGATGAAGCTAACCATTAAATGTAGGGATATGTGCGGTTTGCCAGTGTGTAAGTATATTCTGCATTGCAGAACCCAACGCGATAGCGATCAGGCGGCCTCTGCAGGAGCGTAGTGGATATGTCATGGGATTCGGGAGACCCAAGAGGACATATGAGGGGAGGGGTGGAATCTCTGTCTCAAGATGCGTGTCTATCTCATCCAATATTTGCTTCCAGTAAGCCTGAAGATGAACACAATCCCAGAGCAAATGGACCAGTGTACCCACCTGAGTGCAACCCCGCCAGCATGTCGCCTCTTTGATGTGATCCATCGCGTGTAGGCGCTCAGGGGTGTAGTACCAGTAGGTTGCGATCTTAGTTAGAGTGTTGGTAAGCCACATGTGATACGCTGAATGCCTCGCTCTATAGTATACTCCCTCCCATTCTTTATGGCTAGGTGTCCTACCTAGCTCTTTTTCCCTTTTCTTTTTTTTTTATTGGGTCACAACATCATACATCTCAACAACTTTTATACAACAAAATCACAGGGGGGATGACTAAATGCATTCAAAGCATAACAAAAAGGAAGCACCATATTGTCTTTTGTATACATAGCTTACATATACGATATTGGACTGCATAACATTGAATGACAATTTCAATCTTCGTAATAATCTGAGAAAGCCCCCCAAATTTTCAGTCCAATTTTTTTCCTTTTTCTAGACCCCGTGACTGAGAACAGGCCCCACTCCAACTTATATAAGTTATACATTCGAGCTCGCCATTGCTGAAATAAAGGTGGAATTTCCTGAAGCCATTCTGAAGCATTACAAATCCGTGCAACAGTCATAGTGAAGAAAATAAAATATCGAAAACGATATAGTCCATCAGCACGATTGTCCTTAGGGGTATTCCCCAGCATCAACATAGAGGGAGTGATGGTCACTCGGACCTTAAGGACCAAAGACATAATTTTTCAATGTCATATAAAAACCCTCTTAATCTAGGGCAAGAAAAAAAAATATGTAAGCTATCTGCGTGATCTGCTTTACACCGAAAACATTTTCCATCAAAGCCAGCTCCTCATTTAGACATTCGGTGTGGTGTGTAATATAAATCAAACAGGGTTTTAAAAAATTGCGCCTTTAAGTTAGTGGACATTAAGACTTCTTTAGAAAGTAGAATCAAATCTTCCACATCAAGCTCAGTATCCGCTAACTTATCAACCCATTTTGCCCTTATTCTCTCCAAGTCGTCCGGTTTCTCCTCCACAAGCAGTCTATACATTGTACCAATCTTCACCCGGCGATCTATAGCTTCAACAACTTGATGCTTTTGTAAACCAAGTTTATGTTTTATAAGAAAATCCCTAATTTGTAAAAATTTAAAGAAATAGCTTCTTGGTAAACTAAATTGATCACTCAATTCCAAAAATGATTTGCACTTGCCATCCACCAAAAAGAAGTCCCCCAAACATGTCACGATCTTTTTTTGCCATTTCAAGGCCATGCCATCCATAAATATCTTAGGTAATAATCTTGGTGTGCCAAAGGGAGTATAATACGACAGCTTCCCTAAACCAATAGTACGAGTCAGCCATCTCCACGTCATATGGGCTCCTATCAATATTTTAAATCGAGTCCGCTTATAGTAGCTCCCAATTATTTCAGTGAAAAAGCTTTGTTTCACTTGTGTTCCCAACAAAATCTCAAATATAGATGGGTGGTTGTACATGAATTCAGTCGATTCACCAGTTGTCAGCACTCTCATTCTTAATAAAAAACAAACTATATAGTAAAGAAAGAAATCAGGTACTCCCAACCCACCCCTTTCAACCGGTAACATCAAACATTTCATAGCCCGTCTGGGTTTCCCAGGACTCCAAATAAATTTTCCACATAATGCTTGTAAAGCCATTAACTTGGGTTTTGGAAATTACAAGGGTATTGAACGGAACAAATAGAGCACTTTAGGTAAAACGTTCATTTTTATAACATTTGTTCATCCAATTATAGTCAAAAATAACCGATCCCATCTCTCTAGAGAAGCCTTAATTTTATCATATACCCTGTTCCAATTTACATTAATCAATTCAGTCATATTTGTCTTAATCCGTATACCAAGATAAATGACCTCTCCCACCACTCTCTCATCCTCCCAAGTAATAGCTTCTGAGCATAAAATCTGTGTCTTTGATGCGTTAAGCTTATAACCAGTTATGGTTCCGAATTCTTGTGCCAACCTCTCGATCTCTGAAATAGCGGTATCTGGTCTATCGGTAACCACCGCGATGTTATCCGCATAAGCGAATACCGAAAAACAAAAATCAGATACTCTAAAAGGAGGAATTAAGGGGTTCTGACTTAATAAATCAATAAACGGATTAATGTATAATGCAAATAATAATGGAGGGGGCGTGGCTTGGATGCCGAGGAGGTAGGCAGCGTGAGCCCGGAGCTCCGCGCCCGATCCCGAATATCATCCTGATTATCTGAACGAATTCCAGTAAAACTGGGATAACCCAAAATCTGAAGTCATCGCGGAGGGTGCGGCGCTCGCAGCGGACGACCTAGAGCTGTTCCTGGCCTTGAAATTGGACTTAGAAGGCTGGCACCGGGTGTGATGCCATCGATCTAAGATGGCGCCCTGAGCCCGGGACGAAGAAACGTCGGGAGCATGAGGCTGGACTCTTCTGCTGTCCTATTACTGGTGATGTTGGATGAACTGAAGGACCCCTCTTGACCTACCCGGCGAGCACGGACGAACTCTCCTCAGATTGAGGCGAGCTGGAGGGAATAGTGGCCATAATTAAGATCGCCAACGAAGCGACAAAATGGCGGCGGCCCTGTGACGACGGTCCCGATTATCAGTGCACAGGCTGGCCTCAAAGGGCTCAACGGCAGCAGTGGACCCTAGAATACGGCGTTATCTAGCGCGCTTGGAGCGGAGCCCACTGTGCTGAGTACATCTGTGGTCTCTGATCCTGTTGCCCGGGGAGTTTCCTAGTGGCGGAGCTCTACATTGCGGAGACAGTGGGGGTGACAAAGGGACCCTAGAGGCCGCCACCGTTTGCAGCCGAGATGGTGAAACCGAAAGGGAAGGGAGAAGGAGCGACCGACACAGAGGCGGCGGATGGAGCGGATCGTGACCAATCTGCTCTCCAGCGCATGCAGAACCGTATATTGGAGGCCATCGCGACCACGAAAGACGCCCTGCAGCAGGACATCGCCCAGGTGGCGACGGGCTTGGGTCTCCTAAAAGCGAATCACGATAAACTTAAGGATAGAGTGACATCTGTGGAGGTCACTGTTCGGGAATTGGCCCCGGACCACGCAGCTCTGAAAGCGCAGATGGCGAATGCCCTAGACAGGCTGAGGGTGCTGGAGAGGAGGGCCGAGGATGCGGAAAACAGGAGTAGGCGCAATAATGTTGGCCTCGTGGGCCTGCCGGAGAAAATTGAGGGCGACGACATGGTGGGCTACCTCGACAACTGGTTACGTACTGAGGTGGCACCGGAGGGACTGTCTCCTTTCTTCTCCCTGGAACGGGCCCACAGGGTACCGGCTAGGCCTCCGGCCCTGGGCCTTCCACCTCGCCCGGTGGTGTTCAAGTTGCTCCATTACAGGGACCGGGACTAGCTACTACAGAAGGCGAGGGAAGCGGGACCCTTTCAAGTGGACAATAACAGAGTCACCATGTTCCCGGACTACACTTTTGAGACTCAGAAACTCAGGGCCAACTTCTTGTCCCTCAAGCGGGAGCTCCGTGGCGAGGGCATAAAATACTCCCTGCTCTTCCCAGCTAAGTTGAGAGTGGTGGTGGATGACAAATCGCTATTTTTTACGACATCGGCAGATGCTTGGGCCTGGTGGGACACTTATAAAGCTGGAACGGACGGAGCTAAAGCAGGGCGGAGGAGGCTAGAGTGGCGCAGCCGATCAGGAAGTCCCAACGGATTCGGAAAAATCGTCGAAGAACTGGTAAACCATCCATGTCACAAACAGAGACAGAGAGGAAGGCGGCCCTGCAGGCAGTTGTGGACCTATCTAACGCGACCAGAAGCCAGTCCGGGAAGGGCACGGACTCCGATGAGCAGGGCACGGGGTCGGAGACGGGGCTCTCGGAATTTGGTGGAGCCAAAGGCCCGATAGTGACACCGCAGACTTCTGGGGAGATCCTTGAGGCATGATACGCTGGACGAGAGGAGCGGCCCACCGGTCAGACGCTGGGGCGCTATGCCCGTGAGCGCAGTATATTGCTATATGGGGTTTCGTGACTCTGTAATGAGGGGATCATGGGATGGAATGTGCGGGACTGATTTTCTTTGACGGTCCCTCTCGGCATCGGTCCGAGCCCTACTGGCCCTTACGGTCATCGCAGTGGAGACTGCGAATACTAGTGCCTTCTTTTGAGGGTTGTTGGGTGTGATAGTTTGGATGGGGTTGCTTCCGATTGTGGGGGGGCCTGTCCTGGGGGGGTGGGAACTGAGAGTAGTTGGGGTTGCTCAGGTTGTTTTGGAGAGGGGGGGTTTCATTTGTTTGGAGTGGGAGGGAGGGGAAGCAGGCTGTTGGCAAACGCGCATGGTCGATGACTTTTATTGTTCTGTCTGTGTGTGCGAAGGGATATGGCTAGTACGGGGGCTCTGAAATGTGTGACCTGGAATGTGCGGGGTCTCCAGACTATGGTACGGAGGCACAAGGTTCAAGCGTATCTAAAACGTAGGGATGTACACATAGCGTTCCTACAAGAGACGCACCTCAACAAGCAGGAGGGAATTGCGCTGCAAAGGAGGTGGCGGGGACAACTGTTTAACACGACCTATTCGGCCTTTGCAAGAGGGACGTTGATTTGGATACGAGCGGGGGTCCCTTTCCAAGTCACTAAGACAATGGTGGACCCGGAGGGAAGGAATGTGGCGGTGGAGGGGAGATTGAGGGGCCGGGTGGTATCTCTCTGCAGCGTGTACGCCCCCAATGTGGATTTGCCCGCTTTTCTAACGACTCTCTCGGGCAAACTGGCGAGTTACCTAGCAGGGCCAGTGCTTATGGGGGGGGACTTCAACTCGGTGGTGGATGTTGATATGGATAGATCCCACCCCCCGCTGCGCGCATCCCCAGCACACAGGGTAGCAAAACGCAGGCAGGAGTGGCAGGAGAGTTGGGCCCTGGGAGACGCTTGGAGGACGCTACACCCCACCACTAGGGACTATTCCTTTCACTCACATATGCATGACCTGCATGTTAGATTAGATGCATTTTTGTGCTCATCACATATGCTCTCCACAGTGGGTAGCGCGGAGTATTTGGCTCGTACGGTGTCGGACCACAACCCTTTGTTGTTGTCCCTGAACTGGATGGTGGAAGTTAACTGTGTGCCAACATGGCGACTGCAGCCTGATACCTTAGATGACTTGCTTTTCAGGGAGGCCTTGGGGGAGCGAATAGAGCGCTACTTTGGGGAGAACAGTGGCTCCGCCTCTTCTAGGGCGGTGGAGTGGGACGCATTTAAGGTGGTGGTCAGGGGGAACTGTATTGGGAGCACTGCAGGGGCTCGTAGGACTTTACTGGATGATCTTGAGAAGGCGGAGAAGCGGTTGAGGGAGAAGGAGCGGGAACGCCCGAATCACCCCGAGCTTCAGGAGGGGCTTAGTGGCGCCAGAGAGGCACTAGCGGTGGAATTAGAACGGCTGCATAGCTTTGACCATAAAGCGTATATGACAAAGGCGCATGCGGAAGGTGATAAGGCGGGGTCGATGCTGGCGTGGCTTGCCAATCCGATCAGGCGGGGCACGCCGATCATGGCAATTCAGGCGGTGGGGGAGGAGCTGTGCCACACCCAAGCCGGGATCCTGGATAGGTTCAGGGCGTATTACGAGTGTTTGTATGAGAGCGGAGAGACGGGCGGGGTGGATGAGCTGGGCACCTTTCTAGACGGGTTACAGCTACCGCAATTGGAGGAATCGGAGGCTGAGGAGTTAGGTCGGCCCATTACGGTCGGGGAGATAGGGAGTGCAGTGAAGCAGATGGCTAGGAATAAGACTCCAGGGCTTAACGGTCCCCCGATAGAGTTTTATAGTAAATATTTGGAGTACCTAGCTCCGCAACTACAATTGGTCTACAATGAAGCGCAATCGCGTGGTCGGCTCCCGGGCTCCATGTGTGAGGCCCTCATGATCCTACTATTAAAACCTGGCAGAGAGGGCGCGGCCCTTTCATCCTACCGTCCGTTATCCATGCTCACGACGGACTACAAGAGCCTGAGTAAAATCCTAGCAAATAGATTACTGGCCCACATGACCGGTCTGGTTCACAAGGATCAGTGCGGATTTATCCCCACGCGTAACACTACCCACAATATCCGCAGGCTTACAAGGTTGATGGGGGCCTGCTGGTCGGATGCCACTACTCCGTTTGTGCTCTCCATAGACATCGAGAAGGCCTTCGATAGCCTTGAGTGGGATTATCTGTACGAGGTGATGAGGCGGTTTGGGCTGGGGGATGGGTACATCAACTGGACCAAAGTCCTGTATACGGAGGCCGTAGCTAGAGTCAAGGTTGGCTCCCTAATCTCGAAACAGTACCCTGTACGGCGAGGCACCAGGCAAGGGTGCTCCCTCTCTCCCCTCTTGTTTGCTTTGGCAATGGAACTCTTTGCAGTGGAACCCAGATCTGGCCGCCACTATGCGGGGCTGATGTACAGGGACAGGCCGCATCTCATCTCGTTGTATGCGGATGACCTACTCATGTTCTTGGCTGATGCGGAAGCAGAGTTACTGGGGGCTAAACGTCTGTTGGAGCTGTTTGGGAGGCTGTCGGGCCTAAAGGTCAATTGGCCCAAATCCTGTCTGTACCCACTGAGACAGGGGGAGCCGTGCCCTCTCACAGCGCAGGAACTCCGGTGGGAGCCGCACTGCCTGCACTATCTTGGCGTATACATCTACCATACCCCACCGGATATGCTAGATGGAAATATTAACCGTTGCATTACTGCTCTGAGAGGGAGTATGGATTTTTGGTCCACTCTTCCATTATCGCTGGCTGGTCGGGTCTCCCTGCTAAAGATGGTGGCTCTGCCCAGGCTGTTGTACTATTTCAGAACGCTCCCGATATGGATTCCGAGCTCCGTTTTCCGACGCCTGAGATCGCTGACTATAGCGTTTCTCTGGGGCACAGGTAGGCGACAAATTGCGCTGGACACCCTCCTGCGGCCCAAGGACGAGGGAGGCATGGCGGTGCCTGATTTTGAAGGTTATTATCTGGCGGCTCAGTTGCAGGCTTTCACTCAGGAGGTCGCAAGAGTATATCGAGGCCCGGAGCATGCTAGGGATGAGGGCATCCCGCGGCATGTGCTGGCATACATCACACTGCATCAGAAGCTCTTGGTTAGGGATTTGACAGTGGAGGAGCAGACATTTCGACTCTGCTGGAATCGGGCGTGCAAACGAGCGGGAGTCCGCCTCATGTATGCTCCGGAAATTCCGCTGGGAATGGTCACGGCCCTCCCTCATGGTGGGGACTGGTCGCGTTTACTGGGCTGGGAAGAGGCTGGAGTTCAAATGCTGGGCGACTTGTATGAGGATGGTGTGATGCTCCCGTTTCGGGAATTGCAGGAGCGGTTCGATCTCCCATGAGGCGACTATTTGTTGCATGCGGCGGTGACAGGCGCTATGCAAGATCACTGGGGAGAGGGTCTGCAGGAACCGGCGATCTCCATGGTGTGCCAATATACGATGATGGCAGCCGGGACCTTTAAGGCGGTAACCTGTCTATACTCCAGAATGTTGCGGGAGGCCTTGCAGCCGCTCGCGGCTTTGAAAGCTAAGTGGGAGGTGGACCTCCAAACGGAGATCCCTGATGCAGCATGGGGTCAGTTTCTACAACGGGCACGAAAAAGCTCAAGGAATGCCAGGTTCCAGCTCATACACTTTTACATTATCCATCGGGCATACCTCACGCCCGGGAAAGTGCGGCAATACTTTGGGGTAGAACAAGCGGCCTGTCCCAGGTGTAACACAGTTGGGGCGGATTTGGGTCACATGCTGTGGGATTGCCCTGCCTTGGGGGATTACTGGCAGGAAATCGGAAGGGCTCTGAATAATGCCACGGATAGGGACATACAGTACACCAAGGCAGTGGGGGTCCTACATTGGTTTCCGCACACGTCTAAGAATAAAAACACCAGCCGATTAATAGATTTGGGGCTGATCCTTGCTAAGCGGGAAATAACGAGGAATTGGAAGTCGAAAACGGGACCCACGTATAAGCGGTGGTATGGTGAATGTTTGCGGTGGGCAGCGTGTGAAAGTACTTTGCGGTACCAGTTGGCTAGAAGAACGGATGATGAGAAGGCGCTGGAGAGGGCAACGGCATGGGAAATGATGGTACAAGCGCTCCGAGGTGATACTGAGGAGGAGGATGAGGAGGGGGAGGAATTGATGGTAGCTGACCCTCCTAGCACACCTAGGAACGCACCTTAGTGAATGTATAGGACCTTCTTAAACACACCAGACCATACTCTGACTAGGATTCTTACACAGCGCTGCCACGGGGGGGGGGGGAGTTCGGGAATGTTGGGCGGTGGGGGGAGGGTGTTTGATAGGGGTGGGGGAGGGGTGAAAATTACAAAAGCAGTCCACTTTTTCTTGTAAATAAGGTGTCGGGCGTTGAACTATGCAGCAAGGAGTGGCCTCGGCGCAGTGGCAGATTAGTCTTTTTTTTGGAGACATGCCGGAATGATGGGGGGTGAATTTTCATAATATGTCTTCTTGCTATGTTTTCTAATACTACTGTGAAATTAATGTCTGTACAATTATTTTGGTACTGCAATAAAAACGATGTAAAAAAAAAAATGCAAATAATAACGGAGAGCATGGGCAGCCCTGTCGAGTCCCTCTGTTGATGCTAAAAGATTCAGAGAGCGCTCCCAGGGCTGAAATTTTAGCCATAGGTTTGACATATAAGGATTGAATGGAATTAATATATTTTTGTCCGAAACCCATTTTAGCCATCAATATCCACAAATACTCCCAGCTCACCCGGTCAAACGCTTTTTCTGCATCTAGCAAAAAAAGCGCCAATTTCCGTTTGTTTACCGCTGCCAAATCGAACAGGGTAATAAGTTTATTGATATGGTCCACAGTTCCTCTTCTGGGGATAAACCCATGTTGATATCGTGAGACTAGGGATGTTACCACATTGGATAAACAATTAGCCAAGATCTTTGAGTAGATCTTATTATCCACATTCAATAACGATATGGGACGATAAGATCCAACATTGTCAGCAGGTTTATCTTTCTTGCAAAAGACCGCAATAGTAGCCTCAGACCAACTACAAGGAGGATTCCCCTGTTGAGCTACCAAAATTACATGAAGCAGTTCATCCTTTAAAATGTTAAAAAACAGTTTGTATACTTCAGCGGGTATTCTATCAGGTCCAGCGGCTTTACCAACTGCAAGACTCTTTACTGCTTTCTCTAGTTCTAACATAGTTATTGGTAAATCCAATTCTTGCGCCGTTAGGGGTTCTAGGACTTTCAAACCAGCTAGCATTCTATCGTGCCATTACATATTAGGATCTAAGCTGTCATCCCTAGAATAAAGTCCGGCACAAAAACTATGAAATATGCCAAGAATACGTTCTGGATCTGTATGCGATTTACCCTGTACATCTATCATTGAGCTAATATACCACGCTGTCTGCTTCATTCGTAATCTGACTGCCAACGTTTTACCAATTCTTTCCCCAAACTCATAGCCTAGCATTCTAGAGGTTAAAAATCTCCTAGCAATTTCCTTGTCCCAAAAGCCAAGAATGTTGGTTCTGGCCTTAGCCACCTCATTTTCGACCTCGGAAAGCTCAGTTTTACCCTGTGTTACTTCCCTGGTTAACAAAGTCTCGGCCTTATCCAGGAGTTCATATAGTAAATCAAGCTCTTTTTTTAATCTTTTACGTTGCCAAGATGAGAAGCTAACACACTCTCCCCGGAAGCCCGCTTTAAAAGTATCCCAAACTATGCCAGTATTCGCCGTACCATGATTATTAAGAAAAAAAAATTGAATGCAACTTTGCATGTGAATTTTGAATTCTTCATTCAAACCTAGTTTCCGATCATAAGAAAAATTAGGGGAAGCTGCCCTCTTTGCTGAGCTCTGTATATCAATCACTATGGGGGAATGATCAGAAATGATTCTAGTATAAGTTATGATATTGATTCCTGCCAGCAAATATTCTGGGACGAAAAAATAATCCAATCTGACTAATTTTTTATGGGGATGTGAATAAAAAGTAAAACCATTATCCCCTCCCCGGAGCATTTCCGAAACATAAGCTAGGACTTGATCTTCTAATAAATTAACCAAAGCTTTAAACACTCTCGGTTTACGGCCTTTATAATTTCCGTGCCCCTCCAATAAAGCATTGTTAGACAAATTTATATTCATATCCCCACATATCACTATCGGCTGTGAAAAATTAGCTAACTCCAAATTAATTTCAGCCAAAGGAGCTGGGTCATCCAGATTAGCTCCGTAAACATTAACCAGCATTAAATGTCTATTCCCATTTTTACATTCTAAAATGGCCCATCGGCCGTTTTTGTCGACAACTTTCCGTCCTATAATTGTAGAATGATCTTTAACTAGAATTGTGACTCCCCTTCTCATACTGGTCTGTCTAGAGGCAGCAACTAATATAAATCCTAGGTCTTTTAACACCTCTCTTTTTGACCATGGAATATGCGTTTCCTGAATACATACAACATCAGGTTGAATATATTTCAATTCTGCGGCTATTTTATGTCTTTTTACTGAGTTGCTTAATCCACATACATTCAATGAACAAATTCTTAAAGCTTTTCCCCCCATTTTAGATCAGAATATTTAGCGTTAGCTGAACTATAAGCAAACATAGAATGCTCTGAGAGGGAAAAGAAATCTGTTGAATCAGTTTCTCCTCCTGTAAATATCACGGTGTCTGCATTCAAGTTAATATCACTCAGCATAGAGGAGACATTGGGAGGAATATCGTCACATTGAAGAGAATTATTGGACACATTTGTAACTACACCGGCAACTGTAACTAAATTAGCAGTGGCATTCAGCGAAGGGGCCAACTAAATACCCAGATACGGGACAGTCCCTGTCGCCCATTGAATGGGGAATGAGCCCTGTAGGTGTTCTCTAGTGGACTTCTCTAGAGACAGGTCAAGAGCCACCGACTTGCTCATATTAAATTTGAAGCCGGAACTTTGTGCAAAGAGTTCTAAATCCGCAAGGCAGGCAGGCAATGATTCTCGCGGGTTAGCCAGTGAGATCAGGACATCGTCAGCGTAGAGGCTGATTGTATGGACATAGCCCCCAAATTTGATCCCCGCCACCTGTTGGTTAAGCCGCAGCCTCTGTGCCAAGGGCTCCATGTAAAGGGCGAAGAGAAGGGGCGACAACGGGCACCCCTGCCTAGTGCCTCTCTCAATGGGGAACCGAGGGACGTGTGCCCGTTAACTCAAACTACCGCCGTCGGGAACTTGTAACAGTTCAGTACATATGTGCGGAACTTTGCACCCAAACCCACTTTCTCCAGTACTTTCTCTAGAAAGGGCCATTGTACCCTATCAAACGCTTTTTCAGCGTCGATAGCCAACATCAAAAATTCTTCTCGCGTTCGAGCCGCTTTTTCGATAAGGTGCAGGGTCCGTTTAGTGTTATCTGAAGTTTGCCGCTCCGGGATGAATCCTGCTTGGTCCGGGTCGACCAAGCCTCCCATATGGGGCCCAAGCCGGGCCGCCAGTATCCCCGTGTATAACTTGAGGTCCACATTAAGGAGCGAGATGGGGCGGTATGCTCCCCATTGTGACTTATCTTTTCCCGGCTTAGGGATGACGGCTATGGAGGCCTGTAGGAGGTCTCCTGGAATTGCCCCTGGCTCTGAAAAGGTGTTAAAGAGGCGCGTGAGGAGGTGGGTGACCTGTGCACAGAAAGTCTTATAAAAGACCGCCGGAAAACCATCCAGGCCAGGCGTTTTGGCCGCCTTAAGACGCAAGATGGTAGAGATAAATTCCTCCGGACCAATGTCACGCTCTAGATGCTTGGCCTGCTCCTTTGTAAGGGTAGGTAGCGGGACGGAGTCGAGGAAAGCCTTCCCAACGGAGTCCTTCAAGGAGGAGCTGGTGTAGAGGGCGGTGTTAAAATCACTAAAAGCAATTGTGATACCAGGGTTGTCCGTGACGCACCTGCCGTCCGACCGAAGAATTTCCTGAACTTTTTGTTGCTGCCGTGCTTCACGTAATTTGTGGGCTAGCAACCGTCCACACCTATCCCCACCCGTATAATAGGCATGCCGAAGTCTCAGCGACGCAAATTCCACCCTTTCCTAATCGATAGCTGCCAATTGTTGCCGCACAGCTTTAAGTTGCCTCCATACGCGCGGGGCCCCTGTACGTTGGCGCATTTGCTCCAACTCCCTTGTACGTTGAATGAGTTCTTCCCGCTTGCGACTGTGTTCGACGTTATCCGCCGCAGAAAAAGCTATATACTCCCCCCGTAGTACCGCCTTCAGCGGTGCCCACTGTGTAGCAAGTGTGGTGCCTGTGTTGCTGTTGTGAGAGAGGTAATCCATGATGACAATCTGTGTCCTTGTGACTGCCTCTTTGCGGTGTAGTAAAGTCTCCCTAAGTCGCCATGTCCGCTGCGCGCGTTGAATTGGTGGGAAGGCAAGCACAACTGTCACCGGGGCATGATCAGAGAGGGAGGCAACCCTGATTTCCACCTCAGTTGCTAATGCCTATAGCGAAGCCGACACCAGCAGATAATCTAGACGGGTGTAGGTTTGTGAGCATTAGAGTAATATGAGTATGCACGTCCCTGGGGGTGAAAGCTGTGCCATAAATCTTTAAAATCTAGGTCATTAAGATGGGCTAGTCCCTCCAAAGAAAGAGCGCCAATCTACGAGGAGCGCTGGCATGATCTATCTAGGGTATTGTCAGACACCAAGTTTGAGTCCCTTCCCAACAGAATGTGGTGATCTGGAGTAACGGTAGCGTCTGTGAGAGCAGAGTGAAAGAACTTTTCTTGGCCTTCATTAGGGGCATAAATGGAGCCAACAGTGAACGTGTATTCCCCCAGAGCAAACTTGTACATCAACAGCATGCCTTTTATCTCAGCCTTCTTCTGTATGATCCTACCCTTAACCTCTGGGCCACCAGAATAGCTACTCCTGCTGTTTTAGTAGTGCCTGAAGAGAAAAAAATGATGTGGGAACTTTCGGGACTGAAGGCGGTGGCAGTCCCTCTGTAAAAGATGTGTCTCCTGCAAGAGACAAATGTCTGCCTGTGAGTGCTCTAAACAGGAAAGGACAGCTTTGCGCTTCACGGGATTAGTCAACCCCCTCACATTTAAAGTGAGTACCTTAAGTTCTGTGGTCAGCATCTACTCTACCAAGGTGACAAGAGGCAGAAGAACCGCACTAGCGCTGCAAGAACTAAAAAAAAGGAGCGTCGGCCTGTCTAAAAAGATTAGGAGTTGTGTGCCTATCTTTACCCCAGACGCGTGGTGGACAAGGAACACTGAACCCTCCCGCCCCTCCTGTCCCTCCCGAAAAGAACCTCCCCCCCAAAGTCGAAACCAATTACTCAAAAACACATTGTCCATCATCCGTAGGTGATTGAGAATGTAATACAACGGGGTAATTTGATCAATTCACAACAGCCCTCCCTCCAGCCAACGGCCTAGAAAGAGAAACAAGCAAGCAGATAGCTGTAGTAAATCATAAAGGTCAGCTAGGGTGGGATGAGGTCAACTCGGTGGAGACTGCTTCCATCGCGGGGCGCTGACCATCCCTAATCTCGGCTGCAGGGGCCTTCTTTACGCGCGTCGTCTGCCGTGTTGGCGCCACTGGGGCTTAGAGTCATCCGTTTCTACTGCTTGGCCCATCGACTCACTCTCTTCGGTTTGTGCATCTATACCCAGCAGGCGGCATGCTTCCGACAAAGATCTAAGCTGATAAAGCTTATTGTCCAGTTTGAACACCAGGCGGAACAGGTGACCACAGCTGTAGGAAATGTTGCGTTGCTGGAGGTGTGACGTGACGGGTTTGACGGTTCTGCGCTTCTGTAGGGTGAGGGCGGACAAGTCCTGGAACAGACCCGGGGACTGGTCTCGGAAGGACAGGGGATGTAACTGCCGGGCTTATTGGAGGATTTCTTCTTTGGTGCGGTAATCCTGCACACATGCTAGAATGTCTGGTGGTGGCGTCCATGCGGGTGTAAGGGTCCCACCCTATGTACCCTGTCCAGTCGGAGGTCCAACTCCAAAGGACGCCCCAAAATGTGATTAAAAAGTTCCCTTGTGAATCCGAACAAATCTCTAGTGTCCTCGGTCAGCGTAACTCCCCGGATCCGAACATTATGTCGATGAGAACGGTTCTCCAGATCCTCAGGTCAACTTATTGGCCATGGATCCGCAAAATCCCTTGTTGTAATGCCTCAATTTCAGTGTCTCTGCCATCGCTCTTGTTTTTCAATTCAACCACTCGCTCCCCTATGCCGTCCACGTCTTTGCGAACCTTGATGAGCTTTGCCGTGAAATCCTTTTTCAACATGTGGATATCGTCCCTCAAAGTAGTAAACAGTGATTCTAAAAAGGCCTTGGTGATAGGTTCCGAACCTTCTTTCCTATCTGAAGCGGTTTGGGCAGAGTTTGAAGCCATGTCCGTGTGTTGTTGGCTCGTCTGGGCCTTGGCAAACAAATCCTTCAAGGTTTTGTCTTTGTGCACCCTAGAGGTGGACATAGCGCGCTCCGTTCACCGCAGGAGTCACCCGCTTGGTGCACCCCTGGCCCGGCGCCACTCAAGAAGTTCAGGAGGCCTGTTGACTGCTCACTCTTCTCAAAGGCCTGACCTTGCAGAGGAAATCCACGCTATGGGCTGCAAAGCGGACTATGCCAGATCAGTTCACAGCGCCAGGTTATGTGCCCCCCGATGCTCTCCAACCTGCTCTAATGAGGGCCGTGTCCACAGCTGGGTGCTCCATGTCCCTCCTGCCGGTCTGCCCCGCCAATGTCTCCGAAAGGCTCGCAAGGCCACACCACGAGGCAGCCTGACATGCACCTCAGGCTCGCCAGCTGGCAGTGTTCCACCAAAGTCACCAGACGGCCCACCAAATTCCCTCCTTCGCCAGGCCACTCCAAGGATTGATGATCCGCGAGGCGATGTCTTTCGCAGCCTCTGTTAACCCCCAAAATATGAGCTCCAGGCGTCACATGCCAGGAAATGTTCGCAGGACCCGCTCAGCAATATGAGGTTCCTCTGCGCCAAAATCCCTGTCACCGGGCCCGCCAGTCATGTCTCTCACCGCGGGCCTCCTCCCGATTCCCAGGGCCCCCCTCCGGCTCCAGGTCAGTCTAGGCCCAAGCGCGTTGAGTATAGCGCTCTCTAACTGCACTCAGCGGGGCTCCCGGTCACCACTCCCAATGTCTAGTCGCCTTGACCAGCATCCCTCAGCCTCTCCACGGGTCCTCTCAGTGCACCCTTTGGGCTGTGGTAGTACTCACCACCGCCGGATCACCGCTGGAGTTAGCGGGGCCACTTGGAGTCGCAGGTGCCCCGGGCTCCGACCCGGCTCTTCCTGTTGCTGCGAGGCTCTGACGTCTCCGCACTCGGGGATCGCCGATGCCCCCGGCAGGTATGTCGCAGCGGACCTGTACCAAATCTCCTACCACACTGACACAGGAGGGCCCAGACACCACTACCGGGCCCTCGAACGTGTGCATGGTGCTGCAGGCTGCGTCAGAGCTTCCCAAGATGGCAGCTCGGCCCTCCTTTACCGCGGCCGCCAGCTCTCCCCTTGCACGGCCACGGAACGTAGCCGACCGCTACTACATCAGTAGTGCTTCTGGACCTCCGAGGGCTCTCTCCGCTCCGGGCTTTTGTCTCGGGCCTTTTGTCTCGGGCCGTCAGCTTGCCGCTCGGCAACATCTTCTCTCGCCAGGCCTCACTGCACAGCTCCGGGGGGAGGGGCACGCACTCGGCCACTTGCTCGGCCTTGCCCGCACCTTGCTCGCTGGAACCGCTACTTGTCCGCCCAGACCAGGCAATCTACTCCTCCGACCAGGCCTGCACTCATGCTAGGGTCAGCGGACCCGTAAATGGCCGAAACTGGTGCTAATAGCTGGCCGTCTGCGGGATTGGTAGAGCCACACGTCTGCTCACGCAGCCATCTTGGCCATGCCCCCATCAGTATTTTTTTTAAAGGAGAGGGGTTCTGAACGCCCCCCGGGCCTTATTAAGCCCTGGGGAGCCCCTCTCTAGGGCCATATAAATGGGAGAGGGGCCGTATGGACCCCCTCAATCAGCCTCTTTAGGCCTTGGGGACTCCACCCCCCAGGGACACTTTTATATTTTGAAGGTGAGGGGGCCATATGGACCCCCTCCTGAGTCTCTTATGGCCCTGCAGAGGCCATCACCAAGGGCCATACATACATATATATATATATATATATATATATTGAAAAGGGAGAGGGCAGCGAGCCCTCCCTCCCCGAGCCTATTAGGGCCCTGGGTGAGTGCATGAGTGTCTGAATGAGTGTCTCAGTGGGTCTGTGAGTGGGTGTTGCCCTCACCTGCCCCTTTATCCAAAAAGAGTCCACAGCTTTGTACAAAATATCTACCCAAGTGGAGGACTTTCTACTGGTTAATTACTAAGTGCTACCTCCTTGGGTAAATGTCCAGTACTTTTTCTACACTACAGCTGCGTAATGGAGAAAATTTCACTCGTGACCTGGACATGGTGTGTGTTTTGGCAATGCGAATGTTCCTTGTGCGACTTTATCCAGAAATTTGTTATAACATGAATCTTCCTCTAGAGAAGAATAGAAAGTACAAAGAGGTAAACCTCCACCAAACAAGGGTCCTTCTTCTTAATTATATTAAGTAAGTGCTTCTTGCTTTGCCCTCATATTCTTCGGCATCAAGAATGCACCTCCAATATTGGTGGAGAACATGCTGGGGGTGATGCTTTTGGTCTGCTGTCCATCATCCTGGCAAAAGGCGGGAAGACCTTTGCATACTTGTATTAATTTTAAAGGGAAAATCATGTACTCTGCTCTCACCAGGAGAGTATACGAAAGAACCCAGGAAATGAAAGTTTGGCCACACCGACCCCGGAATTTCACCTCACTGGGCTAGTCTGGTCGTCAACTCTATCTGTGTCGGCCCAACTCTATGCTTGTCGCTGAATTGGTGGGAAGGCAAGCACAACTGTCACCGGGGAATGATCAGAGAGGGAGGCAACCCTGATTTCCACCTCAGTTGCTAACGCATGTAGCGAAGCCGACACCAGCAGATAATCTAGACGGGCGTATGTTGGTGAGCATTAGAGTAATATGAGTATGCACGTCCCTGGGGGTGAAAGCTGTGCCATAAATCTTTAAAACCTAGGTCATGAAGATGGGCTAGTCCCTCCACAGAAAGAGCGCCAATCTGCGGGGAGCGCTGACATGATCTATCTAGGGTATTGTCAGACACCAAGTTTAAGTCCCTTCCCAACAGAATGTGGTGATCTGGAGTGACGGTAGCGTCTGTGACAGCAGAGTGAAAGAACTTTTCTTGGCCTTCATTAGGGGCATAAATGGAGCCAACAGTGAACGTGTATTCCCCCAGAGCAAACCTGTACATCAACAGCCTGCCTTTTATCTCAGCCTCCTTCTGTATGATCCTCCCCTTAACCTCTGGGCCACCAGAATAGCTACTCCTGCTGTTTTAGTAGTGCCTGAAGAGAAAAAACATGATGTGGGAACTTTCGGGACCGAAGGCGGTGGCAGTCCCTCTGTAAAAGATGTGTCTCCTGCAAGAGACAAATGTCTGCCTGTGAGTGCTGTAAACAGGAAAGGACAGCTTTGCGCTTCACGGGATTATTCAACCCCCTTACATTTAAAGTGAGTACCTTAAGTTCTGTGGTCAGCATCTACTCTACCAAGGTGACAAGAGGCAGAAGAACCGCACTAGCGCTGCAAGAACTAAAAAAAAGGAGCATCGGCCTGTCTAAAAAGATTAGGAGTTGTGTGCCTATCTTTACCCCAGACGTGTGGTGGACAAGGAACACTGAACCCTCCCGCCCCTCCCGTCCCTCCCGAAAAGAACCTCCCCCCCAAAGTCGAAACCAATTACTCAAAAACACATTGTCCATCATCCGTAGGTGATTGAGAATGTAATACAACGGGGTAATTCGATCAATTCACAACAGCCCTCCCTCCAGCCAACGGCCTAGAAAGAGAAACAAGCAAGCAGATAGCTGTAGTAAATCATAAAAGTCAGCTAGGCTGGGATGAGGTCAACTCGGTGGAGACTGCTTAAACCGCGGGGCGCTGACCATCCCTAATCTCGGCTGCAGTGGGCTTCTTTACGCGCGTTGTCTGCCCGTGTTGGCGCCACCGGGGCTTAGAGTCATCCGTTTCCACTGCTTGGCCCATCGACTCACTCTCTTCGGTTTGTGCATCTATACCCAGCAGGCGGCATGCTTCTGACAAAGATCGGAGCTGATAAAGCTTATTGTCCAGTTTGAACACCAGGCGGAACAGGTGACCACAGCTGTAGGAAATGTTGCGTTGCTGGAGGTGTGACGTGACGGGTTTGACGGTTCTGCGCTTCTGTAGGGTGAGGGCGGACAAGTCCTGGAACAGACACGGGGACTAGTCTCGGAAAGAAAGGGGATGTAAATGCCGGGCTTTCTGGAGGATTTCTTCTTTGGTGCGGTAATCCTGCACACATGCTAGAATGTCCGGTGGTGGCGTCCATGCGGGGCGTAAGGGTCCTACCCTATGTACCCTGACCAGTCGGAGGTCCAACTCCAAAGGGCGCCCCAAAATGTGATTAAAAAGTTCCCTCGTGAATCCGAACAAATCTCTAGCGTCCTCGGTCAGCGTAACTCCCCGGATACGAACATTATGTCGACGAGAACGGTTCTCCAGATCCTCAAGGTGTGTTTGGAGGTCAACTTGTTGGCCATGGATCCGCAAAATCCCCTGTTGTAATGCCTCAATTTCAGTGTCTCTCCCATCGCTCTTGTTTTTCAATTCAACCACTCGCTCCCCTATGCCGTCCACGTCTTTGCGAACCTTGATGAGCTCCTCCGTGAATTCCTTTTTCAACGTATGGATATCGTCCCTCAAAGTAGTAAACAGTGATTCTAAAAAGGCCTTGGTGATAGGTTCCGAACCTTCTTCCCTATCTGAAGCGGTTTGGGCAGAGTTTGAAGCCAAGTCCGTGTGTTGTTGGCTCGCCTGGGCCTTGGCAATCAAATCCTTCAAGGTTTTTTCTTTGTGCACCCTAGAGGTGGACATAGCGTGCTCCGTGCGCCGCAGGAGTCACCCGCTTGGTGCACCCCTGGCCCGGCGCCACTCAAGAAGTTCAGGAGGCCTGTTGACTGCTCACCCTTCTCAAAGGCCTGACCTTGCAGAGGAAATCCACGCTATGGGCTGCAAAGCGGACTATGTTAGATCAGCTCACGGCGCCAGGTTATGTGCCCCCGATGCTCTCCAACCTGCTCTAGTGAGGGCCGTGTCCACAGCTGGGTGCTCCACCTCCCTCCTGCCGGTCTGCCCCGCCAATGTCTCCGATAGGCCCGCAAGGCCACACCAGGAGGCAGCCTGTCATGCACCTCAGGCTCGCCAGCTGGCAGTGTTCCACCAAAGTCACCAGACGGCCCACCAAATTCCCTCCTTCGCCAGGCCACTCCAAGGATTGATGATCCGCCGAGGCGATCTCTTTCGCAGCCTCTGTTAACCCCCAAAATATGAGCTCCAGGCGTCACAAGCCAGGAAATGTTCGCAGGACCCGCTCGGCAATATGAGGTTCCTCCACGCCAAAATCCCTGTCACCGGGCCTGCCAGTCATGTCTCTCACTGCGGGCCTCCTCCCGACTCCCAGGGCCCCCCTCCGGCTCCAGGTCAGTCTAGGCCCAAGCGCGTTGAGTATAGCGCTCTCTAAGTGCACTCAGCTGGGCTCCCGGTCACCACTCCCAATGTCTAGTCGCCTTGACCAGCATCCCTGAGCCTCTCCACGGGTCCTCTCAGTGCACCCCTTGGGCTGTGGTAGTACTCACCACTGCCGGATCACCGCTGGAGTTAGCGGGGGCCACTTGGCGCCGCAGGTGCCCCGGGCTCCGACCCGGCTCTTCCTGTTGCTGCGAGGCTCTGACGTCTCCGCACTCGGGGATCGCCGATGCTCTTGGCCGATATGTCGCAGCGGACCTGTACCAAATCTCCTGCCACACTGACACAGGAGGGCCCAGACACCACTACCGGGCCCTCGACCATGTGCACTGTTCTGCGGGTTGCGTCGGAGCTTCCCAAGATGGCAGCTCGGCCCTCCTTTACCCCGGCCGCCAGCTCTCCCCTTGCACGGCCCCGGAACGTAGCCGACCGCTACTACATTCGGAGTGCTGCTGGACCTCCGAGGGCTCTCTCCGCTCTGGGCTTTTGTCTCGGGCCTTTTGTCTCGGGCCATCAGCTTGCCGCTCGTCAACATCTTCTCTCGCCAGGGAACACCAGGCCTCACTGCACAGCTCCGGGGGGAGGGGCACGCACTCGGCCAGTTGCTCGGCCTTGCCCGCTGGAACCGCTACTTGTCCGCCCAGACCAGGCAATCTACTCCTCCGACCAGGCCTGCACTCATGCTAGGGTCAGCGGACCCGTTAATGGCCGAAACTGGTGCTAATAGCTGGCCGTCTGAGGGATTGGTAGAGCCACACGTCTGCTCACGCCGCCATCTTGGCCATGCCCCCAGCAGTATTTTTTTTAAAGGAGAGGGGTTCTGAACGCCCCCCCCCGGGCCTTATTAAGCCCTGGGGAGCCCCTCTCTAGGGCCATATAAAGGGGAGAGGGGCCGCATGGACCCCCTCAATCAGCCTCTTTAGGCCTTGGGGACTCCACCCCCAGGGACACTTTTTTATTTTGAAGGTGAGGGGGCCATATGGACCCCCTCCTGAGTCTAATATGGCCCTGCAGATGCCATCACCAAGGGCCACACATACGTATATATATATATATATATATATATATATATATATATATATATATATATATATATATATATATATATATATATATATATATATTGAAAGGGGAGGGGGCAGCGAGCCCGCCCTCCCTCCCCGAGCCTATTAGGGCCCTGGGTGAGTGCATGAGTGTCTGAATGAGTGTCTCAGTGGGTCTGTGAGTGGGTGTTGCCCTCACCTGCCCCTTTATCCAAAAAGAGTCCACAGCTTTGTACAAAATATCTACCCAAGTGGAGGACTTTCTACTGGTTAATTACTAAGTGCTACCTCCTTGGGTAAATGTCCAGTACTTTTTCTACACTACAGCTGCGTAATGGAGAAAATTTCACTCGTGACCTGGACATGGTGTGTGTTTTGGCAATGCGAATGTTCCTTGTGCGACTTTATCCAAAAATTTGTTATAACATGAATCTTCCTCTAGAGAAGAATAGAAAGTACAAAGAGGTAAACCTACACCAAACAAGGGTCCTTCTTCTTAATTATATTAAGTAAGTGCTTCTTGCTTTGCCCTCATATTCTTCGGCATCAAGAATGCACCTCCAATATTGGTGGAGAACATGCTGGGGGTGGGGCTTTTGGTCTGCTGTCCATCATCCTGGCAAAAGGCGGGAAGACCTTTGCATACTTGTATTAATTTCAAAGGGAAAACCATGTACTCTGCTCTCACCAGGAGAGTATACGAAAGAACCCAGGAAATGAAAGTTTGGCCACACCGACCCCGGAATTTCACCTCACTGGGCTAGTCTGGTCGCCAACTCTATCTGTGTCGGCCCAACTCTAAGCTTGTCAGCCCAATTTTGTGCTCCGAGACAGTGACCCTGCAGCTCTGTATCCTCCTACGCCAAGTATTCCCTAAGATAGAGTCTGTGCTGAAAGTCTTAATTTTAGATTGGTCCTGACTATATCCTTAATGCATGATGGTTTCCATCAGTTCACCACACTAGAATTGCCAACTGGCTTATATATTGACAAACAGTTGCCAATAGACATTATTTATACAACACCCTTACTGCCTATTTAGAAAAGACACTGGGAGAGCCTGCAGCCCTTTCCCTAATTTTCCACTGATTTCGACAGAGTACAGCAAGCTAAAGGAGCATACAAGTTCAAAAAGACATAACTCTGATTCATCCATTTGGTGGTTTCCTAAAGAAGGCATTTTACTGAAACACACGTAGAAAACCGCAGATTCATTGAACTTTGTTCTTAAGCCACACACGTATAGATTTTTGCTGTATCAGTTGATTAAAATAATTGTTGTTTACATTTGTGACACAGATATTTATTATAATAATACTATGTGATTTTGTAACATTTATGTAAAGTGAGTGATAAGAAATGGATGTATGAAAGGGTATGTATGAGTTTCTGAATGTCTGATGATTGTCATGTAATTTATTTATATATTATACAATACTCCTTTGCATAATCAGTTCTAATGATATAATGATATTTCTATTTATCGTTGCCCAAGATGTTTTCTGAACTTATTATCCCTGGCTTGGGAGACATACCTTGTTGCAGGAGACCCCTTCTTTTATTTAAAAAATTGACCCCATGCCCATAGCCATATATATTTTAAAGGGGAATGGGCTTCCTTGCCCCCTCCCCAAGCCTCTTAAGGCCCTTGGAAATCCACCCCCAAAGCCTTTTTCTTTTCATGTGAGGGGAGCTATGGCGACCCCCCTAGCCATTTTAGGCCCCAGAGAGCCGCCCGCGGGCAGAAACACACAAAAAGGGGGAGGGGCCCTGTCCGCTAGGGCCTTTTTTTGTTTATCAGAGGAGAGGAAGGCCAAACAGCCCCCTCTCCCCTGCCCTTCAAAAGCCCTGGGGACTCCCATCCCTCAGGGCCACTACTTAAGTTTAAGGTCCTGAGCCTTAAAAAGGTCCTGAGAACACCATCCCCCAGGGCTGTGCTTTTTAAAGGGATGAGGCGCACTGTCTACCTCCCCGAGCATTTTCCGGCCCCAGGAACTCCATCCCCCGTGGTCCACATTGTTAAAAGTGGGTGACCTGTGCCCACCAAGGCCCTCCAACATACACTCGTTGGGGGCTGCAGGGGAAACCCCAGGGCCCCTGCAGCCCCAGCCAGTTCTCTGCATGCAACAGGAGCCGGGATTGCTCCCACCCATAGGGATAAGCTGCAGTGTGGCAGGGTAATAGATCAAAAGTCTATTCCCAGCTGGTGGGAGCATTTTTAAAGCTCCCGCCGACTGTGGGCAATAAATGAATGAAAGATAACTAGTCAACTATTGTAAAAGGTCTTCCACTGCACTTGAACTCATCATCAAGCTTTAGTGAGCTAGAAGCATGCAGCGTTAGGAGAAAGCAGCTGTGTGCAGAGCGAGGCGGTACGGGAGATAGATGTACAGAAAAGGAGAAGAGACGCTTTGTGCGCAGAGCCATCAGGAAGGAAGCGAGGACTCGTCGCATCACCTTACAGTACACTCTTCGTGTAATGCCGTCCACATCAGCAGAGCAGAGGCCTGTAGAGAGGTCTTGGCAGGCTCGGCTCAGCTCCCTGAATACTGGAGGGGGGAGATGCCTGGCTCTGGCTCAGCCCAAGGTCCTGATGGCACCTCGAGCCCATGACGATCTGAGCCTCCATGTGGCATTGCCTGCCCCTCTCCCCTTACCCTAGGATGCGGTGTAATGGCCAGTCCTGCTGACTTTAGAACTGTAAATCGGGTTCGAGTCACGGAGTCACTCGACATCCTATAGTTCTGGATGAATAAGCTAATATTACTGGGACAATAAAAAGGAATGTGACCTTGTGTAAGGTAACTGGATTGAATGAAGCCCCTTAACAGGAGACACGCCCATCCAATACCTGCGCTCTCTGAAGAGAGCAGGCAGCGATGGTCAGCTATGTGCGAGTACGGTGTAGGGGTGCACAGCGCTGAAGGAGGTTACAATGAGCTGAGTGGGGATAAAGGGTGAAATAACTTGCAATACCACCTACCATCATGCTGCCCTAAAAGCCCCAAAAAACGCCTTAATTTGCTAAAATGTGAGGGACAGTACAGCAGCGAAAAGTGGATTGAAAGGATAACGCCAGCAGCGTGGGTAATGTAATAAAGGGAGTGGCTTAAATAATGTGCGAAAAAAACAACAATTGTGCTTAGCTTAGTGTGCTGCCCCACTTTTATTTTGGCTATTCAGTTTCACTTAAAATGTGTCTGAGATGCAAGCACGCTCCACAGAGCACTCGAGGGAGGGGGAGGAACAGCAGATAGTGGGGTGGACGGAGGAGAGGGAGGGAATTCCACTTCTTTTAAGACTACAGAGTCTTCCGACATCCCTCTGTCCTCCCCGTGAACCCCTGCGCCTGTGAGCTCCGTGCCTGGCCGGAGTAGTTAATAAATCACCCCTCCATAGATAAGAAAGTTAGTTACTACAGCCGTATTGCAGGCCATGTTGTCTGGAGGGGCTGTCTAAAAAGCGGACAGGGTGGTACCTGAAAACCCTCCTTTTCAATGGGAAGCCAGTGTTTACCCTAAACGCTGATGCTACCCAATGAAAAGGAGGGGCAGGGCTTACAGTACCCTTTTTCTTACAAAATCTCTCACAGGTCGTGGCAGCTTCGCTGCTCCGCCCACGCGAGACCTAAAAATAAGTAATCACATTTTCAAGGAAGATCTATTGGCTTTGTCATTTTTTTTTCCATTTTAGTCCTAGAATACCGATTGGCTAAAAGCCAGTTCTTACGTGTCAATGTAAACAGACTCACTAAACAAAAAATCTACATAACTAACAACAACAATAAACAAATAGTGGAAATCAGAAAGACAACAGTAAATCTGAAAAACCAAAAGGCTATGAAGGGACACATAACATTTTAGTAAAATGTGTTTTGAACTTAAAGTGTTTGTCGGACTTCGAAAATATACATTTTTCTCATTTTTAGGACATATACCAGAGCAATCATTTACCAAGGAGAGAGTGAGAGCGCTGTGTGCAGTAGAAGAACACATTTCTTGTGTCACAAGCATAAAAGATCTACAGATCTGGTGTAAGAGTTCTTTTTTTATTGGCCTTCGTTTTTAGATCATAAGGATTATATCTGGCCTCATTCAGAGTGTAGCAAACAATTCAGTAGTAATGGCCAAATGTGATAATAATGTTATGGTTGGATATTATTGCTGGACTTTAGTTCACATCAGGTAATTTATAGGGTGCCATATACCATATACCATAGGTTATCCATGCACTGGGACTGCACCTTGAAGTGGGAAACGTCCTTCAGATCGAAGCCCCGGCAAAAGACCAAACGTGTCTTTAGTATGCATTCGTTCAGCACGCATTTTGTTATAACCACTTGCCGTGGGGGTGGGGGGGCGCATTGGTGGAATGGGTTTGGATTTAAAATCCAAAACCTTCCCTACTGTTACGCATACTGGAGTTGGAATAGTAAATTAACCTATTCCAAAATCCAGCACCCCCCCTAAGGCAAGTCGTTCTAAGACTTGCGTGCTGAACGAATGCATACTAACAACGCATTTGTTCTGAAGACGGCGCTATGAAGGCACAGCGGGATTCCGGCTGGCGGAATACCGTCACACAGTCCCTTAAAATAGCAATGTTAACCTGGTGGCTGGGGACCCCTGGGGTTGGGCGACTCCGACTAAGGAGGTCTGTGACTGTTTGAAAATGAAATATGAGCAGATTAGTAAATATATACATGAAAAAGCTGTCGTAATTTGACGGTGATCGGGTTAGCGTTAAGCTTTGCTACACAAATTCCCCTTTACTTGACTATGGTTGTCAGAAGCCATTTTGAACGCGCCGGCGGCCATTTTATATGAATGCGTCGCCTCGTGGCCAGCATACCCTTTTGTCCTTTCTCTGTACCACTGACCACTTGAGTTTGCCCAGCAACAGGCTATTTTTAGTGTTGGTCAAGCTCGCACATGCGCAGTTAAACCCTCTGTACTAGTGGACAGCCATCACTTAGGAATGTCCCTCCAAACTGACCAGTGGTGTTGTAACTCCTCCCATGAGTTGGCTGTGTTCCAAAAATGACCATATATGTACCTAAACTCTGTAAATGTGTTCCGCCTACACTTTTTATTACTGTAATACTGTATAAAAGAGGTCTTGCACCGATGTTCGGTGTGATACTTCTTGCATTGCCGAAGGGTACTGTAGGAATGTACCACCACCCCATGGGGTCTTAATAAACTTGTCTTTTGCATTTTCCAGTTTCCGTGCCAACATCTATTACATGGTGTAGCGGGTTTTCCGGAGTATGTAGGCCTGGAGAACCCAATACCACAAAGCCAAATGTAAAATGTAACTTTTTTAAATGCTCTGTAAATGTGAAGAAATAAGAACTTGGAGGCTGAACATTAGTTGGCATCCTTAGCATGTTTCATGGGAGCAGTGCAACTACAGCAAACAGAATGCACTATGGCTTTAATTGAAGCTCTGGTATGAATCAACAAAAACAGAGCATGCACTAGGGCACAAAGATAATGTAATATGCTAGACTGTAGCACATTACTTTACCTTTTAGAAATAAACCAAATTACGAAAAGATCGAACCTTCCCATTAAAATAAAAGTTTAAAATAAAATATCGATTTTTGTATTTGTGAATCAAATTGTGCATTGGTTTGATGAGAACGTCTTTCTGTGTTTTTGTGTATTGCTTTTATGTTCCAAGTGTAGACATTACACAAGGTCAAACGATTAGGAACCCTGCCTTAGAGCATCAGGTCTCTTCACTACCTAAACAGAGGTTTGAAAATTCTTCTTAAAATAGTTAGAGCATGTTTTGTTCCCCCACTGTTTCAGCAAGTGATTCCACCACCTAACACCCATGGCTTGCAGAAACAACTATGTCACTTGCATCATGGGTACTGTAGTTTATATACTATTTCACATAACAGAGTCCACAAGATGACTAACTTGTACAAAATCAAGTGGACAAGCACACTGAGGTATTTCTTCACCTTTGTAATATTCTGTGATGTATTTCTCATGAGAGTTTTACTGTCTACAAACAATGTGGAATAGAGTAAGCTCTCTCCATTGTGTAAACACTGTTTACAGAACTCACTATTGGGCTCATATCAACCTCATTTCTCAATGTAGGATTGGTGACTGTGAGACGTTTGACACGGATAAAGGCTGTCCATAGTGAGTTATTAGTTTTGGAAGAGCCATTGAGTATCTTGAGGGACTTCGCTTTCTCGAAACATTTGTATACAGATTGAATACTGTGGGCAATAAGGGTTTGGAAAACACACATGGGGTGCTAAGGTCAATCGTGGACTCAAATGTCTACTGTGTACTGAAAATGTAGAGGTATAGGCTGTTAGAATGTGAGGAAAAGAACAGACTTGAACCCATCAGCCCACCCGTTGGCGGAACTTCATCATCTGGGTTAGAAGAACACCAGCCTGGTGTCTACTAGGTGTCTCTCTAGGTGGCAATAGGGGTTTCCCATATATCTGTGGGTGTTAGTTAATGTGACCAAGGCTACCCGTGAAGTGTATGGTATAGGGTCAATGTTGCACATAGCCCATGCATGCTACACCCATGGGAGTTGTATCTGACACTTCATATCATTCTGAACTTTTTTTGTACTTACTTTCAGGCCTTTAAACCCATACTAGTTTATAGACCATTGTGTGCAAAAGAAGTCTGTATGATGCCATCAGTGATGTCATCAATGATGTCATCTGAGATGAGATGTCATCAGTAATGTCATAGAACAAGTCATGTGTGAGGCATAAGCAGTGCATGGTGGGGGCATCTGTTATAGTTAGCGCTGCCAACTTCAACGGGTGAATTTCTGTTTTTTTTTAGTTCAAAGCGTTTATGTTGTCACTGACATATTCACCTAACTATAACATTACTTTAACCTTCTTTTTTCCAGTGAATTTAAACTAATTGTTTTATTACCCTTAACAATAACTTTACTTTAACCTTTGTTTTTTTCCCACTGAATTCCTAGTTTTTTTTTATGTAAAGTAATATTTTATTACTATATGCAAAGCCAACGCCCCCCACACAGGCCTGTCCCCCACTACACATGGCTTTTGCCATGCGCAGCATAAGATTGACCTTCGGACCCAGAACCCCTGTAATGGGCCAAATACAAGAGCAAAGAGTTCCCCAACCCTTATTAGGTCCTGGAATCCCATTCCCTGGAGTGATACCAATAAAAAAGGGGAGGGAGCCATAAGGTCCCCTGTCCCTGAGCCTCATTAGGACCTAAGGACAGCAACTCTCAGGGCCTTATGTATTTTAAAGGGGAGAGGGGCCATGTTCCCCCACCAGCCTTCCCTGGGGACCCCAAACATCAGGTTCATATTTATTTTTAAAAGGAGAGGGGGGCCACGTGGCACCTGTACTTTAAAAAGTCCCTGGGGAAACCCATCCCCCAAGGCAGTATTTTTTTTAGTTAAATCTTTTTTATTGAAAGATTGCAGCACACACAAAACAATATCAGCCATTGCAGTCATTACATCACCTCCATAGAACATAGACAAGAGGAGAAAATTAATCATGAAAGCCAACAGTGCTAATGCAAGGTCGAGCTGCTTTCAAATAGGCTGTGCTTACATTATAGCTTAACAAAGAAAAAAGTAAAACCAACTATAACCCCCCTTACCCTACCCTTCCCCACCCCCCACCCGTGTTCCAAGTCCACCATCCATAATGTCTGTACCCTTGCAACCCTTAGTCCGTCCTCGGATGGTTGGGATCAGAGAGGCGCAGCAGCCGGAGGTATCGAGGACATGTGACCTCACGGAATTGAGAGGCCAATAGGGACCAGAAGGGCTGCCACAGCTCTGCATATTTGGACCCCTCCCCTGCCAAAGTCAGCGAGAGCTTCTCCATTCCAAGCACATGCCATAAGCGATGAAGCTAACCATTAAATGTAGGGATATGTGCGGTTCGCCAGTGTGTAAGTATATTCTGCATTGCAGAACCCAACGCGATAGCGATCAGGCGGCCTCTGCAGGAGCGTAGTGGATATGTCATCAGATTCGGGAGACCCAAGAGGACATATGAAGGGAGGGGTGGAATCTCTGTCTCAAGATGCGTGTCTATCTCATCTAATATTTGCTTCCAGTAAGCCTGAAGATGAACACAATCCCAGAGCAAATGGACCAGTGTACCCACCTGAGCGCAACCCCGCCAGCATGTCGCCTCTTTGGTGTGATCCATCGCGTGTAGGGGCTCAGGGGTGTAGTACCAGTAGGTTGCGATCTTAGTGAGAGTGTCGGTAAGCCACATGTGATATGCTGAATGACTCGCTCTATAGTATACTCCCTCCCATTCTTTATGGCTAAGTGTCCTACCTAGCTCTTTCTCCCAGCGCACCGTCCCAGCACTGGAGGTGTGATTATACCTAACCAGTAGCATTTTATATAAATCTGAGATTCGTTTTTTGTCTGTCGTACGTGGAATCAGCAAATGTTCATAGGGCAGAAGGTGTTTATCGGCCACCGGACGCACTTGCTCACTGAGTGCCCAATGTCGCACTTGGAGGCAACGTAGCCTTTCTGACTCCGGCATCTCATATACTTGCCGAAACTGGGTAAAAGGGATCACTCCTCCGTTGAATACATGTGGAAGAGGCATCGGCAACCAGCTGGTCGGCACCCCGCATAGGCCACCAAATTTGTACCTGCCGTGAAGTCAGGGGTCTCCAACAAAGGGGTAAGCGGGGACGGAAAAGTGGTAATTTCTTGTTTGACACTGGTTTGATCCCAATCCTCCATGGGAACCCTCGTAATGTAAGATGCATAACGATTAGGGGGCTGATGCTGCTTTCGGAGAAATGGAATTTCCGTAAGGGTCGACCGGCCACCGCTTGATCTTGAAACAACCAATGCTTCTCGGACTCCCATCTACTCCACTCTACCAGGAGACGTAATTGAGCTGCTTGGAAGTGAAGCAGAAGGTCCGGGACTCCCAGTCCCCCTCCCTCCGGCGGGAGCGTCGCCAGCCTCAGATTTAGACGCGGTTTTCGCCCATTCCATATGAACTGGGCCAATTCTGATTGAGTTTGCTGTATCCAACCAGTCGTTGGTAGGAGACGGATAGCGCCAAACAAATATAAAATCTGAGGGAGAACGGTCATTTTGAACGCTGCTATTTTGCCCAACCATGACAGGGGGTAGTGTTTACACCGCCCCAGTTCCCGCCTAATTTTCTGTCGCAGCAGGGCATAGTTGATGGTAACTGTGTCGATAAGCACAGGGGCCTACTGAATACCCAGATATAGGACAGTCCATGTCGCCCATTGAATGGAGAATGAGCCCTGTAGGTGTTCTCTAGTGGACTTCTCTAGAGACAGGTCAAGAGTCACCGACTTGCTCATATTAAATTTGAAGCCGGAACTTTGTGCAAAGAGTTCTAAATCCGCAAGGCAGGCAGGCAATGATTCTCGCGGGTTAGCCAGTGAGATCAGGACATCGTCATCGTAGAGGCTGATTGTATGGACATAGCCCCCAAATTTGATCCGCGCCACCTGTGGATTAAGCCGCAGCCTCTGTGCCAAGGGCTTCATGTAAAGGGCGAAGAGGAGAGGCGACAAAGGGCACCCCTGCCTAGTGCCTCTCTCAATGGGGAACCGGGGGACGTGTGCCCGTTAACTCGAACTACCGCCGTCGGGAACTTGTAACAGTTCAGTACATATGTGCGAAACTTTGCACCCAAACCCACTTTCTCCAGGGCTTTCTCTAGATAGGGCCAATGTACCCTATCAAACCCTTTTTCAGTGTCGATAACCAACATAAAAAATTTTATTCAGTGTTATCTGAAGTTTGCCGCTCCGGGATGAATCCTGCTTGGTCCGGGTCAACCAAGCCTCCCATACGGGGCGCAAGCCGGGCCGCCAGTATCCCCGTGTATAACTTGAGATCCACATTATGGAACGAGATGGGGCGGTATGCATCACATTGTGACTTATCTTTTCCCGGCTTAGGGATGACGGCTATGGAGGGGGGTGACCTGTGCACAGAAAGTCTCATAAAAGACCGCCGGAAAACCATCCCGGCCAGGCGTTTTGGCCGCCTTAAGACGCAAGATGGTAGAGATAATTTCCTCAGGACGAATATCACGCTCTGAATGCTCGGCCTGCTCCTTCGTATGGGTAGGTAGCGGGACCCGATCGTAGAATTTCCTGAACTTTTTGTTGCTGCGTGCTTCACGCAATTTGTGGGCTAGCAAACGTCCACACCTATCCCCACCCGTATAATGGGCATGCCGAAGTCTCAGCGCCGCAAATTCCACTCTGTCCTGATCGACAGCTGCCAATTGTTGCCGCACAGCTTTAAGTTGCCTCCATATGTGCGGGCCCCTGTACGTTGGTGCATTTGCTCCAACTCCCTCGTACGTTGAATGAGTTCTTCCCGCTTGCGACTGTGTTCGACGTTATCCGCCGCAGAAATTGCTATAAACTTCCCCCGTAGTACCGCCTTCAGCGCTGTCCACTGTGTAGCAATTGTGGTGTCTGTGTTGCTGTTGTGAGAGAGGTAATCCATGATGATGTGCTGTATCCTTGTGACTACCTCTTTGTGGTGTAGTAAAGTCTCCCTAAGTTGCCATGTCCGCTGCGCGCACTGAATTGGTGGGAAGGCAAGCACAACTGTCACCAGGGTATGATCAGAGAGGGAGGCAACCCTGATTTCCACCTCAGTTGCTAACGCCTGTAGCGAAGCCGATGCCAGCAGATAATCTAGACGGGCGTATGTTTTGTGAGCATTAGAGTAATATGAGTATGCACGTCCCTGCGGGGGAAAGCTGTGCCATAAACCTTTAAAACCTAGGTCATGAAGATGGGCTAGTCCCTCCACGGAAAGAGCGCCAGTCTGCTAGGAGCGCTGACATGATCTATCTAGGGTATTTTTAGACACCAAGTTTAAGTCCCTTCCCAACAGAATGTGGTGATCTGGAGTGACGGTAGCGTCTGTGAGAGCAGAGTGAAAGAACTTTTCTTGGCCTTCATTAGGGGCATAAATGGAGCCAACAGTGAACGTGTATTCCCCCAGAGCAAACCTGTACATCAACAGCCTGCCTTTTATCACAGCCTCCTTCTGTATGATCCTCCCCTTAAACCTCTAGGCCACCAGAATAGCTACTCCTGCTGTTTTAGTAGTGCCTGAAGAGAAAAATTGATATGGGAACTTTCGGGACCGAAGGCGGTGGCAGTCTCTCTGTAAAAGATGTGTCTCCTGCAAGAGACACATGTCTGCCTGTGAGTGCTCTAAACAGGAAAGGACAGCTTTACGCTTCACGGGATTAGTCAACCCCCTCACATTTAAAGTGAGTACCTTAAGTTCTGTGGTCAGCATCTACTCTACCAAGGTGACAAGAGGCAGAAGAACCGCACTAGCGCTGCAAGAACTAAAAAAAAGGAGCGTTGGCCTGTCTAAAAAGATTAGGAGTTGTGTGCCTATCTTAACCCCAGACGCGTGGTGGACAAGGAACACTGAACCCTCCTGCCTCTCCCCTCCCTCCCGAACCCCCCCCCCCCCCCAAAGTCGAAACCAATTACTCAAAAACACATTGTCCATCATCCGTAGATGATTGAGAATGTAATACAATGGGGTAATTCGATCAATTCACAACAGCCCTCCCTCCCGCTAACGGCCTAGAAAGAGAAACAAGCAAGCAGATAGCTGTAGTAAATCATAAAAGTCAGCTAGGGTGGGACTAAGTCAACTCGGAGGAGACTGCTTCCACCGCAGCGCGCTGACCATCCCTAATCTCGGCTGCAGGGGGCTTCTTTACGCGACGTTGTCTGCCGTGCTGGCGCTACCGGTGCTTAGAGTCATCCGTTTCCACTGCTTGGCCCATCGACTCACTCTCTTCGGCTCGTGGATCTATACCCAGCAGGCGGCATGCTTCCGACAAAGATCGGAGCTGATATAGCTTATTGTCCAGTTTAAACACCAGGCGGAACAGGTGACCACAGCTGTAGGAAATGTTGCGTTGCTGGAGGTTTGACGTGATGGGTTTGAAGGTTCTGCGCTTCTGTAGGGTGAGGGCAGACAAGTCCTGGAAGGACAGGGGATGTAACTGCCGGGCTTTCTGGAGGATTTCTTCTTTGGTGCGGTAATTCTGCACACATGCTAGAATGTCCGGTGGTGGCGTCCACGTGGGGCGTAAGGGTCCCACACTATGTACCCTGTCCAGTCGGAGGTCCAACTCCAAAGGGCGCTTCAAAATGTGATTAAAATGTTCCCTTGTGAATCCGAACAAATCTCTAGTGTCCTCGGTCAGCATAACTCCCCGGATCCGAACATTATGTCGACGAGAACGGTTCTCCAGATCCTCAAGGTGTGTTTGGAGGGAAACTTGTTGGCCATGGATCCGCAAAATCCCCTGTTGTAATGCCTCAATTTCAGTGGCTCTCCCATCGCTCTTGTTTTCCAATTCAGCCACTCGCTCCCCAATGCCGTTCACGTCTTTGCGAACCTTGTTGAGCTCCTCCGTAAATTCCTTTTTCAACATGTGGATATCGTCCCTCAAAGTAGTAAACAGTGATTCTAAAAAGGCCTTGGTGATAGGTTCCGAACCTTCTGCCCTATCTGAAGCGGTTTGGGCAGAGTTTGAAGCCATGTCCATGTTTTGTTGGCTTGCCTGGGCCTTGGCAAACAAATCCTTCAAGGTTTTGTCTTTGTGCACCCTAGAGGTGGACATAGCGCGCTCCGTGCGCCGCAGGAGTCATCCGCTTGGTGCACCCCTGGCCCGGCGTCACTCAAGAAGTTCAGGAGGCCTGTTCACTGCTCACCCTTCTCAAAGGCCTGACCTTGCAGAGGAAATCCACGTTATCGGCCGCAAAGCGGACTATGCCAGATCAGCTCACGGTGCCAGGTTATGTGCCCCCCAATGCTCTCCAACCTGCTCTAGTGAGGCCGTGTCCACAGCTGGGTGCTCCATGTCTCTCCTGCCGGTCTGTCCCTGCCAATTTCTCCGATAGGCCCACAAGGCCACACCACGAGGCAGCCTGCCATGCACCTCAGGCTCGCCAGCTGGCAGTGTTCCACCAAAGTCACCAGACGGCCCACCAAATCCCCTCCTTCACCAGGCCACTCCAGGGATTGATGATCCGCCAAGGCGATCTCTTTCGCAGCCTCTGTTAATCCCCAAAATATGAGCTCCAGGGGTCACATGCCTGGAAATGTTCGCCGGACCCGCTCGGCAATATGAGGTTCCTCTGGGCCAAAATCCCTGTCACCGGGCCCGCCAGTCGCGTCTCTCACCGCGGGCCTCCTCCCGACTCCCAGGGACCCCCTCCGGCTCCAGGTCAGTCTAGGCCCAAGCGCGTTGAGTATAGCGCTCTCTAACTGCACTCAGCGGGGCTCCCGGTCACCATTCCCAATGTCTAGTCGCCTTGACCAGCATCCCTGAGCCTCTCCGCGGGTCCTCTCAGTGCACCCCTTGGGCTGTGGTAGTACTCACCACGCCGGATCACCGCTGGAGTTAGCGGGGGGCCACTTGGCGCCGCAGGTGCCCCGGGCTCCGACCTGGCTCTTCCTGTTGCTGCGAGGCTCTGACGTCTCCATACTCGGGGATCGCCGATGCCCCCCGCCGGTATGTCGCAGCAGACCTTCCCCGAATCTCCTACCACACTGACACAGGAGGGCCAAGACACCACTACCGGGCCATCGACGGTGTGCACAGTGCTGCGGGCTGTGTCTGAGCTTCCCAAGATGGCGGCTTGGCCCTCCTTTACCGCAGCCGCCAGCTCTTCCCTTGCACAGCCCTGGAATGTAGCCGACCGCTATTACATCATGAGTGCTGCTGGTCCTCCTAGGGGTCTCTTCGCTCCGGGGTTTTGTCTCGGGGCCTTTTGTCTCGGGCCGTCAGCTTGCCGCTCGGCAGCATCTTCTCTCGCCAGGGAACACCAGGCCTCACTGCACAGCTCCGGGGGGGAGGGGCACGCATTTGGCCACTTGCTCGCCTCGCCCGCACCTTGCTCGCTGGAACCGCTACTTGTCCACTCAGACCAGGCAATCTACTCCTCCGACCAGGACTGCACTCATGCTAGGGTCAGCGGACCCGTAAATGGCCGAAACCGGTGCTAATAGCTGGCCGTCAGCAGGATTGGTAGAGCTCACGCCGCCATCATGGCCATGCCCCCGGCAGTAATTTTTTAAAGGAGAGGGGCTCTGAACGCCCCACCCCGGGCCTTATTAAGCCCTGGGGAGCCCATCTCCAGGGCCATATAAAGGGGAGAGGGGCCGTATGGACCCCCTCACTCAGCCTCTGTAGGCCCTGGGGACTCCATCCCCCAGGGACACTTTTTTATTTTGATGGTGAGGGGGCCATATGGACCCTCTCCTGAGTCTATTATGGCCCTGCAGATGCCATCACCAAGGGCCACACATACATATATATATATATATATATATATATTGAAAGGGGAGGGGGCAGCAAGCCCTCCCTCCCCGAGCCTATTAGGGCCCTGGGTGAGTGCATGAGTGTCTGAACGAGTGTCTCAGTGGGTCTGTGAGTGGGTGTTGCCCGCACCTGCCCCTTTATCCAAAAAGAGTCCACAGCTTTGTACAAAATATCTACCCAAGTGGAGGACTTTCTACTGGTTAATTACTAAGTGCTACCTCCTTGGGTAAATGTCCAGTATTTTTCCTACACTACAGCTGCGTAATGGAGAAAATTTCACTGGTGACCTGGACATGGTGTGTGTTTTGGCAATGCGATTGTTCCTTGTGCGACTTTATCCAGAAATTTGATATAACATGAATCTTCCTCTAGAGAAGACGAGAAAATACAAAGAGGTAAACCTCCACCAAACAATGGTCCTTCTTTTTAATTATATGAAGTAAGTGCTTCTTGCCTTGCCGTCATATTCTTCGGCATCAAGAATGCACCTCCAATATTGGTGGAGAACATGCTGGGGGTCGGGCTTTTGGTCTGCTGTCCATCATCCTGGCAAAAGGCGGGAAGACTTTTGCATACTTGTATTAATTTTAAAGCCATGTACTCTGCTCTCACCAGGAGAGAACACCATCTCCCAGGGCTGTGCTTTTTAAAGGGATGAGGCGCACTACCTACCTCCCTGAGCATTTTCCAGCCCCAGGAACTCCATCCCCCGTGGTCCACATTGTTAAAAGTGGGTGACCTGTGCCCACCAAGGCCGTCCAACATATACTCGTTGGGGGCTGCAGGGAAAACCCCAGGGCCCCTGCAGCCCCAGCCAGCTCTCTGCATGCAACAGGAGCCGGGATTCCTCCACCCATAGGGATAAGCTGCAGTGTGGCAGGGTAATAGATCAAAAGTCTGTTCCAAGCTAGTGGGAGCATTTTCAAAGCTCCTGCCGACTGGGGGCAGACTTTGTGTTTGCTCCCAAGTGGTAGGAGATTGGCAAATGCTACCGCCAGGTGGAACCAAACACAGGTTTTCCTGCACGTGCGGGCAAGGAAATCACTGTGCTCCGGGTGTGGGCTCCCTAGGACACAGCTAGTGAGCGGGCCCAGGGAGAGGGAGTCCCCGGGGCCGGGGCCATAGAAGGCTCAGAGGGGGGTGTCAACCTACCTACCTTTTAAAAAGTTTTTTGGCCCGGGGTGGGCTCCTGGGACCTGTGATGGCTTGAGGAGGAGGGCCTTGCGCCCCGCTCCCCTTATTGAATGCTGCCCCAGGGTTGGGCTCTCAGGGGCCTATAATTGAACAATGCCACCCCGGCTGCCATTTTTTTGCCAATTCCACAGGAGTTGTGTGTGATTGTATCAGATTCTTTTTAATGTTGGCCTCAGGAGGAGCCCTTCTGGGTTCCACCCATGGGATCTAGGGAGGCAGGCTATCCTTTCCCTGACATCATATATTTTATTTTCATTTACTACTGTAGGACAGTGGACTAAGTATCTGAGTCTTGTAAAGGCTGCCAGCAACATTTTTCTGATGTTGCTGGCAGCCTATCAGAGCGCTCACTCCCGTGGGAGTCAACTTCCACAGGAGCAAATTGGCCCAAGGGAAAAAAGCTTTATGGGCCAATCAGAACGCTCCATTTTCAAATTGCCGCTCCTCGAGAGTCTCTCAAGCCTCTCACGGACACAACCATCCAGATATCCATATTTTTTAACCTTAATTTCTCAGAAACTAATGAACAGATTTAGACCAGATCACAAAAATCACAATCTGTGATCTAAGATCTAGCCTCCTGCCAAATTTGGTATAATTCTGTTCAGAACTCTTTGCTGTAGCTCTTCTTAAAAAAGCCTATAGAAAATGCATGGGGATTTTGTGTTTTGGGATCCCCCTTTTTCCTCGGCACCCGTTTGACGGATCAACCCGGAACTTTCCATGGACAAACTAGTCAAAAAGTAATACCTTTTTCTAAAGGTTTGTGGAGATTAGTGAAACTGAGCCAAAGTTATTAGCAACACAAAAAACGCATTTTTCTTAAGAAACAGGTGATCCCTAACTATAACTGCCAGTGGCAATTGCCTTTGAGAGATACATATCGGAACTCAGTAGCTGCTCTCATTTGGTGTGAGACTTTACCTACAAGAAAGCTGTGGACGTGTATGTGTTGTGTTTTAGTGATCTGTGGTTGTTTCCTGGTGTGTTGTTTCAATGTTGTTGTTTTTTCTTACTTGTTAACCCCTTTGCGGGCGATTTAACTAGTGGGCGGGATTCGGACAGCCCTCTACCGTCCTCCGCACACGACCACTGTTACGCATGATGGCCGGGGGCCATCATGTGCACCGAGGTGATTAAAAGGGATGGTGTGTTACTATGTGTTTATGCGCAACTCAAAGTGTCACTCAGAAAGTATATGGGCATAACAACAAGGTTTTCTCTTACTTGCCTGTGAGACTCTGCTTTCAACAAATACCTCAGAGGTAATTCCACATTTTGTGATAAAGAGTACTTATTTTATCTCCTCATACTCCCTTATCCACTAACATGTACTATCGTTGAAAAGAGGATACCTACCACTACCAAATGTTGGCCATGTACACACACAAAGAGTCAGATTGTAATTAGTACTCAAAATATAATAGATGTCAATCATTTCAATTTTAATTACTATCTACTTGGGATTCCATAGAAAAAAAAGATTCTTACCAGTTTATCTTTGTGTTTAGAAGATTAAATCATGCAGTATTGCATTTTTGGACTACAACTTGCTGTACGCGTTATTCCAAGCACCATTGTGATTTATTGTGGGCTGCTGAATGTGTGTGTTATCAGAATTCAAACGGATCTATCCTTGAAAATTCCCTCTGCCCAAATGTATTACAGCAAAAGAGCTGCCTCTCCTCTTCTAGAGATGCAGATTTCAGAGCAGCAAGTGGTATCCAGTAGCAACCTGCGACCTTTTTTGGCTGTAGTGCACTTTGATGCTTTTTACGGCATCATTTCTTTATAAAGACATAAACCCACCTTTTAAAATGCTCATATGCCCACTTGAGCTAAACTCTTAATGCCAATCGAAACTGAGGTCGCGTATGCTGCAACTCCATAGTCCCTTCATCTAAAGGGGGATTCATTGTCTAGTGGCACAGAGCCCTGATTCTTTCAAGCTACTCGGTGGAGGCCCACGTCCAATATCTTTTATTACACTCCGGAAATGTGGCAATCCCATGCAAGAAGCAAACTGTTTTTATAGTTGCAGCTTTACTACAATATTCACTATGGGGCAGATTTATGAGGCCGTTGCGCCTCTTTGCGCCGCAATTGCGTCACTTTTGTTGACGCAACTGTGGCGCAAACAATGCGCCCTATTTACAACGTGACACATCTAGGAGATGCGTCACGTTGTAAAGCACTGCGCCATAAGGAGGCGTTCCTGCGCAGGGGGGGGGGCGTTCCTGCGCAGGAACGCCTCCTGAAAGTGGCTGAGTGAAATCTATGAGATTTCACTCAGTCACTTTCTGGCCAATGCTGCGTCAAAACCCTGCGCCTGCTTGAAGCAGGCGTAGGTCTTGATGCAGCATTAGTTGAATGGGTCACCCCCGAGCCTTGCTGGAGCTGCGTCGCGCTTGCGACGCAACTCCAGCAATGCGACACATTTCCGGCACAGATGCGTCGCGCATCTGTGCCGTTTTTGCACCATGGTGCGCCGCATTATAAATGCGGCGCACCATGGGAGGCGCAGCTGTAGCGCACTGTGGCGCATGTTAACTGTCGCATCCCTCGGGATGCGCCAGTTAACATAAATCTGCCCCTAAATGTCCGGGGGGGGGGGGGCGGAGGCGGGTTACCATTTAATTAAGAAAAGAGTAACGGAGACTAACAGAGACATCAGAAAATGCCAAGATGTTCAAATGGCAAACCTTGCGCAAAAAAAACCTTTGGATTAAGCAAGCCACATTTAACATAACTGACAAGGATCTCAATCCCAAATGAAATACATTCAAAAGTGAAACATTATTCATAACACTCTTTCCATTTGCATGTTTATTAAGTTTGCTGTTAAGAATGGTGACTGGATACTTTCAATACAATACTATTATGCACCCAAACACTATTAGAAAGGAAATAACGAGAATACCTTAAAAATTATATTTGCATATGTAAACTGAAACTCATGTGGGCGCGACTTTCGAGTCAGTAATAATCAAAAATCCTCCAATAAGTAGAGGCAGAGCTGTTTCCAGAAAGGAATCTGTCAGTGGAATTTCCTTCACAATGAGGCTTTTCTGGTGGAGGAAATTCTGCATGCTGATTTTCTTTGAGATTATGTTAGTAGCAGATATGTTTCAATTAGGTGATCTTTGCATATCAATACAGGCGATGGCAGTCAGTGAAGATAGTCTCTAAGCAATACACCACGCAGTCAATAAATGTACAGAATGTTCAAGTACAAAATGACAAGCCAGGCCCAATGAAGCTGCAGAGATAAATGCATCTTCAAGAAACATGTACGACTGAGCAGTAACATCAAAAAAAGGCAGGAAAGAGCTCAGTGTAGAGAGTAACCGCATAGCGCAGAGGTATAAACTGTATTGCCAAAAAGATTGTATGTCAAATGTGGCGTCAGATTTAGGGTAGCGCAAAGTTTATGGAAACAATATCCCTTAGAATGTACTTTTTAAACAGAAGGTTTTAAGAATCGACATCCAAGATCAACGACAACGTTTCGGCCCATTTATTAATGGTGGGTCATCATCAAGAAAGTGAAAATCAGGCATAAGCACAATGTTTTAAAGGGAACGAGCGGCGAATCCATTTTAATGAGAGATATCTTTTCCTATTAACTTAATTGAGGTGAAGGTGCTGCAAGTCAAGCATGATTTACTATGAGCCGAAAAACTGGATTAGCCATTAAGAACCTGGGTCGAGAGATCCCGGAGTCCTAGAGGATATAATTGAATCAATTTATACATGAAAAATAAAGGAACATAGGCAAGTGAATGTGGTGCACCAGGTGCAGGTGGTATACAACCGTTACAACGCAACTTTTTCAACAAACTACTTTTACAACGCAACTACTACAACGGAGGATCCATTACAACGAATGCCTTTACAACGCGTGACATTACATCGCAGATGCTATTACAACGCATGCCATTACAACGTAAGTATAGGTAAGTTTAAATTTAAAAAATATTACAAATAAATTAAATAAATTAATTTAAGTAATTTTTAAAAGTATGTATGAGTATAGGAGTATATGTTTTGGGGTACTGAGGTATATGGTTTGGGGTGTTTGGGTATTTTAAGGGTTCAGATATAGTTTTGGGTTATGGGGTACAGGGGTAGTTTTAGGGTTTAGGGATAGGTATGGGTTTTGGGGTACAGGGGTAATTTTAGGGTTGGGTTTTGGGGTACAGGGGTATTTTTAGGGTTCAGGGCTAGGTTTGGGTTTTGGGGTACAGGGGTATTTTTAGGGTTCAGGGCTAGGTTTGGGTTTTGGGGTACAGGGGTATTTTCAGGGTTCAGGGATAGGGTTCAGTTTTTAAAAAAATACTTCAAATAAATTAAATAAATTAATTGTAATAATTGTATTATTTATTAAAAATAGTTCTTTAAAAATTAAAGTAATTTTTACCCCTACACTATTCAGCACTTACCCTACTATTACACTCCCCTGGAGTTAGAATATTATTTTAAAACACCTACACTATTTTTTAAAAAAATATATATTTATTTACAAATAAATTAATACAAAATTAATTTAATAAATAAAATTAATTAAATATGTATTAATTACATTTTTTTGATAAAATAATATACTTACCTATACTTACGTTGTAATGGCATGTGTTGTAATAGCATCTGCTATGTAATATCATGCGTTGTAAAAGCATTCGTTGTAAACGATCCTGCGTTGTAAAAATTGCGTTGTAATGATATGCGTTGTTATAGTATGCGTTGTTACGTCATACATCCGGTGCAGGTACATACTTCCTGAGTAATAGCGAGTAATAACTTGTAGTAGTAGCTAAAAAAATATTTAAGCAGATAATAAATGAGAAAGCCAAGTTGTCCTTTGTACAATAAGGCAAACTGATGCATGAGGACTAAGTTTTTCATGGCAATCATGCTGGTTGGCCATAGTGATGAATCTGAGAAATACCAAATCCTAATTAATGTAAAGGTCTCTACTAGCCGTGAACAAATGTGTCAGGTTTCAAATATTTCAAGTAGAGACCAGAGACAAAATGGGGGGAGGGGGCGGGGGGTGAAATATGCAAAAGAACATCTCCTCAAACTCTAAAATACAAATGCCTGGAAATTTTAAATGTTCCAGTTCCCTCCACCCCCAGAAAAAACATACGATAATCATAGGCTCAAGTCTACGAATCAAGGTTCAATTCTTTTTGTGAATCAGACTTTATGTTCAGACTCGAGCCATAGACCATTAAACAGAGAGGTGTTATCTAATGAAACAGGCAGGTGACATCTAATGAAACTGTTGGTAAGATTCGTAGGGTAAAGTTTGCACTGGTACAAAGGAAGCAGAAACTGCTTTCTAAGCTGTTGTCCTGCCTCTGTAAAGAGACAAAATATGTTCTCCTCATTACATATAAAAACAATCAGTCTGTTGCAGTTAAAGATTATTTATGGATGAGATATTCCTTTTTTAAGGTGTTTTACACACATTCTTAACGACTGATAAGCTATAGCTGTTTCATAAAATGGTCTGAAGCAGCTATATAAAATGAACAGCAGCAAACCCTCTTTCATCCAATCCCTAAACTGCAAGCAACACAAATTGTGCAAAAAAAGACCTACTGGCTCCATTTTTTTAGCACCAAGGAAAATGTAACGCAAGGTAAACATCAGCCACTACTTAGCTCACAAGAAGCGTAATTTCTAAAACAATTAATGTTGCGTATTTTCTAGAAAACAGCCTCTAATAAAGCTAAGCTGTTGCCAATAATTTCTATTTTTCACACATATACAGTGTAACAAAAACGTAAGGAGTTTCACTTAATTGGAATTAGCTGACAAGGTGGCTCAGCAAGTAAAGGGCTTGTTGCTGACATCGGGTCTTCCACGTGAACGCTGCACGCCGTCACTGCTCTACTTTTGCCCTTGGAGCCGGTATTCGCCGCCAGCCACGCCTCGCCGGACCCGCTTTGGCTACAAACTGCGACAGGACCATCGTTAAGGGGGCAGTATCTCCTCGACCGGCAGGGCTGCGAGCAACAGCAGGGACTCCGAGGACCAGGAGACCCTGCGCGCCCCATTTGGACCAGCTGGGCTGCTCTCCCTGCCGGCCACGCCCGCCCGCTCACAGTGTCAAAAGCCTGCCTTACCTGAAAGCGAGTGGGTCTTCCACGTGAACGCTGCACGCCGTCACTGCTTTACTTTTGCCCTTGGAGCCGGTATTCGCCGACAGCCACGCCTCGCCGGACCCGCTTCGCGGGTCCCGCAGCGCGGCTACAAACTGCGACAGGACCATCGTTAAGGGGGCAGTATCTCCTCGACCGGCAGGGCTGCGAGCAACAGCAGGGACTCCGAGGATCAGGAGTCCCTGCGCGCCCCATTTGGACCAGCTGGGCTGCTCTCCCTGCCGGCCACGCCCACCCGCCAATCACAATAATAGTTATTTAAAGGTTGACGTGATCCCGCTGCGCGGGAGAGCGCCGGGAGAAGCCCGGGACAAGGGCGGGACCGTCTGTGGCCGTCAGGGGCCGAGGGAGGCCGGGCTGGGCCAGCCCTCTGACATTGCCCCTAACGGAATGTATAGTACCAAGTAAATTGCTGTGTCAGATAAGTGCCCAACATTGAGTTTTGTAAAAGGGTTGGTGACCACAAGTATGTCTGTATTCTCAAGTAGCATCATTCCGATGACCCTACCGGTCGAGGCTGGGCCAGTAGTTATTGGACCTTTAGACAAATTTTTTAATCGGCCGACCCAAAATATTGACAAAGAAATAACGCTTGCTGAGAGGCGTGCTGAGCGTAGATTATCTATTGAACTTCTTAAAAATCCCGTAGACAAGCAATCTGTACAAATCTGTCCTGCATTGGTAACGCCCTTATCATCAGTAAACCTGCCTGCTGTAGCTGAAATATGTCATGATGTTATCCCTAACGAGGTGAACCAGGGTACTGTAGTTGAACCAATTTCTTCTTGTGTGAGCCATACTGACCCTATAATATGTACAGCAGAATTATGTGCCCAGGTTTCCGTGTCTCAACCTAAATCTGGGTCAAAAAGAAAAAGGACTACTGCATCTAGAAAATGTTATCCAGCTAGACCCCCACAAAAACTTAGAAAAGTAAGCAAAACTACGTGCCCTAGTAAGGCTGTCACTGAAGTAAGCCGTAGTAGGGAAATTATACAAGAGGGGGATGTTGTGTTATTAGATAGCCCAGATCCTAGTACTATTAATTCTTCAGAGACTGGCTTGGCAATGGCCGGCAATCTGCCACTTCTCTGTAACCTGCTTCCTGACTTAGAAAGGTTGCTACGGTCAATTCTGCTCCCAATAGAGGAACGAATTAGTAAACTCTCTGACCGGCTAGACCATTTTGAGCAGGCAACATTAGATAACTTTTTCTCAACAAAGGCATTGATAAAAACTCAAGCAAGGCTGGACGAAAGCAGTAAGCCCCAGAACAATACTCAATGTGTACCACAGGACAAGGGACGAAGGCAACAAATTAATTCTCCAATGCCACCTAAGTCAGGTAGTGCGGCTGTGAAGAGACCACCCAAGCCTCTTGACTCAGTACCACCGGGACCTCCTAAAAATCCCCCTAATATTGTAATCTCAGCTCAGATTGCGGCGCAACAACTGCCGCTTAGTTTAAACCCTTTGCTTACTGTGGGAGCAGGGGGTAATGCGTGTTTAACAACAGGTACTGCCCCACCAACTGCCCCACTAATTAGTAACCAGCCTATAGCAAACAAACCTGCACCCCGCCCTGCTCCTATAGTTCCCAGACCGTCCCTACCACCCTTGATAAAGCCACCTCAAAAGAAACCCCCCATGAACCTTACCCCAGATTCCTTTCCCTTTGTAGCAGTCCTTATAAATGTCCCACTACTTTCAACGGGACAGAGAGAAACCTTCCAGATGCTTAAAAATAAGGTTATGCACTGGCTAAGGGTGAATCGGCCTCTACCAGGGGAAGTTGATGGATTAATATTGGGGGTGAGGAGAATAGACTGGATAGGCTGTACTACCAAAAGCCTGGGGGGGGACTGTATTGTGGTTAATTTTCAAGATCCAAGGGTGGCAGGATGGATAACAAGACAGGGATGGGGCACAAATAACGGAGGAATTGGCATTGTTGACCTTACTTTCTTCTATCCACGTCCTACTAGTGTTTCGACTAGCCTGCTTAATGAGCAAAACCGTCTTTCCAACCTCCCATGGCCAAGGATTTCCACACCTGTTCCACTGCTACAGTGCCAAAACCATATTACTGGCCCGAATTATAATCCCCCGGTGGGATGGCAAGATCTAGCGTGGGGATGCTGACAAACCCTTGATCACATGTATACTAGTCGGGGAGGAAATAGCAGGAACCAACAAGGGGATTGTGATGAATTTGATTTAAATGTTGGTCCGACGTTAAATGTCATGAATATTGGCATTGAGATCGCGAATATGGTGGAAGGATGTGGGGAAGTAAGTGTCAACGATGGAGCGGGGGAGTTACCCACACTTACTGCAAATGTTGATAATGATATGGATGGGGGTAGTATGAGGAAAATCGAGAGATTTGTCGGGAATGATGAAAGCTCAATGAACCACCAACCATGTTCTAAAACAAATGCAGCGCGTGGGGATGGGCTTAGTTCTGGGAAGTTTTATCCTGGAATATTGCTGGGCTGGGTAGCAAGTTAGAATCACAAATCTAGTTAGATATTATTAATGGGTTCGACGTGTGTTGCTTTCAAGAAACATGGGCCTGCGACCCTGTTTTCCTCTGTGGGTATTTACATTTTTTAATCCCAGCCTCTAGAGGGGTTAGGGGTTGGCCAATGGGAGGGCTTACAGTATGGATAAAGCAGGACCTGGACATTTCTATTAAAGTGTTGGATTTGGGCCTTAGTGATATACAAATGTTAAGACTGTCCTCAGAAAAGTGGGATGTGATCGATCTGTATAACATCTACGCAAGAGGTACTAATTCAGGGGGTTCTTCCGCCTTAGAGGCATTGTCCGCCTTCTTAGAAACTAAGTCCCTAGGCAATAGAGTAGTAGTAGCTGGGGATTTAAATAGGACCTTCGAACCACTTGACAGTACAAATGATCCCCTAGGTCAGGATGAGGACATGCTCTGGGGAGTACCATCTTTGTGTATAAATCCTGTCAAGCGGTGGACGAAGGACATACTGCTACTAAATGCCATGTGTATGGAGCATGGGTTAAGAGCCCTAAATGGGAGGACACCAGGGGACAAAGAGGGTGTTTGTACTTTTGACAATGGCCACAGTAGGAGTAGAATAGATTATGTAATATGTAGTCTTTCACTCTGGCAGGGGGTTCTTGATATGGTCATCAAGGGTAGATTGGAAAGCGATCACAATCCCCTTTGTGTGACCCACAAATGGTGGAATGTTGGGCCCCAAAACATGCATATAAGAAATTACCAAATCCCAGTAATGGCCAACGATATGCGAAGGTTGAAATGGCCAAGGGTACTAGCAAATGAAGAAACAATGACCTTTATTAATGTTGAGGTGGATAAGGCTCTTACTTCTATGGAAGCGGCAAAACCCACAATCCCTGGTTCCAGGAATATTACAGACATTCACAACAAGTGTTTCTGCCTCCTAAAACCACACTTTATGCAACCACAAAGAACCAAAAGCAAAAAACCTCCTAAAGCGGCCAGGTGGTTTAATCGCCAGTGTAGGTCAGCACGATTGGCACTGGGTCATGCTATTAGAGAAAGAGATAGGGCTGCAATTAGTGCAGCCAGGAAGTTGTATAAAACAAGCATTTCTCAGGCAAAGAGAAAATGGGATGAAGAGCACTGGGCAGAGTTAAAGGAGGCTTCCTGTAGTAAGGACTCCAGGCTTTTTTGGAAGATTATAAAGTGGGGTAGAGGCGGTACCCCTGATAGGCCTGATAATAATGTAGCTGAAGAAGCCTGGGTTGAGTACTTTAGACCACAATATGCAGAAGTAAAGAAGGTTGGGATAGGGGAGGTGATATCGCCAGTTTTTGCCACTGATAACCTGTTTTCCCTTAAGGAAGTTGAAATAGCAATTTGCTCTGTCCAAGGGGGGAGGGCACCAGCGTTAGATGGGATACCCTCGGATGTCTTCAAACATGACATGAAGAGGTGGGCGAGGTATGTTTTACTATTGGGTAACGCCATTTCCAAGAGAGGGGTGGTCCCTGAGCTGTGGCAAGGTGCCATTATCATACCCATTTACAAAAAAGGAGACCGGTCTCTCCCAGTTAATTACAGGCCAATAAGCTTGATTGCAACCATACAAAAAGTTATGGGGAAAATGGTTGTAAATCAGCTTATGGACTGGGTGGACTATAACAATGCTCTTTCCCCCTACCAAGCAGGATTTAGGCGGGCCACCAGCACAATTGACCAAGTTTTTCGCTTCACCATTTTGCGGTGGAGGACGGTATTGCTTGGCAAAGACTGCCAGTATGTTGCATTTGTCGACTTGCGGGCAGCCTTTGATTTGGTCCCAAGGTGTAAGCTATGGATGGTCTTACACAAATTAGGCATTCCAGCTGAACTCCTTACCCTAATCATGCGATTGCATGAATGTAATTTTGCTAGAGTCCAGTGGGGTGGGAACGGCGAGTCATCATCGGATTTCCCGGTAGAAAGGGGGGTCCGCCAAGGCTGTGCAATGGCACCCCTACTCTTCTCACTATTTATTAATGGGATTGTGGGGAGGATGTTAGATGTTGGTGTAGATGCACCTTCGTTAGCGGGCGTCAGGGTCCCGATCCTGATGTTCGCTGACGATACCCTAATTATGTCAAAGACTCCTGCAGGTTTACAGCGTGCCCTAAACATATTTGATGATTTTTGCAAAGAGCACGGCCTTGAAGTAAATGTGGGTAAGACGAAGCTAATGGTCTTTTCCCCGTGCCATAAAGCCCACCCTAGGGTATTCTTGAATAATACTAAGCTTGAGGTGGTTAGGGAGTTCACATACTTAGGGGTCCAAATAGCAGATGGCTTGGGTTGGTCACATCATCTGGAAAAAACGGCATTAAAACATCAGCAAATCTCAGGGGCATTGCGGGGGGAACATAGAAAATCTAAAACCAAGCCCATCAAGCCTGTCCTCATAGTGTATGATGCAAAGGTTCTAGGTGCGGCCCTATATGGTGCAGAGTTGTGGGCCTGGGAAAAGTTATCGACCTTACAGACATCAGAGAACAGGTTCTTTAGAGGAATTACAGGTGTACCCCAGAGCACCCCCCTAATTCCACTGCTTCTTGATCTAGGTAGACGATCAATTAGTGATAGAACGCGATTGCGCCCCATTCTCTACTGGAGACGTCTTTGGACAACTCCAGAGATTAAGCATTACGCAGATGGATTCCTGGCAATAATTAAGGAAGATAATTTTCATAAGATCAACTGGCTAAAAAAATCTAAGGGCCATGTTAATTGAACTGGGCCTTTTTAGGTCGAGCTGATGTGGCATTCATGCAAAGCATGAATGCGTCAGCTCGACAACTTATGTTGCCGGTATTTAGGAGAGTGGACAGCAGTCAGACGCGCGCTTTCCCATTGTCAGATTTCACCTCGGGAGCGCGCGTCTGAGCTGCGCTTGCGCAGAGCACAGCCCTCGCTCAGACACAGGCAGCTCCCACCCCTCTGCATGCATGCACGCACACACACACAGGCGCGCGCATGCACACGCAGGAACACTATCCCCTGCCTCGCATTCTCTCAATCACACACAGTCACGCATGCGCACACACATGCACACACGCACACACGCGCGCACACACTCCCGCCCCCTCCCCTCCCCCTCCCCTCCACCGCAGGCATACACAGAGGCACGCACGGACTTCACATTAGCCCTGGGCCCCACTCACCGACTGCGCTCTTCCGGCGGGGCTCCTCTCGCGCTCCGCTCCTCACGGCGCGGCGCGTCTCGTCTCCTCTTCCTAATCGGGGCTCCCTCAGGTCAGAGGAGCCCCGCAACAGGCGCCACACTCCTCCTTCTCCCTGGCCCCCTCCTGGGGACCCGGGCTACCCAGGACCGGCAGGGCGCTCCATGCGCCGGCGTCTCACGGACCTCAGGAGGCGGGACTTCCGGTCGGCCGCAAGCGGATTGGCCGGCCGGACAAGAGTTCCGGGTCGCCGCGGGTCTCGAGTTGTTCACGTTTAGGTGCAGTCGAGTTCTTTTACTGTTCCACGCTGGGTCAGGTGCTACATCTTACCTCATAACCGGTCTGTTCTCAATTTCAGGTAGCGTTAGCTTTTCACATGAAAATACTTTTTCTCCCGAATTTCCGTTCTTAGTCAGAAAGTGAAAAACACGCGCTTGTTGGCTGCTAGTAGCATGACTCCCTTGGCAACAGCTTTACTAATGCCATAAGTCACGCTGTAGCTATAATACATGTGCGACTTGGAGATTTTATTTTTTATTTCGGTTGCTGCTATTTAAAGAGGTGGCTTTTTAAATGGACCAAATTGGTGGAAAGAACATGTTGTCTCGAAGCTCCCTGTAACTCCCCTGCACACCAATTACAACCAATGCCGTCCATCTTCTGTGCATCATGCTGGTACCAATGCATTTTGCACCAGTAAAGATATGTAAAAAGTGTCGCATTTACGCGAGTCTCACCCTCACACTCACACACACCCTCACCCACCCTCACGCCCACACCCACCCTCACGCTCACACCCACTCTCACGCTCACACCCACCCTCATGCTCACACCCCCACTCACCCTCACCCCCTCACGCTCACCCCCCCTCACGCTCACCCCCTCACGCTCCCCTCCTCACGCTCACCCCTCACGCTCACCCCTCACGCTCACCCCTCACGCTCACACCCTCACCCCCCTCACGCTCACCCCCCTCACGCTCACCCCCTCACGCTCACACCCCCCCTCATGCATGTGTGAGTGGCGTTGCATGTGTGAGTGGCGTTGCCTGTGTAAGTGGCGTTGCATGTGTGAGTGGCATTGCATGTGTGAGTGGCGTTGCATGTGTGAGTGGCGTTGCATGTGTGAGTGGCGTTGCGTGTGTGAGTGGCGTTGCGTGTGTGAGTGGCGTTGCTTGTGTGAGTGGCGTTGCGTGTGTGAGTGGCGTTGAGTGGATGAGTGGTGTTGCGTGGATAAGTGGCATTGCGTGAGTGGCGTTGCGTGTGTGAGTGGCGTTGCGTGTGTGAGTGGTGTTGCGTGTGTGAGTGGCGTTGCATGTGTGAGTGGCGTTGCATGTGTGAGTGGCGTTGCATGTGTGAGTGGCGTTGCATGTGTGAGTGGCGTTGCATGTGCGAGTGGTGATGCGTGTGTGAGTGGCGTTACGTGTTTGAGTGGGGTTGCGTGGATGAGTGGGGTTGTGTGGATGAGTGGCGTTGCATGTGTGAGTGGCGTTGCGTGAGTGAGTGGCGTTGCGTGTGTGAGTGGCGTTGCATGTGTGAGTGGCGTTGCATGTGTGAGTGGCGTTGCATGTGTTAGTGGCGTTGCATGTGTGAGTGGCGTTGCATGTGTGAGTGGCATTGCGTGTGTGAGTGGCGTTGCATGTGTGAGTGGCATTGCGTGTGTGAGTGGCGTTGCGTGTGTGAGTGGCATTGCGTGTTTGAGTGGCGTTGCGTGTGTGAGTGGCGTTGCGTGTGTGAGTGGGGTTGCGTGGATGAGTGGGGTTGCGTGGATGAGTGGGGTTGCGTGGATGAGTGGGGTTGCGTGGATGAGTGGCGTTGCATGGGTGAGTGGCGTTGCATGTGTGAGTGACGTTGCGTGTGTGAGTGGCGTTGCGTGTGTGAGTGGCGTTGCATGTGTGAGTGGCGTTGCAAGTATGAGTGGCGTTGCGTGGATGAGTGGCGTTGCGTGTGTGAGTGGTGTTGCGTGTGTGAGTGGCGTTGCGTGTGTGAGTGGCGTTGCGTGTGTGAGTGGCATTGCGTGTGTGAGTGGTGTTGCATGTGTGAGTGGCGTTGCATGTGTGAGTGGCGTTGCATGTGTGAGTGGCGTTGCGTGTTTGAGTGGCGTTGCGTGTTTGAGTGGGGTTGTGTGGATGAGTGGGGTTGCGTGGATGAGTGGCATTGCGTGTGTGAGTGGGTTGCGTGAGTGAGTGGTGTTGCGTGTGTGAGTGGCGTTGCATGTGTGAGTGGCGTTGCAAGTGTGAGTGGCGTTGCGTGTGTGAGTGGCATTGCTTGTGTGAGTGGCGTTGCGTGTGTGAGTGGCGTTGCGTGTGTGAGTGGCATTGCGTGTGTGAGTGGCGTTGCGTGTGTGAGTGGCGTTGCGTGTGTGAGTGGCGTTGCGTGTGTGAGTGGTGTTGCGTGTGTGAGTGGCGTTGCGTGTGTGAGTGGGGTTGCGTGGATGAGTGGGGTTGCTTGGATGAGTGGGGTTGCATGGATGAGTGGCGTTGCGTGTGTGAGTGGCGTTGCGTGGATGAGTGGCGTTGCGTGGATGAGTGGCGTTGCGTGTGTGAGTTGCATGTGTGAGTGGCATTGCGTGTGTGAGTGGCGTTGCGTGTGTGAGTGGCGTTGCATGTGTGAGTGGCGTTGCATGTGTGAGTGGCGTTGCATGTGTGAGTGGCGTTGCATGTGTGAGTGGCATTGCATGTGTGAGTGGTGTTGCATGTGTGAGTGGCATTGCATGTGTGAGTGGCGTTGCATATGTGAGTGGCGTTGCATGTGTGAGTGGCGTTGCATGTTTGAGTGGCGTTGCGTGTTTGAGTGGCGTTGCGTGGATGAGTGGCATTGCGTGGATGAGTGGGGTTGCGTGGATGAGTGGCGTTGCGTTTGTGAGTGGCATTGCGTGTGTGAGTGGCGTTGCTTTGGGCGAGTGGTGTTGCGTGTGTGAGTGGCGTTGCATGTGTGAGTGGCGTTGCATGTGTGAGTGGCGTTGCATGTGTGAGTGGCGTTGCGTGGATGAGTGGCGTTGCGTGGATGAGTGGGGTTGCGTGGATGAGTGGCATTGCGTGAGTGAGTGGCGTTGCGTGTGTGAGTGGCATTGCGTGTGTGAGTGGCATTGCTTTGAGTGAGTGGCGTTGCATGTGTGAGTGGCGTTGCATGTGTGAGTGGCGTTGCATGTGTGAGTTGCATTGCATGTGTGAGTGGCGTTGCATGTGTGAGTGGCATTGCATGTGTGAGTGGCGTTGCATGTGTGAGTGGCGTTGCATGTGTGAGTGGCGTTGCATGTAAGAGTGGCATTGCGTGGATGAGTGGCGTTGCATGGATGAGTGGTGTTGCGTGGATGAGTGGCGTTGCGTGTGTGAGTTGCGTGTGTGAGTGGCGTTGCTTTGGGTGAGTGGCGTTGCGTGTGTGAATGGCGTTGCATGTGTGAGTGGCGTTGCATGTGTGAGTGGCGTTGCATGTGTGAGTGGCGTTGCATGTGTGAGTGGCGTTGCATGTTTGAGTGGCGTTGCGTGTTTGAGTGGCATTGCGTGTTTGAGTGGCGTTGTGTGGATGAGTGGGGTTGCGTGTATGAGTGGCATTGCGTGTGTGAGTGGCGTTGCGTGAGTGAGTTGCGTTGCGTGTGTGATGGCGTTGCATGTGTGAGTGGCGTTGCATGTGTGAGTGGCGTTGCATGTGTGAGTGGCGTTGCATGTGTGAGTGGCGTTGCGTGGATGAGTGGCGTTGCGTGTGTGGGTTGCGTGTGTGAGTGGTGTTGCTTTGAGTGAGTGGCGTTGCGTGGGTGAGTGGCGTTGCATGTGTGAGTGTTGTTGCGTGGGTGAGTGGCGTTGCGTGGGTGAGTGGTGTTGCATAAGTGAGTGGCGTTGCGTGGGTGAGTGGCGTTGCGTGGGTGAGTGGGGTTGCATGTGTGAGTGGTGTTGCTGGGGTGAGGGGCGTTGCGTGGGTGAGTGTGGCATTGAGTGGGTGATAGTGGGCTTGCGTGGGTGATAGTGGGCTTGCGTGGGTGTGAGTGGCGTTGCGTGGGTGTGAGTGGCGTTGCGTGTCTGAAAGTGGTGTTGCGTGGGTGAGTGGCGTTGCGTGTGTGAGTGGTGTTGCGTGAGTGAGTTGCGTTGCATGTGTGAGTGTTGTTGCGTGGGTGAGTGGCGTTGCGTGGGTGAGTGGCGTTGCATGTGTGAGTGGCGTTGCATGTGTGAGTGGCGTTGCATGTGTGAGTGGCGTTGCATGTGTGAGTGGCGTTGCGTGGATGAGTGGCGTTGCATGGATGAGTGGCGTTGCGTGGATGAGTGGGGTTGCGTGGGTGAGTTGTGTTGCTTGTGTGAGTGGTGTTGCTTGGGTGAGTGGTGTTGCTTGAGTGAGTGTGGCATTGCGTGGGTGATAGTGGGCTTGCGTGGGTATGAGTGGCGTTGCGTGTCTGAAAGTGGTGCTGTGTGGGTGAAAGTGGCACTGCGTGGGTGTGAGAGGCTTTGCGTGTGTGAGTGGTGTTGCTTTGAGTGAGTGGCGTTGCGTGGGTGAGTGGCGTTGCATGTGTGAGTGTTGTTGCGTGGGTGAGTGGCGTTGCGTGGGTGAGTGGTGTTGCATAAGTGAGTGGCGTTGCGTGGGTGAGTGGCGTTGCGTGGGTGAGTGGGGTTGCATGTGTGAGTGGTGTTGCTGGGGTGAGGGGCGTTGCGTGGGTGAGTGTGGCATTGCGTGGGTGATAGTGGGCTTGCGTGGGTGATAGTGGGCTTGCGTGGGTGTGAGTGGCGTTGCGTGGGTGTGAGTGGCGTTGCGTGTCTGAAAGTGGTGTTGCGTGGGTGAGTGGCGTTGCGTGTGTGAGTGGTGTTGCGTGAGTGAGTTGCGTTGCATGTGTGAGTGTTGTTGCGTGGGTGAGTGGCGTTGCGTGGGTGAGTGGCGTTGCATGTGTGAGTGGCGTTGCATGTGTGAGTGGCGTTGCATGTGTGAGTGGCGTTGCATGTGTGAGTGGCGTTGCGTGGATGAGTGGCGTTGCATGGATGAGTGGCGTTGCGTGGATGAGTGGGGTTGCGTGGGTGAGTTGTGTTGCTTGTGTGAGTGGTGTTGCTTGGGTGAGTGGTGTTGCTTGAGTGAGTGTGGCATTGCGTGGGTGATAGTGGGCTTGCGTGGGTATGAGTGGCGTTGCGTGTCTGAAAGTGGTGCTGTGTGGGTGAAAGTGGCACTGCGTGGGTGTGAGAGGCTTTGCGTGAGTGAGTGAGTGAGTGGCGTTGCGTGGATGAGTGGCGTTGCATGTGTGAGTGCACGGCCTGCGGCCGTGTGAAGTGATAAGCCTTTGAAGTACACAGGCATGTGCGTTGCGTGTCTGAAAGTGGTGCTGTGTGGGTGAAAGTGGCACAGAGCCTTTGATGTGGCTTGGCGCAGGAGAAATGCTGCTGCTGCTAATTAAATATAAAAAGTGTTTAGGGAGTCTCGGCTGCCGAGAGTAACAAGGCAGTGCTGGGAGGGGGGCTGCGCACCAACTGAAGTGCTCTGGTTGCACGGCCTCCGGCCATGTGAAGTGATAAGCCTTTGAAGTACACAGGCATGCTGTGACGGAGGTGTGAGAGGTCTGGCAGGGAACAGATGGCCTGGCCGTGAAGCAGGGGGCGGGGCAGCGCTGGGGAAGCCTGTGGGAGGGTGATTGATGCCTTTGATGTGGGGAGGGAGGAGAGCCTTTTGCGAGCCTTGTGCAGGAGAAACGCTGCCGATGCGCGTGCATGTTTAATCACGTGATTCACGTGAACTTCATGAAAACCGCGGCTGAAAGCCCTTGGTTTGACGATGATTTTGGCCACTTGAATTCTCGTTCCCTCAATGCGCTTGCGCGCATTGTAGGTCACGAGACCTAAAAATGAAGGTAAGAGAAACCCTATTGAAATATCCCCTGAAGGGAGGTGGCAAGCTGGTTAAGACACCCCTGGCACAATTGACGGTCTCACACGTAGCAGTGAAAATCGGCACAGGGCCGACTCCACTTGAACAGCATTGTATTGACTCTCTGACAAATTAAGCACGGTGCCAAGTCTGCAGTGACAATGGCGATCCCCTCTGGATCTCACGTGCACCATCCAACGCTTCCCAGAAAGGGCGCACTATAAAAAGTACTGTAGTGCACAACTTCTGCACAGTGCTTGAGGATCACCAGCGGTAGCAACGTGCTGTGCAAATACGAAGGCCAATAAAAAGCAACCCCAGTCCCCACTTTTGCTTAAAATGACATGGGTGTGTGAGGCATGGCCACGAAGCTCAGCAGATATTAGTAGGAAATAATGTAATTGTGCGCGCAGAGAAGATATCTGTCTTTATCATGTCATGTGATCTGATTCCTTGTGGGATTGAGATGCACCGTACCAAGAAATAAATAAATGTATGCACACTATATTTCTAGATGATCTATGTTTATAATTTGGGACATGTGCTTCACATGGATTTAAGTGCACGTCGATTTTTTGAGTGGAGATATTTAAGCACGGTCTGTTTTTGAGTCTGCGTTTTTGCAAAGAATGTTTTCCTGTGAAAACATTACACTAAAAGCAACCAACATGACTACACACCGCTGTGCCCTGCATGGTGTCTGCTAGGAGATGCTACCCGTCCCTCAGGAGCTTCCAGCAGTGCCTATGTCGGCTCTGGCATTACCTTCTTAAAGAAAGGAATGAACTTGCATTGGAGGTGAGGGTGGTGATGCAGCTAATACTACTGAGGGGGCAGTGGGCTGCCCGGACCCTTAGCCTCCTCTTCCTCTAGCATGAGAGGCTGATGATTTGGTGGTTTCCAGGATACCAGGGGGAGGAGTAAGGGAGGGAGAAGAGGAGGGTGGGAAAAATAAAAGGTAAAGGTTAAGGAGTTGCAGGGTGCGGGGTAACTTGTAGAAAGTGATTTGGGAAACAAAGGAGGAGGGAAAGAGTAGAAGGAGGAAGAAAAGATTGAAATGAAGTAAGAGACGCATAAAGGAAGGACGGGCAAAATGTGTTCGAAATTAAGTGAAATCAAAAAGCGGGAGAGATAAAGAGGAGTGCAAGGGGAAGAAGGGTAAAACAGCAGAGAGGTACAAAGGTTTGTAAGTGTTGAAAGAATAATCAGATGGAGGGGGTGTAGGAGAAGAGATAAGAAGGAAAGGAGTAAATGGTAAGAGAAATAGTTGAGAGTTGGATGTGAAGTGATGGGCAAAGAGAACAAGCTTGCCCTTAGGGAATTAGAACGCTTAAAGTTACAAAAGTTTAAAGCAGCAGAGTATTAAATGATTTGCTCAGAATCACAGGAAGTTGAGCTGCGGGCGGGGTTCAAACCTTTTTCCTAAGTCAGCAGCTTTCTTTGGCCGCTAGGCCACCTTTCCTCCCTTCAAATACAGTGACTGTGTGCATACTGTCACCTACCTTGTTATAATTGATTAAATAATGCTTTAATAAATTACAAATATCAATCACAGTGCAGAAAGGAAAAAGGTGGAGAAAAGAATGACAACACGCATCGCCTGGGGTAAAATCCATGTGACAGACTGATTAAGTGCAAGTGTTGACAATTAGGTGCCGATGGTTAGCACCAGCAACCACTGGCTCAAATTAAGCACTGACTGGCTCTGAAGCACGTGATGGTGTAACACAGTAGGCAGTCAAGTATGGTGTACATAATCATACTGAAGGTTGACTCCTATCGTGATCTGTTCCAGCGTAGCTACCTGAGGCAGGGACAGGGAGGGAGCTACTGTGGATTTGTATTTCAAGTAATACATTGATGTACTGTCCACTGCACTCACCCGGGCTTCCAAAGACAACGCCCTGCACAAATGAACACCAAATATTTGTAACTTTTATATTGTAGGACTCCTCCGCTGTTTTAAGGAGATAGCCAGAGAAATCAACTCAAAGAATGGTAGTGCTTGAGTCATGAAACATAAGAGATGTTTGCTTTGTGATTTTCTTATGAACATAAAATATTAAGTTTGCTCCACAGATATTACATTTTGAGAAAATGATTACTTATTTATTTTTTGTTGTAATATGTATTGCAAGCTTGCCCTTAGGGAATTAGAAAGCTTAAAGTTACAAACAAGAGTATTGAATGATTTGCTCAGAATCACAGGAAGTTGAGCTGCGGGCGGGATTCGAACCTTGTTCCTAAGTCAGCAGCTTTCTTTGGCCGCTAGGCCACCTTTCCTCCCTTCGAATACAGTGACTGTGTGCATACTGTCACCTAGCCCTTGCCACAATCCCACGCATCCATAGATCCATCATGGGAGGAAGATCCTTCTCATACTTAGCGGCCAAAACTTGGAACTCTCTCCCCATCCACCTCCGCCTTACTCAGAATCCACCTCTCCTTCAGAAAACAACTAAAAACTTGGATATTCGATAAGTAAAGTACCCACCTCCCTCAAGCACCTTGAGAACCTCTGGGTGAGTAGTGCGCTATATAAATTTCAAACTTGAATTTGAACTTGAAATGTTTAAAGCAGCAGAGTATTAAATGATTTGCTCAGAACCACAGGACGTTGAGCTGCGGGCGGGATTCGAACCTTGTTCCTAAGTCAGCAGCTTTTTTTGGCCGCTAGGCCACCTTTCCTCCCTTCGAATACAGTGACTGTGTGCATACTGTCACCTACCTTGTTATAATTGATTAAACAATGTTTTAATAAATTACAAATATCAATCACAGTGCAGAAAGGCAAAAGGTGGAGAAAAGAATGACAACACGCATCGCCTGGGGTTAAATGTATAACGTTAGAGTCGCAGGCAGACTGACTTCCCATATTGTACTATTAACCCACTGTCAGTTCCACAGAATGTCATTGTACCGTAAAAAAATGAGAAGTAGGTCAGCACATCTTAAAGTAACATGTTTGAAATAACCTGATCTTTCGTGCAGCATTTCTATGGCGGATTTCAAACAGTGACAGGGGTGGCGAGCTGCCAAAGTTCACAAATTAAACAGGCCCCAGAACGGCAGCGTGATCTCTGACGCCTAAAACGCCTTGAATACTGCTCGACTTTTCAGCACCCTTACAACTTTCAATTTCCAAGCGGCACCATCAAATGGGTCCAATTATTATATCAATACCAGCCTTCTTTCCGAGGGGGATGAAAGAACCGCAAATCCCAGCAGACGCCGCTATTCTGCAGCTAGGGATGATGTCATCTACAACAAGTCGGACACACGGACAGGGGGGGGGAACGGACAGCGGGGGGGCGGGAACGGACAGCGGGGGGGGACAGCGGGAGGGGGGGCGGGAAGGCAAGGAAAAGAAACAAGCACTCACCTGGACTTCCTCCGGCGGCGGTCGGCCGCGGAATGGGAAAAACAAACGTGGATGACCAAAAAAAATAAATCCCGCCCACGGCCGCAATGACAATCGAAGACAGAAGAAATCGCGGGAACGCCCACGAATCTAGTCCGGCCATGACGGACAGATCTCTGTTCCAATGGCTAGCCTCCATTTATGGAGCTAGCCAATGGAACAGAGGGGCGGATTCCAAGCCACACTCTTTCTAACATTAGATTTCGCCTGCGCCGAAAAGCTGCGCAGAGTGCAGCCTTCGGAGAGGCGAAACCTAAACAAGCATTTACAATGCAACGGTTTCGCCTTTTCAAAAGTTAGAGCTATTGGCATTGTAAATGGCAACCTTTTTGTTTATGAGTTGGTTTTGAAAACAGATAAATAAATGGCATTGTCATTTACAATGCCAATAGCTTAATCTCTCGCAAATGCCACCCACACACACCCACAGAGAGCCCCCCCACACAGAGCCCCCCCCACACACACAGAGCCCCCCAGACACACCCACACAGAGCCCCCCCACACAGAGCCCTCCCCACACACCCACACAGAGCCCCCCCACACAGAGCCCTCCCCACACACACCCACACAGAGCCCCCCCACACAGAGCCCTCCCCACACACCCACACAGAGCCCCCCCACACCATATAAGTTTCCGCTCTCAGACCTTTCATATGAAAGAACAGAAGTGAAGGTTGGCAACTCTATTGTTTTTAGTAAACTTATACAACACTCAGCACTGTACATGCTGTGCGCACTTCTCAAGATTCAAGATTCAAAGATAGCTTTATTCGGTATTTGACAAACACCATATAAGCAAACATTACAAAAATACGATTAAAACAACGTTATTTAAACATTTACATACTAAAGGAGATTGTTACAAAAATACATATTCATTACCCTAGTCATTCAATTAATCTAATATTAAAAACCCTTTAAAAAATTTTTTTCTAGAAAGCGATTGATATATGTGTCGTTACATTTGCATGATAGAGGGGTCGAGGTAAATATGACATATTTATGTATTATATGGTGTTATTAGGCACAGAATAATACTTCTACAAACCCTCAACCTACTAATCGCTTCTCATAGACCCTCTACATTTTATAATGAACGACAGGAATTTTATCATCACTCCAATAGTACATTCGTCTTGAAGCAGATACAATCTGTGGAGGGCTGCTTTACAACTTCTCAGGCCCCACAGTTTTAACAGAGGCAATAGATGTTTTTTCCTACCCCATTGATAGTACTTGCAGAAGAGTATGCAATGTATGTTAGACTGAGTGGCTACTCCGTCACACGGGCAATTAATCATTTTCACTGACCAATCATTCGGGGCAGGGAACGTTATTAACCTGAAAAAACAGTCTGTCCTCAGACGAGCTAACAGCATTCTATGGTAAGGGGAGATATTTGGCGCCAGATAAGGATGTAAACCGTGTTCATACAAAATCTGGCGGTGGGCTATAATGGTGGACTTATTCCCATCTAAATAATATCTCCTCTCCTCCAATAGGCCAAGACACGTCTCTTTTAATGCTTTTTTGGGGATTTGGGCGCATGATGTTGGGTCTGAAAAGAATTCTGGGTTGCCGATGGAGTTCAGGAATTTTTTTACGTAGGCTAGCCAAGGTTGTTTAGCGCCATTTCCTTGCTGCAGGCAATCCTGAATTACCTCCCTATTGAAGGTCGTGTCCTCGCATGTCCAGATCTTATGCCACAACATAACTGGCGCTATCTTTATAATGTCACTAATGTGAGATCTATCCAGTTCGTTGTGGCAGATGGTAGTGGATGTGGAACGCGGGACTCCTAAGAGGTACCTCAGGAAAGCATTCTCCACCCTTTGGATTTCGGAGCTATCTGCAAGTCCCCAAATCCCCGCCCCATAAACAGCTGTGGACACACATTTAGCTGCATAGATCTTTAGTAGTGTGTCTACCGGTTTCCCGCCCAGTTTTTTAGCAAATTGCTTAACCGCCCCTATTGCGCGGGCAAAGGCCAGGTTTCGGGAGGTAATCGCTGCAGACCATGTCCCCCTATTATTAAAAATGATACCCAGGTAGGAAAAAGTTTTCGACGTCGCTATCTTTGAATTATTAACAAAGGTTTTGCAGTCTGGCACTTTTTTTCTCGTTGTGCATGACATCGTGAAAGTTTTCCCCACATTTATTATAAGGCCTCTAGAGCTCATGAAGGTTGCAAAGCCTGTTAGTGCCTTTTGGAGTCCCCGCTGAGTGCGGGCCATTATCACCGCATCATCAGCATATAACAATAACGGGACTGCGAGTCCGTTTATCTTGGGGTAATCCACCTCCAGGACATTCATCGAGTCTGCTACCTCGTTTATATACAGATTAAATAAAAACGGTGCAAGGATGCAACCCTGGCGAACGCCCTTTGCAATTGGGAATTTTCTAGTTTGCTCGCCGTTTTTGCCATATCTCACCGTAGCTCCTGCATCTCTGTAAAGTTCCTGGATAAAAGTTAGGATGTTTTTGTCTATCCCCATTTTAGTCAGGGTTTTCCACAGGGTTCCATGATCCAGACAATCGAAAGCCGAAGTTAAATCGACAAATGTCAGGAACAAGTTCCCTTTTTTTGATCCAATATATTTGTTTATTATAAGGGACAGGTTTAAACCCTGCTCTATGGTTCCCACCCCCGACTTAAAACCATATTGAAATTTTGAGAGTATCCCGTTAGTCTTGGACCAGATTTGTAGTTTGGTTAGTAGCACCCTGCCAGCAACCTTCATTAAATTATCTAACAGAGAAATAGGGCGATAACATTTTGGGTCTTGTCTATCTCCTTTTTTGAATATTGGAATGACTATCGCTTCCTTCCATGTGTTGGGGAAACCTAATTTGGTATAAGCATTTAGGACATTTGCCAGTAAGGGTGCCCAGAGATCTACGTTCCCTTTAAATAGATCAATGGGTACACCGTCAGGCCCTGGAGCCTTTAGGCTTGCACTCTGAGAAATCGCTTGTTCCAGGTCTGCAGGGGTGAACATTACTTTTAATGGGAAATTTCCCTGTGGTTGTAGAAGGATCTCACTCCCCTCAGCCAACTCCTCTTGTGAGGTCAACACAAGTGAGTCTTTCTTGTAAAGGGCAGTGAAATGCTTGACCCAGACATCTTCAGCTATGCCAATTTCCATGGTGTCTACCTTCCTATCTAGAAAAAAGGGGGCATTTACCTCTTTCCAGAAGGACGTATTATCCCTTAGTGCACTTGCCTTTATCAAGGCTTCCCAAGCTGCATTTTTGAGTTCTTTCTTCCTTGTCAGGAGAGTCAGCTTGTAAGCTTGTCTAGCCTCCTTGACTTGGCTGCTATCCCTGGGTATAGTCTTTAAAGCCTGTAAAAGTGCTTTATGAGCACTTGTGCAGGCTCGGTTAAACCAGCCATATATTCTCGTTTCCTCCCTTGCCTTTAATTTTTTGGTTAGCTTAGCGTTTATTTCTGCTTTAATCTCATCAAATGCCTGTATTATTTGTTCTGGGTTAGTGCTTAGTTCCAGGCAGGTGTTAAATTGTCTAGTTTCTTTCTGTAATAGATCTTTCAGAAAGTTCGTGGGTTCAATTTTTGCCCATTTAATGGCATAGCCATTTTTCCTGGCCAGTGCCACTGAACGGCCATGCAATATATCCGTGGTGCTTATTTTTTGCGTGCCCGGTTTCCCTAGTTTAAGGGAAGTACTAATGGGAAAGTGGTCACTTATTGCTAGGCCCTCCGTTTCAAACCCGCCCACCCAACCTTGGTTCCTATTTGAAACCAGGATAAAGTCTATTACAGTACCTGCCCCATGACCAAAAAAGGTTGTTTGAAACACTACGGGTGGCTGGCAAAGTTCATTTGCAAAAGCCAAATCCCATTCATGCATGAATTGATTTAGCAGATTTCCCCCTAGGGAGTGTTCAAAATGTGTGGTGGGATCCCCTTGTGAGTCAAAAATGCCACAGTTTTTTGTTTGGCTATAGGGACATAGGTGACAATTAAAATCCCCTGCTATCAGTAAGCAGTCTGCCGCCTGGCCGCCTTTCTTTAACAGTGAATCCAATTCCGCTATTAGAATTTTTACCTCTACTTTTGGCATATTATTATAAAGGTTTATCAGAAAGAAGGAGCGCCCATTTAATTTAAAAGACAATCCTTGTAGTGAACTCCCTACACCTGCTTTTGGCCCATTTGCCTCATACATATTCTGTTCTATGTTACAGAGGTTAGAGGTAAAAATACAAAGTCCCCCCGAGCCCCTGCCTCGGTTACCCTGGATCGAGGGAACGTAGAAAGTGCTAAACCCCTCTACTGATGTCTCATATGGGTCCCAACACTCCTGTAGGCAGACTATATCCTGCTTTTCCATAAAAGTTAGGAATAGCTGGTCACGCGCTTTTTTCGCAAGCCCAGCAATATTCCAGGAAGATATCTTAAGCAGACAAAACCCCTCCGTGATAGGGCAGGGTTCTTCCTGCCTAAGTTGTGAGACCATGCCCTCTTGCAAGGCTTCGTTCTCGTTATCGAGTTGGGTCTTAGTCCTATCTACTGTACTCAGATATGGTTTTTTGTTGGTAATTTCAGTTTTGGGCCCGGTTCCGTTCTCGGTCCGTGACCTGCTAGATTTTTCTGTTAACTGCTGGCTTAGCCGGTTTCCTCCACACGTGTCTTGCACTAGTATAATCTCTGGCATCACAGGGTTAGTATTTTCTACTAGGGAAGGGACATCATGGATCTTATGTAGGGGAGCAGTGACTTCTAAAACCCCTGTGGTGACCTTTATTGGTCAATCGACCATGTCTAGACAGTCGAATCTGTTCCTCATGGGAACCCCCTCCCAGTAATCGAAATTTGGGTTGCCTCTACTATGGTACCAGGGGCGGAAATTCCAGCCTCTGTTCCATCCATTATTATTGTTATTCCTATTTCTGTTTCTATTAGTGTACCCCACCTGTGTCCAGGGCCAATCCTGAACATCATCCCATCCAGTTCTGTTTTCGTAATTCGGGGTATTTAACGGAGGATAGAAAAAGGAAAGGCGCTGTACATCCACCCCCCCCCCTTTTTTCAAGTGCTGGCCAGGAAGAGATATAGTCAGCCATAGCAGGATCGTCACAGTTGACTATAACGCAGTCACCCTGTAAGCTTTTTTTAGTATCCCCAATCCAAAACACTCTTCTAACTGAGTTGATTCTGCTATGATGCGATGGCTGTATAGGTCTGTTTTGGCTAAGCCATTGCAGAACTTTGTTTCTCAGTGACCACTGGGGCTCATCCGAGCCCTCTGGTAATTCTGAGACCCCTGTTAGGACAACAGTGAACGGGGTGGCCTCAGGTGGAAGATGGAACGGCCGTCTAGGTCTAGATCCCGTCCTCTGTTTCCCCTGAGCTTGAGAGGGCTGCGATTTTTGGAGTTTTTGTGTATTCTCCTTTAGGTTTGCTAGCTGAGTATTTAGGGCTACTAGGGCTGGGGTGGGTTGTGCGTTATCACTAGTGGTGACGAGTTGGCCCTTTCCCTCTACAGTTTGGGGTTTAGGAGTATTTTGTGGATTCTGTTTGACATTTTTAATGGTCTGGATGTTACCTTCTTTATCTGGTCCACAGGACTTTGGGCAAACAGCTGGTGTTGTGGATGGCTGAGTTGGTTTAGCCGATTTGGCCGGTTTACTTGGTTGTTTGGTCTTCCCCTCCCCCATGTCTAGGATGCTAAGTGACTTCTGCGTGAATGCAGGAGTATTTAATTTGGCGAGTTGTTTTTCAATTACCCTTATGCTTTTCTCCAGGGGTTTCAGATGGTATTTTAACAGTTCCCCCATGCTGTTTGTGAGAAAATCGTGTAGCGTCACACATGAGGTACAGGGTTTTTGTATGCCCCCTACTGCGCCTAGTGTATCTTGGTTCCCCAGTGGCGTGATGTTCCGTGGGGGCGTGTTTAGGATCACACTATTGGTTGGTGATGGTGTTTGCGACACTACGGTGTTGTTACTGTTTATGTTCAGGTTGCTGGGAATCCCACCATTTGGAGGAGCTAATAAATGCACATGTGGGTTCGCCCCCTTGTTTAACCTCTTAGGTATGGCACCCTCCCTGGCCCCCGTGGTGTTGGATTCTGTGGCCATTTCATGATTATGTAGGAGTTGTAAATCTGGTGTTTTTTCCAGATCCTCCCTGGAATCAGAATCGGAACCTAGTGACAACTGTGTTGCTGACAAATCCACAGTGTTTGGAACTGTGTGAACTAATGCACTTGTTGGATTCAGCAGGGGTATGATCGACCCCTTTTGTATAGGGGTTTGTGCTGAGGCCAGCGGGCCCATAGACGATCTTTTTCTGGCCATCTCCAGTTCGTGAGACACCCGTCGATCTATCAATTGGATAGTATTGTCAATGGCTGCATTGGCCTTGTGTAGGAATAGGTCAAGTGGACCCGTTATGTCGGTGGTTTTGTCTGTTTTTTTGCTTCTAGTGACTCTGGACATAATTAGGCGCTCTGCGTCACAGGGGCTATAACTTGTGGGTCTCGAGCAAAACTAGTATCGCTGTTACAACTAGAATATGAGGTCCCACTAATTTATGACCACACAGAGCAGCAAGTGGACGGAGGGAAATATAGACAAAAAAACAGAAATAGAAATACCGTGGCCCAGTCCAGTCCTGCACAGTCTGTAACGGGCTGAAACGGGCCCGCCCTTGGCCCGGGCTTCGCCTCGCGCTTCTCCACGCGCGCGTCCCGCGTTGCGTGAAGTATGGTTTAATTTAAAGGGAGGGTGAAAGGGCGTTACCGCCGGGGGAAGAGGCACCAGGTGGTGGAAGCAAAGGCTTCTGGTCCTCGCAGTCCCCCGGTGCAGGCAGCCAACCAGAGTGGGGTCTAGCGCACGCTGGGAGCTGTTGGACACTCCGTCGATCAAGGAGGAGCTCCCACCAGCAGCGCGACCTCGAAGGGTTTCTCCAGGCAAGTTTGGCGCTAGTCCGCTTCCAAAACGTCCTTCAGCGCAGCAGTAGCTCGGTTTTTGTGAGTGGCACCTGCGAAGCGGGTGTCACGAAAGGTAAATAGGGAACGGCAGGTGATGGGCGTTACCGCCGGGGGAAGAGGCACCAGGTGGTGGAAGCAAAGGCTTCTGGTCCTCGCAGTCCCCCGGTGCAGGCAGCCAACCAGAGTGGGGTCTAGCGCACGCTGGGAGCTGTTGGACACTCCGTCGATCAAGGAGGAGCTCCCACCAGCAGCGCGACCTCGAAGGGTTTCTCCAGGCAAGTTTGGCGCTAGTCCGCTTCCAAAACGTCCTTCAGCGCAGCAGTAGCTCGGTTTTTGTGAGTGGCACCCGCGAAGCGGGTGTCACGAAAGGTAAATAGGGAACGGCAGGTGATGGGCGTTACCGCCGGGGGAAGAGGCACCAGGTGGTGGAAGCAAAGGCTTCTGGTCCTCGCAGTCCCCCGGTGCAGGCAGCCAACCAGAGTGGGGTCTAGCGCACGCTGGGAGCTGTTGGACACTCCGTCGATCAAGGAGGAGCTCCCACCAGCAGCGCGACCTCGAAGGGTTTCTCCAGGCAAGTTTGGCGCTAGTCCGCTTCCAAAACGTCCTTCAGCGCAGCAGTAGCTCGGTTTTTGTGAGTGGCACCCGCGAAGCGGGTGTCACGAAAGGTAAATAGGGAACGGCAGGTGATGGGCGTTACCGCCGGGGGAAGAGGCACCAGGTGGTGGAAGCAAAGGCTTCTGGTCCTCGCAGTCCCCTGGTGCAGGCAGCCAACCAGGGTGGGGTCTAGCGCACGCTGGGAGCTGTTGGACACTCCGTCGATCAAGGAGGAGCTCCCACCAGCAGCGCGACCTCGAAGGGTTTCTCCAGGCAAGTTTGGCGCTAGTCCGCTTCCAAAACGTCCTTCAGCGCAGCAGTAGCTCGGTTTTTGTGAGTGGCCACTTCTCTAAAGTGGAAAAGACACTGGCTTGATGTCTCTAAATGTACCGTGTGTTTGTATGCAGGGGGCGGTCTCTGCCAAATGCTGGTTACTTCGAGGTGAGGGGGGCACAAGGTATCTAGTGTGCAGCCAGAGTTGAGACTGCTGGGCGGGCGGCCCTTGACATGAAAATGAAAGTAAATAAGAAACTCAGGTGATCTGTTCGAGGGACGGCCCGCTACCGCAAAATGCTACAACGGGGTAGTGGGGGCTCCACACAATCGTGCCAGAGGCCTCAACACAGACTGTTCCAGCCCACACAACCACCCCATCCCCAGGGCTTCATGTTATCCGGTGGGTGCAGGCGGGGACCACCGGCACTCTTCTTTGGGGACGGTACTCATTGATAGCCATTAGTCTTTGACCCAACGGCGGAAAGAAAGAGGGAGAGCAAGACCGACAACAGTGGCAAAGGGAGAACACACAGATGAAAAGGAACCCAGGCGTGTCCAACCTAGGTGCAGGAAAGCTATACTGGTGGATAAACAGACATGGTGTGACATACAGACTAGACGTATATAAACAAATGGGGTCAAGAGGGAATATTTATTGACCATTCTTTGCTATCATCCCTAATGTGTTACAAACTAATTAATAAAATAACAATGAGTCAGAAGAAATAGAACTATCTAGAAAAACTGTATTATCTAAACAGGGGTACAATCACGAAATCCACAGAGAGTAATTTGCGGTGAAAAATAATGTTTCCCATCAGATTCCCATCCTGTACCGCCCTACATCATTTGGGATCCTTCACCCGAAGGAAGTGGTAAACATCCACTATGGATTAGGTAGACTGTAGACTAATCTGGTAAAAGGAAACTCAAGTGTAGTGGCGAAATTGAGTGGCATCAGGGGGTAACCTGACTAGCAGTGCAAGAAATTGTGATAAAGTAACAGTGCTTTGTGCAAACTGAATGGTTAAGATTGGGTTGTGGAAGTGGAAAAGAACAATTTTAATAGGATCCTATCCACACCCAAAGATAAAAACAGTGCAAAGTAGTGTTAAACAAATGACTACTGAGATGGATTGTAGGTCGACATGTTTCTGCAGTTGGTATAGAGTCAAACGATCTCCTCCTGCTTCATCAGGACCTTAACACAATGCTACTGCGTAATGTAAAAAAGTGAAGTAAAAATAGTTTATATCACCTGGAATTCGCCCGTGCAGATGATCCATATGGTCACACAATAACAGTGAACGAACAAACAGAAATAGACACACAGTTATTGGCAATAGTCTATAAAACACACACTTTTCGTGATAGATTACGTATGCCAATGGTTTTTTGGTCATTGGTTTCTTTTTAGTAAACAATCCTATATTTATCATCATGTTAGGATAAAGGACAACGGATATAGTTATATCCACTCACCCAAATTGTGGGGAATAAACACCCCACCTCACCTGGCTACAGCTCAGGTAAAACGGAGCACCGCTCTGTAGGAAGAGAAGAATAAAGAAAAATGAAGGAAGGACTGGGAAGCTGTATTCATTACATAATATTGTTCAATGAAGTTATGTATATATCCGGTCTTTTATGTTAAGCATGTGCTCCCTTATGATATGGTGACAAACATTCAAAAATTCTGAGCTTTCAAAATATATATATTTTGCCTTGTTCGTTTAAGCGATATAGTAGGGCAGAATGTGAAAAAACACTAGGATAGTCACAGACACGAACCAGCCGGTTGTTCGTGTAGGGCGTGTTTTTATAATTGATTTCTTCTCTTGTTTAAGCGCCAACTTTAACTAGGAAAGTGAGGCTCAATCGTGAAAGAAAGGCACCAGGAGCGCCTAAAAGCAGTTGCTTGGTTCTAGCAAGTAAGCAGACACGAACCGACCAGTTGTTCGTGTAAGGCGTTTTGTTACGATCGGATATTTCTTATATTTAAACGCCAACTTTAGCTTGGAAACTAAGGCTCAGCCATGGAAAAAAGGGGCACGAGAAACGCCTGAAGCCATTACTTAATTCTACCCCTTGTCTTTTGTTACAGACGGGCTGAGAGGCATTAGACGAGACACTATTAAGAGCGTATTAACGGAAATATATTCACCGCAGTGAAATGTTGTTAGGCGTTCCCCACGGCTTGCTTACCTGTCCGTCGGTACTCCGGACATCAGTCTGGGCTGTCTTCGTGGGAGGTACCTGGACGGACAGGAAGCAGCCATAAGAACGCTATGATTACGTGCCATGATGTCACGTGGTCACGTAGAAACGTCATGGTCTGATTGGATTTGTAGTACATGCGGACCATATCGCGTACAGATAGTAAACAAATATTGCCATCATGCTTACACGTGAAAACGTAAAGAAATGTATGCGGATGATCCCGCGCATAAATGGTAAACAAAGATTGTTACCTGTGCGAAAAAACCTTATTGTACCGGAGAAAGGACTCGGTGTTACTTGTAGTCGTTTTTAATGTATTCAAGGCATTGGAGCCACTGAAATCTAATAAGCCTATATTATGAAGGCGGGGCAATATAAGTTGACACTCTGTCAATAGTGTTGGACAGTGTTCACAAAAAAAGATGTATAATTACAATAATAAGATGTATGGTTACAACAATTAGACCCCATTGATAGTGTTTAAAGTAAGACATCAACTGTCAGGAAGCAGTATGAGGTATAAGAGACAAATGTTTATAAATATAGATTGTGAATGATATCTATATAGACTATATTTATTGGTCGATATAAGTTGACCCACTTGTCATTCAGGATGATGTATCCACATTGGTATTCTGAATTCACAATATTGTAATGTCATATAACATCCGTCAATATAAATTATTCTGATGCTAATGGTGTTCTGTCACAAGAAATAGGTCAATGACAGGACAGTAAAGGTATATCATGGCAGCATATTATAATTGGCAAAATTACAGTGACATCCACGGGATATCTTCATTCAGTCCCGTTTTATCAGTCTGCAATTTGTACACCCATCTTTGTTCTCGTTTAAAAAGAAATGTACTTTTGTCCGAGATATGTGCGGGGATCACTGGTTGTTCCAAAACAGTCCAGCGTAGGTCAGTGGGTAAATGGTGAGCTGATATAAAGTGATTGGTAAGTCTGGTTGCTTGTTTATTACACCGTATCGAACTCTTATGTTCCGATATCCTTAACTTCACTTTTCGGGTGGTCATGCCCACATATCTCTTCACGCATTGACAACTGATTAGGTAGATTAAATTCGCACTATTGCAGTTTGTGAACCTGCATTGTTCCCATGCTCGTTCGGTACCAATGTCAATCGTTGTGGACCTTGATGTTTGGGGACACGCCGCACATTGGCCACAAGGGTGATGGCCAGTAACTGCAGGCATATCCCATAGGGTGCCTACTGCTCTGGGGATCTCTCCCCTTGGTCTCGTATGGACTAGCTTGTCCTTCAAATTTTGTCCCCTTTTGAAGGCAAAGAGCGGGGGCGGGCAATGTATCCTTTCCTGTATTGAGAATGCCCCAATGTCTCTTGACGACTTTGGTAATTTGGTTAGAAAGCATGTTGAATGTAGTGACGAATGTCATGCGTTCCGTCTTAGGTTTAGGAGGCAGGATTTCTAATAAGCTTGCTCTGTTGTTGTTAGCCGCTCGTTTTTTCGACTGTTGTATCAATCTTTTAGGGTATTCTTTGTTTGACAGATCTTGTGCCAATCCTTTAGCGTGTGTCTCAAATGATGAGCGGGTAGAGCAATTTCTTTGTATGCGTAAAAATTGCCCATAGGGCAAATTATCACGCAAAGACTTCGGATGGCAGCTATGGCAATTAAGCAACGAATTGCGTGCCATTGGCTTGCGGTAAAGTTCCGAAACCAGACCAGCAGGCGTGCTCATAGTTAATAGATCCAAGAAGGCCAATCTATGGGTATTATATTCCATGGTGAACTTAAGGAATCGGTTTCTCTGATTCAGCCATTCATCGAACTCCTTCAGCTGCATCTCATCGCCTCGCCACACGACGAAGATGTCGTCTATGTAGCGTTTCCCATGCTCGCAAACACCTAAGATGGGGGTTGGTGTCTGCGAGCACGTGCTCCTGTTCAAAATGGTGCACGTACAGATTAGCGAGACTAGGGCCAAAATGCTGCCCATGCTAGTCCCGCTAATCTGCAAGTAGAGGGAGTAGTGAAAAAATTCTCTGTCCTTGCCAGAGTAGCTAGTGTCATAATAAGTCTGACAGGTGTTATGGAATTCAGATCTCTGGCAAGCAGCAATTCCTCTATGACCTCTAGTGTCTCAGTTTGTGGTATCGAAGTATACAAACTCTCAACGTCAAATGACACCAAGATGTCAGTTTGTATATCGAACTCGATATTGGGCAATAGCCTCAAGATATCTTTGGTGTCCATTAAAAACGTAGGCATTTCTCGTACCATTGGTTGTAAGAAAACATCGACAAAAGTCGATAGAGGTTCCAGAAGTGAACCTATCCCAGATATTATGGGACGTCCTGGAGGGGGGCGTTGGGTCTTGTGGATTTTCGGAAATTGGTAGAAATATGGTGTTATTGGATTGGGTGTTCGAAGGTATTGTCCTTCCTTTGGGGTTATCCACCCTTCTATGAGTGCCTCTTCGACAATATGACCAATTATATTTGTCAATCTCTCTGTTGGATCTACTGAGAGTTTCTTGTAAGATCTTGTGTCGTTGAGTTGGCGCAGGCACTCAGTACGGTAAGTTTCCACATCTAAAATTACTACTGCTCCTCCCTTGTCTGCAGGTTTAACTACAATTAAGGGATTGTCTGCCAATTCCTTAATTGCATCTTGTTTATTTCTAGATAAATTGTAGAAAGTTTTCTGCCTGGTTTTAAAGAGCTCTTGCATGTCGTGGTTTACAGCTTCCTCAAAGGTGAGAACCTTTGGTGGCAGACCTATGGTCGTAGGATTGAAAGTAGAGGGTCTTTTCAAGCCTGTGTTCTCAGTGTAACTGGTACGTTCCATTGCTTTTGTCTTATTAGCAAACATGTAGTGGAGTCTGATCTTACGGTAAAATTTGCCCATTTCAATCTGGGCCTGGAAGGGGTCAGTCATATTCGTAGAAACAAAGCCTAACCCTTTGTTTAGTACTTGGTCCTGAGTATCTGTGATTTGGTGAGAGCTCAGATTAATGACTAGACTTGTGCTGCTGAGGTCCCTGCTTGATCTTGTGGGATCCTCTTCCCACTCCTCAGATCCATAGTCTGGGGTGGGAGATTCCAAAGGACCTGTCCTTGGCGGGGTGTTCTTTGGCGACCCCGGCCTCTCCTGCCCGACCCTAAAAAAGGCTGCTGGCTGTAGTCTCCATAGAATTGTGGTGAACCGTAGGGGTTCATCATAGGCGGAAAAGAAGGTGGCCCCCATGGTGTAGGTTGCCACCAGGGCGGAACCTGGGGTTGGGCAAAACCTTGGTTAAAACCTCTCCAACCCCTCCTATTGCCGCCTCTCCCTTTTTGTTTGAATGACGAGTTGCTAGTGCTGGAACCATCTGAATCACTGGAGACACCATCTGAGCTGGAGCTTCCATAGTTGGATCCTCCTTTTTGTCCATTTCTGGTATTCATGGGGGGTGAGAAGTCATCACTTGTGTATGGATAGACTTTGTCCATCGCAAATCTGGCCAGATCTTTTTTAAACTTTTCTAGTTTCGTGAACAATATTGAGTCCCTAAACTCTTTACTAGATTTGTTGCCATCCTCTTGGTGTTTAGAGAATACTTTGCTCGATGAAATGGTGGTTCTGATTTGACCCTCTAGAACTTGGATCTCCACTAATATTTTGTCTGCTGTTTTCTTGGCCGTTTTAATGATAAGCACTAGCCAATAGCGTGTGCACTTCCACGCTATAAGCGACCAGTCATTGAGGAAGTCCTTATCGTCTGGAAAAAGACGAGGGACATTTGCGGAACACAGTTGCCTCTCAGATATTCTGCCATCATTATTCCATGCACACAGACCCTTGCTTGTTTTTTTTTAAGAATTAGTATTTTAGCCCAAACTTCCTCTGAATTGGTTGGATTAGTAGGTATCATGTCAAGCATGCTAGGATTTTCCGAAAGTATCGTCTGGATCTCATTCTCATCGAATGCTAGGCCTAGATTTGTGGCCATAGTGGTACGTATTTTGTCTTGTTCTTTACAGCAAAGTCCCTCGACTAAATTAAACCTCCTACTTCACAACACACATAGAATATAGGTAGAGAAGTAAGACCCGCAGTCACAAAAACTGCTCCAGAACATATATAAACAAATGGGGTCAAGAGGGAATATTTATTGACCATTCATTGCTATCATCCCTAATGTGTTACAAACTAATTAATAAAATAACAATGGGTCAGAAGAAATAGAACTATCTAGAAAAACTGTGTTATCTAAACAGGGGTACAATCACGAAATCCACAGAGAGTAATTTGTGGTGAAAAATAATGTTTCCCATCAGATTCCCATCCTGTACCGCCCTACATCATTTGGGATCCTTCACCCGAAGGAAGTGGTAAACTTCCACTATGGATTAGGTAGACTGTAGCCTAATCTGGTAAAAGGAAACTCAAGTGTAGTGGCGAAATTGAGTGGCATCAGGGGGTAACCTGACTAGCAGTGCAAGAAATTGTGATAAAGTAACAGTGCTATGTGCAAACTGAATGGTTAAGATTGGGTTGTGAAAGTGGAAAAGAACAATTTTAATAGGATCCTATCCACACCCAAAGATAAAAACAGTGCAAAGTAGTGTTAAACAAATGACTACTGAAATGGATTGTAGGTCGACATGTTTCTGCAGTTGGTATAGAGTCAAACGATCTCCTCCTGCTTCATCAGGACCTTAATACAATGCTACTGCGTAATGTAAATAAGTGAAGTAAAAATAGTTTATATCACCTGGAATTCGCCCGTGCAGATGATCCATATGGTCACACAATAACAGTGAACGAACAAACAGAAAAAGACACGCAGTTATTGGCAATAGTCTATAAAACACACACTTTTCGTGATAGATTTCGTTTGCCAATGGTTTTTTGGTCATTGGTTTCTTTTTAGTAAACAATCCTATATTTATCATCATGTTAGGATAGAGGACAACGGATATAGTTATATCCACTCACCCAAATTGTGGGGAATAAACACCCCACCTGACCTGGCTTCAGCTCAGGTAAAACGGAGCACCGCTCTATAGGAAGAGAAGAAGAAAGAAAAATGAAGGAAGGACTGGGAAGCTGTATTCATTACATAATATTGTTCAATGAAGTTATGTATATATCCGGTCTTTTATGTTAAGCATGTGCTCCCTTATGATATGGCGTTTCTCGTGCCCCTTTTTTCCATGGCTGAGCCTTAGTTTCCAAGCTAAAGTTGGCATTTAAATATAAGAAATATCCGATCGTAACAAAACGCCTTACACGAACAACTGGTCGGTTCGTGTCTGCTTACTTGCTAGAACCAAGCAACTGCTTTTAGGCGCTCCTGGTGCCTTTCTTTCACGATTGAGCCTCACTTTCCTAGTTAAAGTTGGCGCTTAAACAAGAGAAGAAATAAATTATAAAAACACGCCCTACACGAACAACCGGCTGGTTCGTGTCTGTGACTATCCTAGTGTTTCTTCACATTCTGCCCTACGATATCGCTTAAACGAACAGGGCAAAATATATATATTTTGAAAGCTCAGAATTGTTTGAATGTTTGTCACCATATCATAAGGGAGCACATGCTTAACATAAAAGACCGGATATATACATAACTTCATTGAACAATATTATGTAATGAATACAGCTTCCCAGTCCTTCCTTCATTTTTCTTTCTTCTTCTCTTTCTATAGAGCGGTGCTCCGTTTTACCTGAGCTGTAGCCAGGTGAGGTGGGGCGGGGTGTTTATTCCCCACAATTTGGGTGAGTGGATATAACTATATCCGTTGTCCTCTACCCTAACATGATGATAAATATAGGATTGTTTACTAAAAAGAAACCAATGACCAAAAAACCATTGGCAAACGTAATCTATCACGAAAAGTGTGTGTTTTATAGACTATTGCCAATAACTGTGTGTCTTTTTCTGTTTGTTCGTTCACTGTTATTGTGTGACCATATGGATCATCTGCACGGGCGAACTCCAGGTGATATAAACTATTTTTACTTCACTTATTTACATTACGCAGTAGCATTGTATTAAGGTCCTGATGAAGCAGGAGGAGATCGTTTGACTCTATACCAACTGCAGAAACATGTCGACCTACAATCCATCTCAGTAGTCATTTGTTTAACACTACTTTGCACTGTTTTTATCTTTGGTTGTGGATAGGATCCTATTAAAATTGTTCTTTTCCACTTCCACAACCCAATCTTAACCATTCAGTTTGCACATAGCACTGTTTCTTTACCACAATTTCTTGCACTGCTAGTCAGGTTACCCCCTGATGCCACTCAATTTCGCCACTACACTTGAGTTTCCTTTTACCAGATTAGGCTACAGTCTACCTAATCCATAGTGGATGTTTACCACTTCCTTCGGGTGAAGGATCCCAAATGATGTAGGGCGGTACAGGATGGGAATCTGATGGGAAACATTATTTTTCAACACAAATTACTCTCTGTGGATTTTGTGATTGTACCCCTGTTTAGATAACACAGTTTTTCTAGACAGTTCTATTTCTTCTGACCCATTGTTATTTTATTAATTAGTTTGTAACACATTAGGGATGATAGCAATGAATGGTCAATAAATATTCCCTCTTGACCCCATTTGTTTATATAAGTTCTGGAGCAGTTTTTGTGACTGCGGGTCTTACTTCTCTACCTATATTCTATGTGTGTTGCGAAGTAGGAGGTTTAATTTAGTCGAGGGACTTTGCTGTAAAGAACAAGACAAAATACGTACCACTATGGCCACAAATCTAGGTCTAGCATTCGATGAGAATGAGATCCAGACGATACTTTCGGAAAATCCTAGCATGCTTGACTTGATACCTACTAATCCAACCAATTCCGAGGAAGGTTGGGCTAAAATACTAATTCTTAAAAAAAAACAAGCAAGGGTCTGTGTGCATGGAATAGTAATGGCAGAATATGTGAGAGGCAGCTGTGCCCCAAGTGGACTCATTGTAGGTAATGTCCCTCGTCTTTTTCTAGACGATAAGGACTTCCTCAATGACTGGTCGCTTATAGTGTGGAAGTGCACACGCGATTGGCTAGTGCTTATCATTAAAATGGCCAAGAAAACAGCAGACAAAATATTAGTGGAGATCCAAGTTCTAGAGGGTCAAATCAGAACCACCATTTCATCGAGCAAAGTATTCTCTAAACACCAAGAGGATGGCAACAAAACTAGCAAAGAGTTTAGGGACTCAATATTGTTCACGAAACTAGAAAAGTTTAAAAAAGATCTGGCCAGATTTGCGATGGACAAAGTCTATCCATACACAAGTGATGACTTCTCACCCCCTTGAATACCAGAAATGGACAAAAAGGAGGATCCAACTATGGGAGCTCCTGCTCAGATGGTGTTTCCAGTGATTCAGACAGTTCCAGCACTAGCAACTCGTCATTCAAACAAAAAGGGAGAGGCGGCAATAGGAGGGGTTGGAGAGGTTTTAACCAAGGTTTTGCCCAACCCCACTTTCCGCCTTGGTGGCAACCTACACCATGGGGGCCACCTTCTTTTCCGCCTATGATGAACCCCTACGGTCCACCACAATTCTATGGAGACTACAGCCAGCAGCCTTTTTTAGGGTCGGGCAGGAGAGGCTGGGGTCGCCAAAGAACACCCCGCCAAGGACAGGTCTGTTGGAATCTCCCACCCCAGACTATGGATCTGAGGAGCGGGAAGAGGATCCCACAAGATCAAGCAGGGACCTCAGCAGCACAAGTCTAGTCATTAATCTGAGCTCTCACCAAATCACAGATACTCAGGAACAAGTACTAAACAAAGGGTTAGGCTTTGTTTCTACGAATATGACTGACCCCTTCCAGGCCCAGATTGAAATGGGCAAATTTTACCGTAAGATCAGACTCCACTACATGTTTGCTAATAAGACAAAAGCAATGGAACATACCAGTTACACTGAGAACACAGGCTTGAAAAGACCCTCTACTTTCAATCCTACGACCATAGGTCTGCCACCAAAGGTTCTCACCTTTGAGGAGGCTGTAAACCACGACATGCAAGAGCTCTTTAAAACCAGGCAGAAAAGTTTCTACAATTTATCTAGAAATGAACAAGATGTAATTAAGGAATTGGCAGACAATCCCTTAATTGTAGTTAAACCTGCAGACAAGGGGGGAGCAGTAGTAATTTTAGATGTGGAAACTTACCGTACTGAGTGCCTGCGCCAACTCAACGACACAAGATCTTACAAGAAACTCTCAGTAGATCCAACAGAGAGATTGACAAATATAATTGGTCATATTGTCAAAGAGGCACTCATAGAAGGGTGGATAACCCCAAAGGAAGGACAATTCCTTCGAACACCCAATCCAATAACACCATATTTCTACCAATTACCGAAAATCCACAAGACCCAACGCCCCTCTCCAGGACGTCCCATAATATCTGGGATAGGTTCACTCCTGGAACCTCTATCGACTTTTGTCGATGTTTTCTTACAACCAATGGTACGAGAAATGCCTACGTTTTTAATGGACACCAAATATATCTTGAGGCTATTGCCCAATATCGAGTTTGATATTCAAACTGACATCTTGGTGTCATTTGACGTTGAGAGTTTGTATACTTCGATACCACAAACTGAGACACTAGAGGTCATAGAGTAATTGCTGCTTGTCAGAGATCTGAATTCCATAACACCTGTCAGACTTATTATGACACTAGCTACTCTGGCAATGACAGAGAATGTTTTCGCTTTCGAGGACTCCCTCTACTTGCAGATTAGCGGGACTAGCATGGGCAGCGTTTTTGCCCCTAGTCTTGCTAATCTGTACGCGCACCATTTTGAACAGGAGCACGTGCTCGCAGACACCAACCCCCATCTTAGGTGTTTGCGAGCATGGAAACGCTACATAGACGACATCTTCGCCGTGTGGCGAGGCGACGAGATGCAGCTGAAGGCGTTCCATGAATAGCTCAATCAGAGAAACTGATTCCTTAAGTTCACCATGGAATATAATACCCAAAGATTGGCCTTCTTAGATCTATTAATTACAAGCACGCCCGCTGGTCTGGTTTCGGAACTTTACCGCAAGCCAATGGCACGCAATTCGTTGCTTAATTACCATAGCTGCCATCCGAAGTCTTTGTGTGATAATTTGCCCAATGGGCAAATTTTTACGCATACAAAGAAATTGCTCTACCCGCTCATCATATGAGACACAAGCTAAAGGATTGGCACAAGATCTGTCAAACAAAGAATACCCTAAAAGATTGATACAACAGTCGAAAAAACGAGCAGCTAACAACAACAGAGCAAGCTTATTAGAAATCCTGCCTCCTAAACCTAAGACAGAACGCATGACATGCGTCACTACATTCAACATGCTTTCTAACCAAATTACCAAAATCGTCAAGAGACATTGGGGCATTCTCAATACAGGCAAGGATACATTGCCCCCCCGCTCTTTGCCTTCAAAAGGGGACAAAATTTGAAGGACAAGCTAGTCCATACGAGACCAAGGGGAGAGATCCCCAGAGCAGTAGGCACCCTATGGTATATGCCTGCAGTTACTGGCCATCACCCTTGTGGCCAATGTGCGGCGTGTCCCCAAACATCAAGGTCCACAACGATTGACATTGGTACCGAACGAGCATGGGAACAACGCAGGTTCACAAACTGCAATAGTGCGAATTTAATCTACCTAATCAGTTGTCCATGCGAGAAGAGTTATGTGGGCATGACCACCCGAAAAGTGAAGTTAAGGATATCGGAACATAAGAGTTCGATACGGTGTAATAAACAAGCAACCAGACTTACCAATCACTTTATATCAGCTCACCATTTACCCACTGACCTACGCTGGACTGTTTTGGAACAACCAGTGATCCCCCCACATATCTCAGACAAAAGTACATTTCTTTTTAAACGAGAACAAAGATTGGTGTACAAATTGCAGACTGATAAAACGGGACTGAATGAAGATATCCCGTGGATGTCACTGTAATTTTGCCAATTATAATATGCTGCCATGATATACCTTTACAGTCCTGTCATTGACCTATTTCTTGTGACAGAACACCATTAGCGTCAGAATAATTTAAATTGACGGATGTTATATGACATTACAATATTGTGAATTCAGAATACCAATGTGGATACATCATCCTGAATGACAAGTGGGTCAACTTATATCGACCAATAGATATAGTCTATATAGATATCATTCACAATCTATATTTATAAACATTTGTCTCATATACCTCATACTGCTTCCTGATAGTTGATGTCTTACTTTAAACACTATCAATGGGGTCTAATTGTTGTAACCATACATCTTATTATTGTAATTATACATCTGTTTTTGTGAACACTGTCCAACACTATTGACAGTGTCAACTTATATTGCCCCGCCTTCATAATATAGGCTTATTAGATTTCAGTGGCTCCAACGCCTTGAATACATTAAAAACGACTACAAGTAACACCGAGTCCTTTCTCCGGTACAATAAGGTTTTTTCGCACAGGTAACAATCTTTGTTTACCATTTATGCGCGGGATCATCCGCATACATTTCTTTACAATTTCACGTGTAAGCATGATGGCAATATTTGTTTACTATCTGTACGCGATATGGTCCGCATGTACTACAAATCCCATCAGACCATGACGTTTCTACGTGACCACGTGACATCATGGCACGTAATCATAGCGTTCTTATGGCTGCTTCCTGTCCGTCCAGGTACCTCCCACGAAGACAGCCCAGACGGATGTCCGGAGTACCGACGGACAGGTAAGCAAGCCGTGGGGAACGCCTAACAACATTTCACTGCGGTGAATATATTTCCGTTAATACGCTCTTAATAGTCTCTCGTCTAATGCCTCTCAACCCGTCCGTAACAAAAGACAAGGGGTAGAATTAAGTAATGGCTTCAGGCGTTTCTCGTGCCCCGTTTTTCCATGGTTGAGCCTTAGTTTCCAAGCTAAAGTTGGCGTTTAAATATAAGAAATATCCGATCGTAACAAAACGCCTTACACGAACAACTGGTCGGTTCGTGTCTGCTTACTTGCTAGAACAAAGCAACTGCTTTTAGGCACTCCTGGTGCCTTTCTTTCACGATTGAGCCTCACTTTCCTAGTTAAAGTTGGCGCTTAAACAAGAGAAGAAATCAATTATAAAAACACGCCCTACACGAACAACCGGCTGGTTCGTGTCTGTGACTATCCTAGTGTTTTTTCACATTCTGCCCTACGATATCGCTTAAACGAACAAGGGAAAATATATATATTTTGAAAGCTCAGAATTGTTTGAATGTTTGTCACCATATCATAAGGGAGCACATGCTTAACATAAAAGACCGGATATATACATAACTTCATTGAACAATATTATGTAATGAATACAGCTTCCCAGTCCTTGCTTCATTTTTCTTTCTTCTTCTCTTCCTATAGAGTGGTGCTCCGTTTTACCTGAGCTGTAGCCAGGTGAGGTGGGGTGTTTATTCCCCACAATTTGGGTGAGTGGATATAACTATATCCGTTGTCCTCTATCCTAACATGATGATAAATATAGGATTGTTTACTAAAAAGAAACCAATGACCAAAAAACCATTGGCAAACGTAATCTATCACGAAAAGTGTGTGTTTTATAGACTATTGCCAATAACTGTGTGTCTTTTTCTGTTTGTTCGTTCACTGCTATTGGTTGACCATATGGATCATCTGCACGGGCGAATTCCAGGTGATATAAACTATTTTTACTTCACTTATTTACATTACGCAGTAGCATTGTATTATGGTCCTGATGAAGCAGGAGGAGATCGTTTGACTCTACACCAACTGCAGAAACATGTCGACCTACAATCTATCTCAGTAGTCATTTGTTTAACACTACTTTGCACTGTTTTTATCTTTGGGTGTGGATAGGATCCTATTAAAATTGTTCTTTTCCACTTCCACAACCCAATCTTAACCATTCAGTTTGCACAAAGCACTGTTACTTTATCACAATTTCTTGCACTGCTAGTCAGGTTACCCCCTGATGCCACTCAATTTCGCCACTACACTTGAGTTTCCTTTTACCAGATTAGGCTACAGTCTACCTAATCCATAGTGGATGTTTACCACTTCCTTCGGGTGAAGGATCCCAAATGATGTAGGGCGGTACAGGATGGGAATCTGATGGGAAACATACAGACTAGACGGCCTTGGCATTTGGCAACCCCGTCATTCTGCAACAGCGCCAGCAACATTCTTAGAAACATGTAGGCGCTAGGACGTATTGTTCTCCATAATAAAGCACTGCCCACCTCTGACTGAAGCTACCTAAAGACCAGGCAATAAGTCTCAAAGACTGCACCGTTCGAATATAAACCTCTAACGTGAGGGAACACAGAAAGTGAGACACCCACGGCTTTCATCACCCGTAGAGGAACATGAAACATGTAGTCCTCTCACAGTGAGCTACTACGGTAACGTATCATCGCATGGAACAAGGGCGGCTTGAGGTCATCGCATGAAGAGGAGCTGTGCACGTGCCGAGAGCACAGCCTGCCACTGCATGGAGAAGAGCTGCAGGAACTACTGAACGCCCTCATTACACACAGATCCGTTACTGACAGGCTATCACCACATGAATATCAACTATGGTCATGCTCTTATGATATAGAGATTACCTATTAGCATGCTTTCATCATATGAAGAGAACAGCACCCATCGCATGTAAAGAAACTACAGACGTGGTCTCATCATATGAAGATTAACTACGAGTGAGCGGTCATCAAATGAAGAGCACATGCTTTAGCCAAAAACGTAAAAAGTGCATTGGAAAGCACTACACACATATGGTGCAGCTGATAGCGGGAGCTGGCATTGGAGGCGAGGCCGCAGTCTAAACAAACCCTGGAGGAGCCCGTAGGCCTCACGGACAGCGGGAGGGGGGGTGGTAACGGGCTCACTGACAGCGGGAGGGGGGGGTGGGAACGGGAAAAGACGGAAAGAAGAAACAGAAAAAGGACATGACAAAGGGACGGAAAAAGGACATGAGAAAGGGAAAAGACAAATATAAACAAAATGCTGCGCACCTGATCGCATCCTGAGGGGAGGGTGGGGGGAAGGCAGGACAGCAAGCACTCACCAAGGACGACTTCTTCCGGCGAACACGCCCACAACGCCCACAGCCGCATGACGTAGGGAAAAGCCAAAAATTCTCGGGAACGGTGCACTTTCCCGGCTACCTAAAATGCTATTCGTGCTTGACCACAAGACTGGCCATCTGTTTCCCATTCTTGACATTGAAAACGTTTCTGCGTCAAAATAAGTTAGCCATTTGTGAATGAATCAGGTAACCCGTTATTACAGCCTTAACACGGTGAAACCCAGTACTGTAGGAGGGCCCTCGCGTCCCCTTGCACCCTCAACCCTAGCTGCTGTCTTTTAACGCAAGCCTCTAGGTGAGGGGTGATCTGTTGACAGTCGCCTCCATACCCCTCCCCCGGGTGCACCACTGAAGGCGGCCATGTCTCACAGACCCCTGTTAAGTTTGAACCCGTTCAATAGCCTTCTGCTCCTTTTCCCCAGTGCAGCCTGATGTATGATGTTTGGTGTCAGCCTGTGACAGGAGTCCTGGGCTCCACCATAGTAGTGCTACTGGGCGCAGGAAATGGATACCAACAAGTGTCTGAGCGGCTGCTTATGCACGGCCCTCCTACGTGCGCCCCTCCTGTCTTTCATTCACCCACACCCGTGGCTCACACAGGCCTCGGTGGGTGCTCCCGGGAGCACCGCCGGGCATCTGTATGGCACGGAAGCCTCCGCCCTAGAAGACAGATGAGGTGGTTGGCTTTTCCGCTGCTTCATCACTCGCTGCCCTGGAGCATGACGCACTCCAGGGTCACGGGCCCGGAGACACGGACAGCGGGAGGGGGGCGGGAATGGACAGCGGGAGGGGGGGGCAAACAAAGACACGGACAGCGGGAGGGGGGCCGGAACGGACGGAGGGGGGGGGCAAACAAAGACACGGACAGCGGGAGGGGGGGCGCCCCAGCTGTGAAGTGCCTCCCGGTGCCAGGAAAGTTCAGCCCGCTCCTGCAGCCGCAGCAGCCTGCAATTCCCAGCAGAGGCGACAACAGCCACTAGGAGACACGGAGGAGCCGTGGAAGGGCAATGGCTTCCCCAAGGAAGGGGAAAGCGGAAACCACGTCCTCCTGGCCCCGCCCACAACCAGGCGGCGGGGCGGACATCTTCTTCCGGTGTTTCCTCCGGGCTGCGGCGGTGATCTCGAGGGGTAGGTTCCCTCAGGAATGGAATAAGCATAAGCCCAGGCAAATATGCGGCGTGGGCAGCCGCTTGGCAGAAATAAAAGCGCTCTGCGCGCTATGGCAAAGTAAAGCGCTATTGAGCGCTGGGGCACAAATAATCGACGCTCGGTGAAGTGCATTGAGCAGGGGAAACATTGGTCGACGGGCCCCGGCGCCATCTTCGGCGGAATGAGAAAACACGCCCTGACAAAAAAAAAAAACTCCGCCCACCGCCGCGATTACGATCGGAGAGGGAAGAAATCGCGGAAACGCCCACGAATCTGGTCCAGCCTTGACGGACAGATCCAACTTCCAATGGCTATCCTCCATTTATGGAGCTAGCCAATGGGAGCCGGGGGACGTTCCTATATCCCATATTGTAATCATTAGATTTCGCCTGCGCGAACTGCTTGCGCAGTAACGCCAGGCGAAACCTAAAAACGAGACTAGTGGCAAGTCATTGTCATTATCAGAGGCTAGTTAACAGTTATCTCAAATTAAAAAATTTAAGAAATTCTACAAGTTTTATACATCACCTATCTAAATGAATAAAAGCAAATTGCCAAACCTACATGT